>NC_142081.1:157498069-157817319 GCF_054644295.1 Miniopterus natalensis | reverse complement strand
ACCACTTAAAGTTAAGTTGCAGACATTATAACACTAGTATACTATAAAGTCCAGTAAAGGAAATAAAGTATTCTAAAGAAATGATATACTTTCAAAACACCCATGTATGCCACTCATTCTGTTTTAGCTTAGAATCTTACTATTTCTATACTTTTATTAATATGTAATTAGAACATAAGATCTCGAATAATGTGGAATGGGGAAGACTTCTAAATATGATTGAAATTTTGAAGAACATTTTTAAAAAATGTATCATGTAATAGCCTGGCTTTGACATGACATATCATAGCATTAAAGGAAAAACAACTGTAGCCCCTTTAAAGTCATGTAAATATCCAGACTTTGAGGATTTATAAGTAATAATGGTATTGGCAAATCAAACCTAACTCATTTTTAAAAAATATGTTTTTATTGATTTTAGAGAGAGGAAGGGAGAAGGAGAGAGAGAGAAACATCAGTGAGGGAGAAACATGGATGGGCTGCCTCCTGCACGCCCCCCACTGGGGATCGAGCCTGCAACCCAGGCATGGGCCCTGACCGGGAATCAAACCATGACCTCCTGGTTCATGGATTGACGCTCAGCCACTGAGGCACACTGGCTGGGCCTAAGCTCATTTTCTAAAAAGAAAAAACAGAAGGTCGGGCAGCTCATATTTATGTTTATACCAGATTATGCCAAGACCTGAGTGCAGTGATGTTTCTCGTCTGGGTTTCCGATGTACCTGGATCTTGGGCATACTTAGTATAAAGGCAGTGCCTTTGATGTGCTTTTCTCCCCCTTCTTTTTAAAAGTTGTAGACATGGTCCATTCATAGGTATGCATCACTGTACTTTGCTTGTGTAACAGTGAATTATTTTGTGGCAAGAATATTATCAACCTGGAAGTTGATAAAAGATGAAGTATATTGTAACAAAAATAAGTTCAGAGCAAGAGAATAAGCATCATAAATGTTGTGCTGAAATCAGTCTTTAGTTTTAGCCAACATGTTAGAACAGGAAAAATGAATGTGTTGGAGTTCATTTAAACAAGATGTGAATAGTATCGTGCATGGAAATTGAAGGCTTATTTTGAAGCAACTACATCCATAAGTTGGAAAAAATGGCAAGCAAGGAATATTGCTTAAATCAGTTAGAAACAATAGTTGGCTAAAGAGGTGGCAGCTCGTTAGCTAAGGGCTCACTGCCATTTTCCCCCTCCATTCCTTCCCGCTGATGATTAAATTTTCTTTTGTTGCATTATTTTTGGTATACTATAGTGTGCTTTGTCATAGATAATGGAATTATAAAGAGAGGAAGGTACACTGTAGAATGTAAAAATCTAATTTTGTACTTGTTAGTTCTCATCAAAGTTAAAGGAAATATATTGGCAATAAATCTTAGATGTCCAACAATATGGGGCCAAGAAAGAGGGGAAACTAATATTTACGCAGAACTGAATATGTGTCATCATTTTTCTTGATACATTATTGTGAAAGATATATATTTAACTGGGATGAATAATCCTCATGGTATTTTAGGTTGTATTCTTCGGATGGATTTTTATCAATATTCTTACCAGTAGGAATATTAGAATGAAAAATAGTTAGCTATCATTTTCAGTTTTCTTACCTATCCTGTTATAAAATCAGGTGATAATTTCCCAGAATTTGGGGGAATTGAAAGTGTGACTCTTCCCCCCCTTTAAATACAAATAATGGCATAAGAAAAATCATGCTATTTGAGAGAACAGCGAAATTTTCTCTTTAATTCATTGCATTAACTCAACAATGTAGTGATCACTGATCAAGAGAAAAACACAGATGGAAAATACAAGCGTTGCTTAATGTATAAAAGGAAAGTAAACTGGCGTGCTTTCCTTTGTTGCCAGTCCATTTGTTAGTAAGTAGTGGTCAGTATTACTGCACACACAGCTTTCTTTTGTTAGCTTTATTAAAAAACCAGTGATAAGTGTGATAGCTTTTATAGAATTTTGTCTTTATCCAAATGCTGGGAGGAGAAATTGAATGGCTCTGAAAGATAATTCATTGTACATTCATTAATGTTATTTCTAAACAAATAATAACATTCACTAATGTAGTATTTACAGTAAACAATAATACATTTATTAGTTTCTATTATGGATTATTAAATATATTAAATATAAAAACAAAATTAAGCATTTTTTAAACAGCTTTATCATAAGCAGTGATGAAAGCTCCTTGTTCCTTTTGATTTTGGTAGATAATTTATTTGTTAAAGTGATGCAAAGCATAACTCATACCACAACTTGTCTTTACATGTGTTTTTACATACTTGTAGACAAAATAATTGGCAAACCATGGCTCTCTGGTCTATTTTCAAATCATATGTGAACTTAGAATGGTCTTTTAAAGGGTTGTAATTTTTAAAAAAAAAACCAGCCTAGCCAGGCGTGGCTCAGCAGCTGAGCGTCGACCTAGGATCCAGGCGATTGGGGTTCGATTCCTGGTCAGGGCACATGCCCGGGTTGCGGGCTCGATCAATAACTTTCTCATCATTGATGTTTCTGTCTCCCTCTCCTTTTTTCTCTCTGAAATCAATAAAGATATATTTAAAAAAGAAACAACAAAAAAACCCCAATATGCCGCAGAAATCATATGTGCCTCTCAAAACCTAAAATATTTACTATCTGATCCCTTTCAGAGAAAGATTGCCAACCCTGTAATATAAATACATAACACATAAGCTTGGGAAGTTCCAGTTCCAGGTGAGAAGGTGTATTCACATCACCCCCGTCTGTCCCATGAATATAGCTGTTATAAAACCTGCACAGAATGCAGGGAGCAGCTGTTTGAAGATTCTGAAAAGTAAATAGTGGCAGAGGAATTAAGGAAGACCAGAATTTGAAGTACCACCAAACTGGCGGTGAGTTTGCCATTTTTCCCTTGTATTGTTGCATGGCCTGGTGTCAACATAGCCTGAAACCAGGGAGCAGAGAGAGCTCCAGGAGAAGCCCTCTCCCTACTTCACGCTTGAGAATAGAGATCATGGCTCCGAGTAGGAGCAGGTACAGAGGAGGACACAGGTGTCTAAAATTTTGAGGTAGGAGACCTTCCTTTTTGGCTAGAGGATCTGTAGTCACAGGAGTATGGGGCACACTGCCTTTAGTTTTTTTTTCTCTCTCTCTGCCTGCCAGTTGGCCCCCACTGCAGAACAGTTGCAGAAAGTAAGTGGCAAAGTACGGGGTAAATAAAGCGCCAGCTTTCTGGGCAGAGTGCCAAAAGGGAGAGCCCCAGGGAACGAGAAAGCACTAGGGAGACCAAGGAGAGTGGGGAGCTTGGGAAAGGGACCTCTGAAAATTATTATGTCTTGGGAGACATGAAAATTACTCTGTAATGCTTACTACAGAGCTTGACTAATAGTAAGACCAATAAACAACTACTTGATAAATCAGTTATCACTTTCCTTAAAGTCATGTAGGAAACACACAGATTATTATCTTTTCTTGGTTGAGACTGTTAGGAGTCATGGGGATTAAGAGTATTGGCCCATCTGCAGCAACCATATGCCAGGCCACATTTATATAATCTTAGAACATTGCACATGGAAGGGATTTGGAGGTCAGATGTTCTAACAAGTGCTTATTCAAAGGAGCAGTCCTCTCTGCTGTTCCACTTAGAGATGATCAGTCACCTAGAGACTGTCAGTACATTTACAGTGACAAAAGCCGGCCACTTCAGGAGGGTCATGTGATTGTTTAATAATCATGTATACCTACTTTGCCTTTTTTTTTTTTTTCCTATCCTCTGTAAAATATAAAATATTAGGTTGAATCCCTTTTTCACACTGTAGTCCTTAGTCATCCAGAATATTTGAACTGAATTTTATATTGGCGATTCTCAAAGTGTGGCCCGCAGATCTCGTTTAACTGACACACTTTTCTCAGGACCCTTTCTTCTCTCTTCACCCTTCTTTTAATCCATGAAGATGTACACTAAAATTTTGGTGTGTGTCTGTGCGTTTTCCCAGAGTGAGGTTTGATAACCTGAAACACCTTTAAGAATCACTGCCTTGGACACGCTCACAACTACAGTTTGCCCTGCATACTTCTGTATCTCAAAGGAACAGAAAATGGTCAGAACCAGTTTTTTAATTTATTATTATTTTTCTCTCTTTACTGATTTCAGAGAGAGGAAGGGAGAGGGAGAGAGAGATAGAAACATCAATGATGAGAGAGTCATGGATCGGCTGCCTCCTGCACGCCCCCGACTGCGGACAGAGCCCGCAACCCAGGCATGTGCCCTGACCGGGAATCGAACCGAGATCTCCTGGGTCCTAGGTCAATGCTCAACCGCCAAGCTATGCCCTGCCGGCTGTTTTTTAATTTTCTCATAATGGTAGAAAGTCATTGAAGACAAAGGTTAAGAATTTCACAGAGGGAGGAAAATCTGAGAGTTAAAGCAAAGAGGTAGAGTTCACCTGTATCCATCCCCTGAGTCACCAGCCTGATGTCTTTGTAAGTCTTCCATGGAGTCTTCTTAGGGAGTTATTTCTGACATAGTAAGGAATGGTAGGCAGAAGGTAGGATTCAGTGACGCAGTCTTTTCTTGAAAATATCTATGCTACAGATTGAGAAATAACTATTTTGTCCTGCAGTAGATAATTATTTTAGTTAAATATAGATAGTATTGTGACTGTTACATATTCATTATGCACACACACACAGACATGGTGCTTAACACAGTTCAGTCATCCTTCAAGGTCAACCCATTCCTGTTTTGTTGTTTTTGTTTTGTTTTAACCTGCTGTACCAAGTCTCATGCTCTGCTCTACTACTGAGAATAGTACAGGTATTGTCTCCTCATAATGGTCTTCTTCGACTTCCTTTGTAAGACCACAAAAGTAATTGCATTAGAAGTGCAGAGTAACTGAGATATAGGCAGAGAAACTGGCAAATGTTGCTTTCATGAGTTATCTCTCAGTAGTTATCAGTCCAAATAAATTTCTCTCCTGCAACCATACATTTTGTAATTGTATGTAGCTATCTTGTCATCAGTAGCCAATTAAATAATCATGTTATGCCCATAAAATAGGAAACTTTTTCATAATTTTGCACAATATCTAAAAGAAAAAGTAAAATGAAGTATTATGGCTACAAATATATTTTTAAATTTAGTAGAGACAGTATTTAGTAAAGATAGAGGTGGTAAAATTTGGGGTAAAAGTGTAAACGACTTTAAAACTAAATGAAATCATTGAAGCCATCCTACTAATGAAAGTTACAGGGAGAGTAATTGTTTTTCATTTCTAAAGCCATGTCATTCGTTATTAGCTGACTGTAGGAATGGCAATATAGGTCAGTAGAAATTATATAGTAACAAAAATCTGGTAAGTTTTTTGTAGTATATGTAACAATCTACTTAAAAAGTTATGTCGGGCATCTTGCTTTTCCTTGGATCTATTGCAATCCCAAATTTAAGGTAGGTTTAGGTCTTTAACAAAGGGTAAAGGAACTTATGAGATCTG
This sequence comes from Miniopterus natalensis, assembly GCF_054644295.1. Classification (NCBI taxonomy): domain Eukaryota; kingdom Metazoa; phylum Chordata; class Mammalia; order Chiroptera; family Miniopteridae; genus Miniopterus; species Miniopterus natalensis. The sequence goes on along the minus strand of NC_142081.1, from coordinate 157,811,835 downwards.
TGGTGGTTATTTCAGTTGATGTAGAAGGAAGGACAGTTTGAGGTAAAGTGGAGAATTAAGAGGGGAATGAAAGGAGACAGGGACACATGTTGATACCCTTGGCATTTGTTTTCTAACAGCAAATGTAAGGTGCCCTGCCTGCCAGTGTACTACTTGTTACAGTGCAGATTAAAGTCTGTAAGGTCCATGGACTTAATAAGGTGAACTAAAATAAGGCTGGCTTGATATTTTTCTTCCTAGAATCCCACTTATGAATTGGCATAAAGTGACAATTCCTCCAGTAATGTCCACACCTTCTCACTTAGGGTTTGGTGCTGCATCATGCCCAAGAGAGTGTCTGATGAATGTTTTCTGACAAGGATGAGAATACTTTTTTCAGGAGGAATTCTCTTTATGGTTATGTGGCACATTTCTCAGAGTCATTGGAAAATAGAAATCTTGTTTGAACTTGAACTTACTGTGTGATTTTTGCTGGTTATGCTATTATAAGTTTTATACAAATGTTTAAAAATGTATTCATTTTGTAAAGTACATAATCCTCCAAATATTGAGATGCAGTAGAACTGGTTTTAACTGGTGTATTTAAGAATAGCATGTATTGAATTTGAATGATAAGCATAAGGACTTTCCAAAGGTGTGAGTTTCTCAGAGTTTAGGAGTTCTATGACTAGATCTTGTTCCCTGTATACATTTACTTGCTGTATTTTTTGCTAAATAGCAGGATAATTATTATTGCATAGTGTTAGCATAGATAGCATCCTGAAAATGTCTCTGTGTGAGATGTGTCTGAATGTGTGTAGTCAAGTAGTTTTATTTTGAACATGTGAAAGCATTAACTTCTAAACATTTTTAAAGTTTCCTTTAAAAGTAAATCAACAAGTGCTTCAAGAGAAAATATCACCAATTCCTTGAGGGTTAGGGGAAAGAGGTGTGGTGTATTCTGCCCCAGGATAAGTTTTGGGGAAATCACTTGGAAATCAAAGAATTTGAGTGGAACAACTTCAAAACACTTTGCTGTAATATGTTCTGTAGGGTAATTAAATCTTGACACGTAAAGACATGTAAGTGTAGCATTCTGAAAGAAGAGTATAGAAGGTTTTTCTTTTACAGTAGGATCCCTTAATAGATAATTTGCATTAGTTGAATATTTGAAAAACATTGTCTAGAATAAATATTGATACAATTACCAAAATTTTACTGTTTTCTCACTTTCATGCCATTAATGCTATACATCTTTTTTTTTTTTTCTTTTTTTTTAAGCTGGATATGTCAAGTGACCAGATAGCTGCCAATCTGCAAGCTGTTATCAATGAAGTTTGTAGGCACAGGCCGCTGAATTTGGGTGAGTGGGTAGCTGGGGTAAACTTCCCTGTAGCCCTGTGATACTTTAAAAATGTAAAATATTTAGAAAACAATCAAGTTTATACGCAACTACAATCGCAACAGTATTTCCAGCGATTGAATAACATTTAATTCTCCAAAGGATTCCTAATTGCCTTATTAACAACCGTAGTTGTTTAGAGAGGAGACCTCTTTAACATTAATGGAATACTCAAATCCTGAAACCTTTGTAAATTCCCACATGATTTCTTCTATTAAATGTAGTAAATAAAGTTTGAAGGAAAACTGTAACTGATTGCCTTAAACTTACAATGGGTTTAAACAGAAACTAAAATCATTTACGCAGTATTGATGTGAAGCCACACCATTTACTTTGTCACTGGCACTAGCTTTCTAGATCTTATTTATTTTAGGAAAAGACTAGGTTTTAATCCTGTCATAAGAGTCACTTCTTAAAAACAGGGTGATTCATGGAAAACAGTGAAACTTGATCGAGATATGGAAGCTGTTAGTAGACTAGGCTCACGTCCAGAGCCCTTATCATTGCATCATGTGCCACTCACATTCCTTCCCAAGGCGAATTTCACGCACAGCTGTTTGAAGCCAAGCAGGTGTCTGTTACACTCAATAGACTATCTACTTATAATTTTGTCACTATAGGAATCTGTCACTTTGAGTTTTATAACCAAGTGTCTAACTAAAACACAGTCTTGCACTATTTTTCACCTTCTTTGAGAGTTAAACACGCTGGTGATAATTACTTCCTTTGTTAATTCTGTTGTCCTAGGTTTGGCTGTTGTGGTTAGCAATGGTATGTGTATGGATTCTTGTATTCCATGGAGAACTTTGATTTGAGTATAGGGTCCTCTGAGACTATAACTGGAGTAGAATGATGGATAGTTAATCTCTAAAAACAATATAGTTATCTGGGTTTTTCCATTTTAAACAAAGTCCCTAACATGGTTCATAGGAAAAGCTTTTTAATTTTTAAAAATTTTATTAAATGTTTGTTAACACAAAGGTCACATCTGTGTTGACTATTTTAATTTAGACTATTCCATCAAATGTAAATATTACCACCTGCTCCTTCACTGTTGACTTTACAATAAAATAAATTCTAAATGACTGTATTCTGGCAGAGGGAAACGAATTATTCGTGAGTATGTGCAGTTTAAAGGATAAATCTCTAATATTCTAGAGTGTAGCTGGTTTTTCTTCTATTCTAGAAATGACCTTTCTTTTCTTATAAAATACTAGTTCAGTAATGTCAGTACTTACCACCTATACCATGAGTTCTACAAGGCTCTTGCTGTATGTTTATATTTGCTTATTAGTTATCTGTGGAATAAAATGAAAGGTGATGCTTGTTTTTGTTTTCAGGGCCCTTTGTGGTACGAGCTTTCCTTCGTAGTTCGACAAGTGAAGGTTTGTTACTAAAGATGGAGCCATTGTTACCTAAAGAAGCGGAAACCAAAGAAAGTAACAGAGAAGCTTCCTAAAAGTGTTGTATTGTGAAAATATTTTTAATGGATGAATAAGCAACAGAGAAAATGATAAAATTGTGTCATTTCTATGTTTGGTGTCTTGTTATTTCATGATCATCATACTTGGAAGTGGATTTTAACGCTGGAAGATCTCACAACACTTTCAAAAATAGGAAAATAAAATTTTCTTTGTGTCTGAACTTACCTTTTAGATCCCATTAAATCTTTTTCCTTAGAATTCAGATTTTATATGCTGGTAATTATAGCAGCAATTTTTAGCTTAATAACTTTCCCTTGAGAACTAGACCATTTGAGGGAAGAGGAGCATCCTCAGTTCCCATGAGAGAGAGAATGGCAGAGTCATGAGCTACATTATATGACTATTTCTAAAGAAAAAATGTGGAAAATGTTGGGTAACGTTCATTCTGAAAAATTCTGTCATTTGTGATAACATGGAATATAGAAAATGACTAAGCCATTAAAATTAGGTAGGAAATCTTTTTTTTTCCTCTTAGGAATCAATTTATAATATTTATATTTTTTATAATAACAATACTGTATATTTTTATGGTGCTTTGTGATATACAAAGCACTGTGGATAGTGTTTCTATGTACTTAACCTCATTTGGTCCTGAATTCCTCTACTTAATAGGAAGTGATCGGGTTGGTTAGTGTTGAATGAACATCCCAGGAGGTGGATAGAACAACCTCCTTTATGGATGAAGAATCAGGCTAAGTAGTTAAATGTCTTTCATCAGTGCCAGTTTGCAAACTGGTGTTGGCCCTTGAGTGCTTCCTGGTATGTGACAAAACAGGAAAAAAAGAAGGATGGATAATTTTGGCAAGCAGTTGCCAACTGTCCTTTCTTGGGAATGGTTGCCCATACTCTGAGACTATCTATCTTTCACTTTTTTAGGGATGTTCAAATGCCTTTTATGAAATAATAGTGCTGATAAATTTGTTGGTGGCTTTTAGTAACATCCAGTTTATAAAAAATATTTTGACAGCTCCATGGAGTTCTCCCAAATTGTTTTTTGAAATTTTTGTGGTTTGAGAAGTCCAAATGACTGAACAACAACTGTACCCCACTAAACTTTTTTCCTACAGGGAAATTAAAATTTAAAGGCTGTTTACCAAAAACAACTAACTACATTAACTACAAAACAGTAATCGCAGTCACCTTCTATTGAAGGCCTACTACTGTCTTATGCTTTACATGTGTCCTCTCATTTCATCCTCACAGCAGTCCAGTGAGGAGGGTGTTGCCCCCACTTTACAGATAAGGAAATTTAAACTTGGAGGAGGTCCCAGAAGTGGCAAGCTCAGGTTCAAAGCTAAATCTATCTGATTTTGAAGTCTGTTTTCTTAATCAATAGGCTATTTTACTTCCTGATTGTATATTCTAAGATAAGCTGTTTAACTGAACACTGAAAATTTTAAAATATTGAATAACTACACTTCGGTTTCTTAGCTTCTCTGATTATGGGGCTATGACAGCTGATGGGAAGAAAGTAGAAATAAAAGGGTTGGAAGGAGTGAAAGGAGTGAGACGAGTAGTGCAGGATGGAGAGAAGAAAGATCTACTTGTTTCCCATGATTGCCATCTTTTGAAAGCTTACTAATTAATCATTATTTGAAGGTTCTAGTTCACAGAGTAGAAGCTCTCTTGTATTTGTAGATTTTCTTCTGATTAATAGAGTAAATATACTCTTATTAATGTTGACAATTTTAGAAACACTAATAAATATTTTTAAAATCACATAACCCTACCACTCATAGATAACCAGCATTAATATTTTGATGCCTTCCATTGTCCTTTTCATTCGACAGAGACAGAGAGAACATGCACACACATGTTGTTATCAAGCGTTTCCCCATATTAAAATTTTATATGAAAAGCGTTGTTTTAATGGTTGAGCAATATTCTATCCTGTTGATGCTTTAATTTGTGGAGTCATTTTGGGATACCCCTCCCCCTCTGTTATTTTTATTGCTTTAGAGTAACTCTTTGGGAATAACTTATTTTCCTCTCTATTTCTAGAAGTGACATTCCTGGGTTAAAATGTATGATATGGCTATAGGTCTTACGTGTTAGAAAGGTGCCTTTTGATCAAAACAAACCCACCCAAACAAGGAAATATGGTTGGAAAACTTTCTCTGGGCAAAAATATTCCAGGGTCTTATTAACTGGCCTATGAATAATTCCCTACCTTTCCATTAGAGCAGTTTTCCTACTGGTTAACTAGAACTAATACTGAGTGTTTATAATGATATGCTTCTGGGAAAATCGTAGAATTGTACTAGATTACTCTTTTTTGTTGTTCTTTAAAATTTATCTTTATTGTTGACGGCATTACAGATGTTCCCCCTTCTCCCCCCATTGGCCCCCTCCAACCTCCTGTTCCCTCCCCAGGCCTTCATCACACTTGTCTGTGTCCATGGGTTATGCATATATGCATATAAGTTCTTGGGCTAATCTCTTCCCCCCCATCCCCTCCCTCTTAAATACTTTGGTCTGTTTCATGCTTCAGTGTCTGGGGGTCTATTTTGTTCATCAGTTTATTTTGTCCATTAGCTTCTTCTTAAAGAAGACCCTTCAACATTTCCTGTAGTGCTGGTCTGGTGGTGATGGACTCCTTTATCTTTTTTTTGACTCATGAAGCTCTTTATCTGATCAATTCTAAATGGTAATTTTGCTGGGTAGAGTAATCTTGGTTGTAGGTCTTTGCTTTACATCACTTTGACTAATTCTTGCCACTCTCTTCTGGCCTGCAGAATTTTTGCTGACAGTCGTATGGATGCTCCCTTGTAGGTAACTACCTGCTTTTCTCTTGCTACTGTTAAGATTCTCTCTTTGTCTTTAACCTTTGGCATTTTAATTATGATGTTTGGGCCTTGGTGTGGGCCTCTTTGGGTTCCTCTTGTTTGGGACTCTATGCTTCCTGGACTTGTAAGTCTATTTCTTTCACCAGGTAGGGGACATTTTCTGTCATTTTTTTCAAGTAGGTTTTCAATTTCTTGCTTCCTCTCTTCTCCAGCACCTCCATTATGAGACTGTTGGTGTGCTTGAAGTTGTCCCAGAGACTCTTAACACTATATTCATATTTTTGGATTTTTTTTTTCTTTTTGCTCTTCTGATTCGGTGGTTTTTGCTTTCTCATGTTCCAAATTGCTGATTTGATTTTGGGCGTCCTCTACTGTTGATTCCCTGTAAATTATTCTTCCTTTCAGTTAGTGTAGCCTTCATTTCTGACTGGTCCTTTTTTTATGTTGTTGATGTTCTCACTGATTTTCTTGAAATTCTCACTAAGTTCCTTGAAATTCTCACTAACCTCCTTGAGCATCCTTATAACCATCGTTTTGAACTCTATCTACTACTATGTTTGCTTCCATTTCATTTAGTTCTTTTTCTGGAGATTTCTTCTCTTCTTTCATTTGTGTCATGTTTCTTTGTCTCTGCGTTTTGGCTGTTTCCCGATGTTTGTTTCTATGTATTAGGAAGAGCTGCTATGTCTCCTGTGATTGGTAGAGTGTCCTTCTGTAGTAGGTGTCCTGTAGGACCCAGTGGCTCAGCCTCCCCAGTCTACCAGAGTTGGGCCTTCTAGGTGCTCCCATGTGGGCTGTGTGCATGCACTGTCCTGTTGTAGTTGAGCCTTGGTTGCTGTTGGTGTCACTGGGAGGAATTGCCCCCCATGCCAATCAGCTGTGAGGGCCAGCTGTGACTACAGCAGAAGACCTGCTGTCCTGGAGACACCCCTATGGAGCAGGATTTGCTTCAGTGGGAACTTGGTGTTCACCGAGTCCACCCCTTGACTGTGTCATTTGTGGATGCTGTTGTAATCCAGCGTGGTCGAGTCTGACCACCAGGTGCACTGTCTCTGGGGCCTCCCAGGAGGTGCAGAGTCAGCCTCTGCCTGTGCTCTGCCCAGGGCCGCCCAGCATGAGCTACACAGCAATCTGTAGGTGTCTGCTACTTGTGTTGGGCTTGAAGGTGTCCAGGAGAGGCCAAGCTATGAGCCAAGGCAGGCTGCCACTAGTGCGGGCCTGGGGCCACTTATCGAGAGGTTTGGGGCACGCTGAGGCCAGCTGCTGCTTGTTTGAGAGATTTTAGGAAAGTTTGAAGCATAAGGCAAGAGAGACCAGTAGTATGGAAAAGCCACTGGAAGTGGCTTGGATGAGCTGCAGGTGGGGAGGGGCGGAGTCTCAGGGAATCACAGGGCGGGTTGATGGAGGTTCAAATATGGCGCCTGCCTGCTGGCTTTGTGTGGGGAGGGCTCGTCAAAGGAACAGTGGCCTCTGCGGGAGGAAGCTGCCCAATTCCAGGCAGGTTAGTTCCTCCCCGAATGTCGCAAGCTCCTTTTAAGCTGCTGCCCCGCGCTGGGCTCAGAGGGAGCGTCTGATTAATTCCGTGCGCGGGCCCTTTAAGAGGAAAGCCTGGGACTCCCCAGCCTCCGAGACCCTCAGCCACAGTGCCGCTGGTACTGCAGCCCTGGGCAGGGGTCTGATGTGGGGCTGGGACCCCTTCCTCCTGGGAACCTTCACAGCCAATACATCCCTCCCGATTTGAATAGCCACACGTGGGTGTGGGACCAGCAGGCTCCACAATTCGCCCGGCATCTCCCCTCCGGGTCTCGGTGCTTCCTCAGCTCCCGGGCTGTGGGGCTTCTGTGCAGCCGGCTCTCAGGAGGCTCTGGGTGATGGTGGTTCTGCATTTTAGTTGTGATTTTGATGTGGTTGCGGGAGGCGGCGGGTGCAGCTGTGACCTACGCCGCCATCTTGACTGGAAACCTTTCTTTTTTGTATTATTACTATTGTATTTTCTTCATAGCAGTAAATTAAATCTTATATTTAAAAAGAGTAAAAACTTTCCAATTTGATAGTAAATACTAGTGATTCTCAAACCTAAGCCTGCATCCAAATCACTTGGAGGGCTTGCGAGCACAAACTGGGCTCCACTCAGCAATCTGGGGAAGAGCCTGAAAGTTTACATTTCTGATGAGTTCCCAGGTGATGATGATGCTGGTCCAGGGACCACTCTGAGAACCACTGGTATCCACTAATGGCTCTTCTAACCATGGCTGAATTAAAAAAATCTTTGGCTTTGGTACGAGCATCAGTTATTTCAAAAATTCTGTACGTGATTCTGATATACCAGGGCTGAGAATCACTGGTATATGCAATTAGCCAACTTATAACAGATCTAAAAATTGTGATAAAAATCAAAATTTTAAAAGACTGAGATGAAAAAAAAGATAATGCACTATATTTGAGAGCCAGGACTAGTTTCTAGGTTTATGGTTTATGTGTAAATAATTTAAATTCCGTGTTCTAACACAGGGGGGAGGGGGATTTAAAATCTGGGATCTTTTATAAAGCAAGGACATCATAAGATGATCACCAATGTACTTTTTAACAAAAGTTTGATATACCTTTTGCAGATGGCAATTCATGCTTTTAGAAGTGATGTACTATAACACTATTAACATTACTAACATAAACACACATGTAAACATAAATTTAATGGAATTAGTTAACATTAATTTGTTGAAGACCAAAGGCATAGGAGAACATAGTGATTTTTTTATAGCAAGTAGTTAATCACAGTGTCCAGTAGGTGGCGATAATAACCTTTCATACAACTTTAAAATAGTTAATTTACTGGGAAATGATTGCTTTTTCATTTGACTATACAAATAAAATAGCAAAAATACTTATAAGCCACTTGGCACTTGGTTATAGAACGAATATTTTTTGCTTGTTTATTTTGTTCTGTTTTGGGCACCTTACAGGGGTTGCTTTAGGTGTCATTGTAATAATGCATATTAAAGATTGTTTTATGTTTCTGTTTTAACTTTTATTATAGAATCAAATATACAGAAAATTAAAAAAATAAAATAGCACCTATTTAGTCACCACCAAGCTTTAGCAATTACCAACATTATGCTTTTGTTCTAGTTACATTTATCCCTTCCATCTACCCACCAGCCTCAGCTTGTCCTCAGTCCTGCTGGAGTAATTACAAGGAAAACACATATATCATATCACTTAAACTATAGAGTTTTAAGAATAATCAAGCTATAATTACAAGGAAGATTTTAGGTCCATTTTACAGAACCTATTGTTTTTGTATTCTACTCAGGCCATTGAAGGCATTTAGTTTTTTTTTGTATTATATTTTTTTTATGTAATAATGGAAAAATTATTTTTAGTGTTTTGAGAACTTAGAGAACATAGTAATACAATTAGCCACAAAGGGTTGTATGAAATGTCAGTACTTAAAAGAAGAAAGAAATTGGTATTTTCACTTAAATTTTTATTTTTGAATCGAAATATAAAACTGGAAATAAATTAGAAATTTAACTATGATTATAATAGATTAAAATATTAAATTTTCATCTGAGGATATCCAAAAGAATGAAAGTTTTAATGTATTTTATTTTAAAAATAGAAGCACATTAAATAAGGTTGGCAAGTAGAGAAAAGAACACAATGAAGAATTTAAAGAAAACAATGACCCACAATTCCATAAATAACATTTTTTTTTATACTTCTTTTTTTTTTTCTTCTCCCTATGTGGAGGTCTTCTTTTCCCCACAATACAGGGTTGTGATCATGTTGGATGTACAGTAGAAAGGAAGATATCTTGGCTCCAGAGGTTTTCCACATCTCCAGCTGTTTAGTCACTTTCAATTGAAAAAAGCTAGCCGAAATCCTCTCCAAATATTTGCTAAATAAAAGGTCTAACTCTTTATTTCAATATGTGCTATATAAACTTTATAATATTGTTTTCTAAGTTGGTAACTACTTTAATGAAAAGTAATTTATACAAATATTTAAGTTAAGTAGAATAACCTAGTGTTTCCCAAAGGGCAATATGTATACCATTAGTGGCATAAATCAACTTTAATTGTAAGTGAACCATATTTTAAATTAATAGTTAAGTATGTGTGTATAGGAAAACATAAGTAACGCATAAAGACCATGATTTCATGGGTATCATTGCCTAGGATGATGTTACAGCAAGTGATTCTTTGTAGTCCATTTTAAAATATTAAGTAAATTATATGAATATGTAAATTATACGAACTGCTTTTAGAAGTGGCTGCATCATTTTACATTCTCTCCAGCAATGCATAAGGGTTCCAGTTTCTCCACATCCTTATCAACACTTGGAATTGTCTGTCCTTTATATCACAGGCATTCTAGTGAGTGTGTGGTCATCATACATGTTTAATTGAGAAAATGAGTTATTTTGCTGAGAAAGTATTTAGAAATGAATAATAGTAGTTTTAAGTATATGCCATTTGGAAGGTGGAGCACATTTATACTATGAGGCTCCAGAAGTAGAGCTAAGATTAGTGTAGACTATAGAGAAAAGCAAATTCTGGCACAAAGTTAAACAAAATGCTGCGGAAGCTCTTGCAGAGTAGTAGTGACCTTTTTATTGTGCGTATTTACATGCAGCTGTATCAGTTAGTGTTCTTCAGTTACAGTCAACAGAAATGACTGACGGGCTAAACCGGAGAGGAATGTATTGTAAGGGTATGGGGTGACTCACAGAATAGGAAGTAGCTCAGCTCAAGGAATCTATTAGCAGGAACCAATGGACAGTGTCCCCAGAGAGCTACCATCAAGGTGAATCAGCTGTTTTCTGACCTTTTGTCACTCCACTCAAGATTCTAAGGGTTGAGAGTCTACTTGGCCTATTTTAGTTTACATGCCCACTCCTTGATCAGGAGAAGGCAGGATTGATAATCTCACCAAAAGTACATGCAGCAGTGTAGAAGGAACTCCACAGAATATTGAAGTACGTTTACCGAAAGAAGGGGCTACTGGGTGCTGGGGCCAGCAAAACCAATAAATGCCCACTTCACCAAGTCAATAAATGCCCAGTGATAAATATTTAGGAAGAATTAGTGACAATGACAGGAGACTCCACAGATCTCTAAGGCCCATTCATTCCCTAAATATTTATTCAATGTCTCTAAGATGTCTATGAAATCAATAACTATATTTCATTTAACTCAAAATACATTGGTACTCTAAAAGTATTTTTACATAGCAAATATTTTTTTAATGTAAAAGAAACGTTGCCTATTTTTTTGGAGGGGAGAACTGTCCATTTCATTTTATTAAACATAAACATGTGAACAGATTCCCATGGTAAAAGATCAATCAGAACAAAATGTGTGTGATTTCCTCACCCAGCCTCCCTTGCGGCTTCATGTGGATCTTCTATACTTGTACAAATTATGTTCCTAGACCTACACAGTTTATTGCCTGTTGGCGTATGGAGGCTTTTTTGGATTTAAAAATAGTATTATACCATATACATCATTTTGAAATTTTTTTTTTTTACTCAACATTATCTAGAGCAGGGGTGGGGAACCATGTTTTTGCTAAGGGCCATTGGATATTTATAACATTGTTTGTGGGCCATTCAAAATTATCAACTTAAAAATTAGCTATGAAAAAAGCTCCTAGATTTATTGAATTTCTAGTCCTGCCTGTGGTTGCCTTGGCAGGGCCAGACAAAATTATTTCACCACCATATACGACCCGAGGGCTAGGCGTTCCCTACCTCTGATCTAGAGCATTATTTCATGACTACTGCATTTTCAAGAATGCTTTATAGTGCTCCATAATATGAACATACCATGGTGTGTTTTAGCAGATACATGTTACCAGTCCCCCAGTGACCGGCATATCATATTGAAATTGTTGAGAACCAGTGATAAAATGAAACTCTTAAACGCAGCCAGAGAAAAAAGAAACATCAGGGACGCCAAGATAAGAGTTACTACTGATTTCTTGTTGGAAACCATGCAAGCCAAAAGGAATGGAATGATAATTTTAATGTGTTTAAAAAAAAAAAAAGTTAAGTCAGGATTCTAAGTGAAAATATCATTCAGTAATGAGAGTATCATAAAGACTTTTTTAAAAGCACAAAGAACTTTTTCCCCAGCAGACCTGGATTACAAGAAATGTTAGAGGAAGTATAGGGAAAGAAAAATAACAGATATAAAATCAGTTCTGTACAAGTGATGAAGGATAATAGAAATATGTGGAAAATACAAAAGGTGTTTTTCTCATTTCTATTTAAAAATTACCTTTTAAAAGCAAATGTAAAACACTATAGTGGGGTTTATAACGGTTTGAAGTAAAATATATGAAAATAGCACAAAGGTTGGCAGGGTATATATTTATACATGGCTCACTTCAGCTGGGTGCAGTTTTCTTTGTTTATCTGGAGTTTTCAGTGGATGAGATCACACATAAAATCAAAAGTCAAGTTATATTTAAAAATTTTGCTATAGTGATAAAACAAATTTGCATTTTCCAAAATAAGCATTACAGTAGAACTGACTGTATAGTTCACTGAGCCTGACAAAAGTTTATACCCATGTGACCATGATGAAAATCAAAATATAGAACATTTCCATCACCCCAAAAAGGTTACTTGTGCACTTTGTGCTAATTTCTGCCTTCAGCCCCAAGCAACAATAGATTTGCATTCTGTCACTGTAGTTTTGCTTGCTGTGGAATTTCATATGAATGGATTGTACAGTGTGATACATGTGTTTTGTCTGGCTTCTGTTGCTTAGAATAATGTCTTTGAAATTCAGCCATGTATCAATAGGTCATTCTTTTTTTATTGCTAAAATACACTTCAGTGTATAGATACGCCAAATGTATATCTATTCACCTATTCATGGCTCTTTGTGTTGTTTCCAGTTTGTGGAGCTACTATGACTAAAACTTCTATTTTTATACAAGCTTTTCAGGGTAGACATTTGCTGTCATTTCCTGTGGATAAATAATGGGACTGCTAGGTCATATGGTAAGTGACAGCTTTCATAAGAAAAAACCAATAGGTCTCCAAAGTGGTCGTACAATTTTACACTCCCGCAGCAATGTCTGAAAGTTGAAATTGCTTTATATCCTCAGGAACAGTTGGATTTTTAATGTTTAATTTTAGCTATTCTAGTGGGTATGTGGCGGTATCTCATTGTGCTTTTAATTTGCATTTCTCTGGTGACTAATGATATTGGGCTTCTTTTCATGTGCTAATTAGCTATTCTTATATCTCCTTTGGTAATTAGAACAAAGTGTCTTTTTAAATCTTTTGCCCTTTAAAAATATTGGGTTGTTTTTTATTATTGAGTTGTAAGAGTACTTTATATAATCTGGTCTCAAGCCCTTTGTCAAATATATGTGTTGCAGATATTTTCTTCCAGTTGTGAACTGACTTTTCATTTTCTTAGTTGTGTCTTTCAAAGAGCAGATATTTATAATTTTTGTAAAGCCCATTATATTAATATTTCTTGTACGGTTAGTGCTTTCTGTGTCCTAAGATATCTTTTCTTTTCCCAAAGTTGCAACATTTTCTTCTATATTTTCTTGTGTTACATTTCTCCTATATGGTTTATATGTTTTAATATTTTCTTTTAGGTTTGTGATTCATTTTAATTAAATTTTTGCATGGTGTAATGATCAAAGTATACTTTTTCTACACAGATATTGAATTATCTCAGCATCATTTGTTGAAAAGACTGTCTATACACCCACCTTTGACACCTTGGTCAAAAACTAATTAACCATGTATGTATGGGTCTGTTTTTGAACTATTTTTTTCCATCGATCTATTTGTCTATCCTTATAGTAATACCAAACTTTCATAATAACTGTAATTTATTATAAGTCTTGAAATCAGATCATGTAAGCCCTCCAGCTTTATCTTTTAAAAAAATTTGTCGTGGCTGTATTAGGTCATTTGTATTCCTATATAAAATTTCAAATCAGCTTGTCAATTTCTATAAATAGGACTAATGAGATTTTGATTGAGATTTTAGTGACTCTATATTTTATTTTTAAATTTTTGTTTTATTTTTCATTTACAGTTTACTTTCGATATTATTTTGTATTGGTTTCAGGTGTACAGCATAGTGGTTATAAAGTCATGTACTTTACAAAGTGTTCCCCCTGATATTTCCAGGACCCTCTTGGCATTTCCAGAACCCTCCTAGCACCATGGATAGTTATTGCATTATTATTGACCATATTCCCTATGCTATATTTTAATTTAGAGAGAACTGGTAGCTTAACAACATTGAGTCTTCTAGGTTAAGAAAGTTTCTTTCTATTCCTAATTTGCTGAGAGGTTTTGTTTTGTTTTGGTGTTCATGAATAGGTGTTATATTTTATCAAGGTCCTTTTCTGCATCTGTTTGGAGAGCCATATGGATTTTCTTTTTTAGTTTGTTAACATGGTGAGTTACGTTGATTGTTTTTCAAATGTTAGACTAATCTTCTGTTCCTGGGATAAATCCCACTTGGTCATGATGCACTTTCCTTTTTATATGTTGCCAATTTAGATTTGATAATATTTAGGAACTTTTCTGACTAGGTTCAGGAGAGATACTGGTCTTTAATTTTCTTGTAATAGCTTTTATTTTGGGTATTGGGGTAATGCTGGACTCAAAATGAGCTGGGAAGTATTCCCTCTATTTTCTGAAACTTTCTGTAAGATAACTATTGCGTCATCCTCAGATGTTGGATAAAATTCACAGTGAATCCATCTGGAATGAGGGTCTTTTTGTGGGAAGGTTTTAAGTCACTACTTCATCTACTCAAATGATACAGGGCTATTCTGGTATTTTTAGAAAAGTATTTTCTTTTGTGCCAGTTTTGGTTTTGTAAAATTTGGCTTTCAAGGAATGGGTTTATATTTTTCTAAGTTGTCAAATTTATTGCAATAAGTATGTTTAAAGGATTATTTTTATCCTTTTAATAGCTATAGTATCTATGGCGATGCCTTTGTCATTTCTACAGGTAATTGGTATCTTCCCTGTATGTTTTCTTGATCCTTCTAAGCTGGGTTATTTTTTTTAAAGAAGCTTTGGATTCATTGATTTTTCTCTTTTGTTTGTACATTTTATTTTTAATTAAAACTTTATAGCAGCTTTATTAAGGTATAATTCACCCACTTAAACTGTACACTTGTTTTTTTGTATACTCAGTGTTGTGCAAGCATCACCATAATGAATTTGAGAAAAATTTTATAAGCTCCCCACCTCCCAAACCTATTCAGTCGCTCTTCATTTTCCCAGCACACCCTACCCCAGCCTTGGGCCACCACTGCACTACTTTCTAGCTTTATAAATTGGCCTAGTCTGTATTTTATATAAATAGGATCACATAATATGTGGTCGATTGTGACTGGATTCTTTCACTTAGCATATTGTTTTTAAGGTTCAAGCATGTGTCAGTACTTCATTTATTTTTAGTGTCGAACTACTATTCCATTGTCTGGCTACATCACATTTTGTTTGTCCATTCACCAGTTGATGGGCATTTGGATTATTTCAGTTGCTTGACTGTTACGGACAATGGTGCTATGGACATTTATGTACAAGTTTTTATGTGGATAAATGTTTTCATTTCTTCTGGGGCCTACGCCTGGCAGTGGAATTGCTGGTCCAAATGGTAACTATGTTTAGTCTTGGGGGACACACGAGGCTGCTTTCCTGCGCGGCTACACCACCTCTGTGCCCATCAGCGGGTGTGAGGCTTCCAGTTTCTCCACACCCTGGCCAATACTTGGCTATTGTCTGTCTTTTTTATTACAGCCATCCTAGTAGGTAGGAATCGGGATCTCATTGTGGTTTTTGATTTTTTTGAAGATGTGCTTATTGGATATTTGTATTCTTTGAAGACACATATATTCAAATTCTTTGTCCATTTTTAATTGTGTTATTTGTCTTTATATATTGTAGTTCCTTATCAACATATGATTTGAAAATTTTTCTCCTATTCTATGGATTGGCTTTTCAATTTTTTTGGTGGTGTCCTTTGAAGCACAAAAGGTTTTACTTTTGATGATGTTTGATTTACCTGTTTGTTTGTTTTCTTATGTTTGTGTTTTTGGTGTCTTATCCAAGAAATCCTTGCTTATTTCAAGGCTATGAAAATTAACACCTGTGTTTTCTTCTAAGATCGTTAATAGTTGTAACTCTTACATTTAGGTCTTTAATCCATTTTTAGTTTATTACTTTTATGATGTGAAGTAGGAGGTATAACTTTATTCCTTTCTATATAAATATTTTGTTGGTCCAGCATAATTCATTGAAAAGGCTATTCTTTCCCTCATTGAATTGTCTTGGCACCCTTGCTGAAAATCAAGTGACTATAAGTGTGAAGGTTTATTTCTGGACTTAATTCTATTCCACTGATTTACATGTATATCCTTTGCCACTACCACTCTGTCCTGATTATTGTAGCTTAGGAGTAAGTTTTTGAAATCAGAAGGTGTGAATCCTACAACTTTGTTCTTAAGATTGTTTTGGCTATTTTTGGTCCTTTGAATTTTCATACAAATTGTAGGATCAGCTTGTCAGTTTCTGCAAAAAAACAGCTGGAGTTATTTTGTGTGTGTGGGGGTGGTGGTATTAAGATGATATATAATTGACATATAACATTATATTAATTTTAGGTAAACAACATAATGATTTAATATACATATGCACTGTGAAATGACCACAATAAGTTTAGTTCAAATCCATCACCATACATAGTTATAATTTTTTTTCTTACAATGAGAACTTTTAAGATCTACTCTCTTAGCAACTTTCAAATATACAATATGGTATCGTTAACTATAGTCACTATATTGCGCATTACATCCCAGGACTTAGTTATCTTATAGTTATCTTATAGTTTGTACTTTTGACCACCTTCACCCGTTTCACCCACTCCCCACCCTCACCTCTGGCAACCACTAATCTGTTTTTACTATACTTTTCTTTATGGTCGATAGTAATATCTCCTTCTACATTCTTGATTTTAGTAATTTGAATTTTCTCTTTTCTTTGCTTGGATAGTCTAAAGTTTGTCCACTTTATTGATCCTTACAAAGAATTAAGTTTTGGCTTTATTAGCTGTATGTATTATTTTCTATTTCTTATTTGATTTATTACCACCCTATTCTATTATGTCCATCTCTTTCCCCTTGCCTTGGATTTAACTTACTCCTATTTTTCTAGTGTCTTCAGGTAGAAGTTTAGGTTATTGATTTTATGTCATTTTTCTGTTTTAATATAGGCACTTAAAACTATAAGTTTTCCTTTAAGCACTCCTTTAGTTAGGTCCCATAAGTTTTGGTATGTTGTATTTTCATTTTCATTTATTTCAAATTATTTTCCAATTTCCCTTGTGATTTCTTCTTTGACCCATTGGTTACTTAGTAGTGTGTTATTTCATTTCTACATCTTTGTTAATTTTCCAAATTATATATTTTATTCAGTCTGGTAGTTGTGGAACATCCTTTGCATGATTTGAGTCCTTTAAAATGCACTGAGTTGCCCAGCCGGGCGTGGCTCAGTGGTTGAGCATTGACCTAGGATCCAGGCGATCAGGGTTCGATTCCCGGTCAGGGCACATGCCCGGGTTGCGGGCTGCAGCTGGCGATCAGGGTTCGATTCTCGGTCAGGGCACATGCCCGGGTTGTGGGCTGCAGCTGGCGATCAGGGTTCGATTCCCGGTCAGGGCACATGCCCGGGTTGTGGGCTGCAGCTGACCAATGACTCTCTCATCATTGATGTTTCTGTCTCTCCCTCTCCTTTCCTCTCTCTGAAATTAATAAAGATATATTTAAAAAAAAAAAATGTACTGAGTTTTGTTTTATGGCCTGGGAATATTCTATGTGCACTTGAGCAGAATGTATATTCTGCTATTGTTGGGTAGAGTGTTTTATAAATGTCTGGTAGTTCTAGTTGGTTTAAAGTTGTTCACGTGTGTTACCTTTTTATTGTTTTTCTATGGGTTTTTTAGTGCATCAATGACCTAGTCTTTGACTTGCTCTCCTACCCCATTCCCCTCAGGCCCTTTGTTTTTTATTGTGGGAATTTGCATAGCACTGTGATTTTTAGGAATACTTATTGTGAGTTATAGAAGAAATGACCATATGCTGAAAGTGGGTGTGTTTTATATACATTATGCGTCATTAGAGTCTATCTTAAAAGAAACTTATTGTGGGGAAAAGTTATTTAAGACTGTAAATTATAGTTTCTTAGAGTAACAGATTATTGTATTGAACAGACACATTTGAAAACTTACCCCTTAAAAGAGATTTTTTAAAAAAAATCTATCACGCCTTTTCTAATAGGTATTGAAATCCGTTTTTCTACTTCCACTAGTTTTGTCATAAAAATCCATATTTTTTCACAAAGGCTTGATTACTTTTTCATCTTAAATTGTTTAGTGAAATGCTTCTGCTTTTATTATTTTAAAAAGTTTCAAAAAGCTACTGATAATTGGAAATATCTCACCTTAAAATTCTGTCAACCATGTCAGGCTAAGAGAGCATATTTACCAACAGTTGCTCTTTAATCCAAAATACACTGTTCTCTTTATGTTCATTTAAAAAGAGAGAGTTGATTTCAACTGTTGCTCTTCTCCCAGCGTTGCCTGCAAATTAGACAGCAATTTTATCTAGATTAAAAGCCTAAATTAACCATTAAAAGTAGGTGGACTTGTCAAGTGATCTCAGTGGCTTCATTGAGAATTCAAAGGACCAATAAAACAGAGCCCTCATTACATGTCTTTAGTTTGGAAAAAATATTTTTTCAGTGAGAAAGCTAATCATTAACCAATCTGTGTTCCCACGGGAAACTGAAGTTTGGGTATAGCAGTGAAATCTCTCAGCATTCTAAAATAATAAAATCCAACACAACAAAATCCTTTGAGGGCCTGCTAAAAGTGAGGCGTGGCATGAGTTTGGCTTAGTGATAGTATGTAATTTTGAAAGCAAGTTTTAAGATTTATAGCCAAGTTTTAATATCAAGGTCAACAAACATCATTGAGCTTATAGTTGTGAGAACTAAAATTCAGGGCTGAGTGAATAATGCTCATTGTTTTTCCAACTTTTTATTCTAAAAGCTAATGTCTTGGATGGTTAATTCTAGATGATATTGATAAGTTTCCCCTGATTGGATGTTAGCTAGAAACGGTGATATGTATAAAAATGAATGAACATTCTCTAAACAGACGTGTACTGTCAAAAGAGCGAGCTGTTTTTTTGATAAATTTTAAATGCTTAGCCTATATGTAAATTAGGGCACCCTCACTTCTTGTTTTCCTGTCATCAGATGTTCTTCCTTTATAGCACTTATTAAAATTTATTTTTATGTTCATTTGTTCAAAGTATGGGTACAGCTATGTCCCATATCTGACTCTAAAGTACATACATATTCTTACCACTGTATATCTAGTACCTTGCACCACTTGCCATATAGAATGCACTCTGAAAAAATTATTGAATGACCAAATAGATAAAATATGTAGACCTCAAAATCCAGTCTTAACTCCATTCTGACTTAAGAAATAACTTAAGCTGGTCACTTCCCCTCTTTTTGCCTTCTGTAGTTTAGTGATAATAATGATACCTTACATATAATACATTACATCTCTTTAATATTCAACACTTTCATAGCATTCACCGAATGATTGTATATGTCAGTTACACTTCTAGGTATTAAGCCAAAAAGTGAGCCAAAAAGACAAAAACTTGTGCCTTCAAGGAGCTTACATTCTAGTGAATGTTGTTTGGTTTTGGTCTTCACACCAGCCCTGTGAAGTGGGTAGGACTGATATTATAATTTACTCATGTGGAATAGAGACTTGGTGAAGTTAAGTATTTACTGAAGGTCAACCAGCTGGTGAACCAGCTACTTTATTTCCATTGCTTTTTCCACCACCCCCAACTCCTCATCTATTCATGTAGGAGTTTCTTGGGGAAAAGTAAGGCCCAATTTACTCAACAACTTCTGTAAAATAAACTATATAAATACAAAGTGATAGCATAATTCAGGCTTCTTTTTAATTGAGGCATAATTGGCATACAGCATTATATTAGTTTCAGGTGTACAACACAATGATTCCACATTGCGAAATGAGTACCACAAGTCTAGTTAAGATCCAGGTTTTAAAAACTATGGCATTTCAACCTTAAATCCAAAGAAAATTTAAAATTTAAGTCTGAACTCCTTTGTGTAGATATGGCCTGCTGTTATATATTTAACACCCGACTCATACCAAACCCTTGACTACAGGAGCTGGGGCTTCCTATTGTTAAATGTTCTAACACTGTGCATTGGCATGGAAATCTAGCCGCTGCGTATAGTGGATAACATATTAGTTGCTAAGCAAGGGAAATTATTATGCCATCTGCTGCCAGGTGTGCTATTACCCAACTCACTTTCTGAATCAGCACACTGAAAGTACCATAAGTAATGTAAATTATAGTAGCTTGCACACTTCTCAACTAAACAAGCAGTTCATAAGAAAAACACACACCAGTTTTGTGCCTCTTCTCAATTTTAATGGATGCCTTGAAAAATTATTTTTGTCCTTCAAACTTTGCTTTCATAAGATAACTTTTATCAGACTATCAGGGATCCCATATTCAAACTTAAACAAGATGTTTTCTTTGTTAGGAACTTACAACAGTTCTTTAGCTTTGAGAGTAGGCTACTCATGAAAAATTTGGTATTTGTTTTGATTCAAGCACTTCAAATTCTAAAAGCATTAAAATGCACCCAAATATGTGTAAGCTTGCATAGTTATGGAAAATATATCTATTTGACAGAAATGACAAAGTAATTTCTTCATTAATCTACCCTAAAAACCATAAATTTTATATAATTCTTTTTACTGTTTGTCCTATTAAAGGATTAGATTACCATAGAAAAACACCTCTCAAAATGTGTTCCTTGAGTGTGTCTCTGAAGATATTAACAATGATTATTGAGGGAGAAGGAAGGTGACCGTAGCCAAATATGATGAAAATGCTAAAGAGGTTTCTTCACTCTCAGACTTCTCTGAGCCTTTAATATGTCCATGTGTTAGTGTGTATTATAATCTCCAGTGGGCGATGCTCTTCCCAGCATGTTGCCACAGATCCATGTTGTTTTTAGGAGTATCTTCTGGGACTAATGTTCTGCAAAATGTAATTTGGGAAACACTCCCTTAGAGTGTATGTTAGTATTTGCGCAGCAGCCTAGGGAGTCTGTGGCTGCAGGTTGCTCCTTGGTCCTCTGCTCTCCCTGGGCAGCCTCAATTGTACCCAAGGCTTTAAAGTGATGATGCCCACTTTATGTAAAGTCACCAGCTCTGTCTCCTGAGCTCCACATCCATATGTATATCTGCCTACCCAACTTCCCAAGTGAGTATTGAGGCCCTCAAATTCAGGTATCCAAAACTGAACCCAATATTTCCCTCTAAGTCAGCTTCTTTTGCTCGTTTCCTGGCTCACTGAAGATTCCAAGAACCCACTCCATCATCCAAGTCTGATACCTGGAGGCCTTCCTTAACTCTGGCCAGTCAATTTTCTTTCTCACCCAACCATCAGCATGACCTGATTATCCTAATTCTTGATATTTCTTAAGTTCACGTCATTCAAATTGGATCTAACTTAGTTTAAGCCTTCTTTTTTTTAATATATCTTTATTGATTTCAGAGAGAGGAAAGGAGAGGGAGAGAGAGATAGAAACATCAATGATGAGAGAGTCACTGATCGAGCCCGCAACCCGGGCCCGCGCCCTGACCGGGAATTGAACCCCGATCGCCTGGATCCCAGGTCGACGCTCAACCACTGAGCCATGCCCGGCTGGGCTAAGCCTCCTTGTAACTCAGCACCATTCAATAGAAATAAAATGCAAGCCACAAACCCAAGTTATATATGTAATTTTAAAATTTCTAATAGCCACATTAGTTAAGCCAGTCAGAGAAAGACAAGTACCATGTAGCTTCACTTATATGTGGAATCTAATGAACAAATAAACTAACAGGGGAGACAGACTCATGGATACAGAGAACAAACGGACAGCTGTCAGAGGGGAGGGGTTTGGGGGCTGGGGCCGAGGGGTGAAGGGATTAAGCAAAGACGAAAAAGGAAGGCTCCTGGACGCAGACAACAGTGTGGGATGGCCAGGGGGAAGGCGGGGAGGCAGAAGGAAGTAAAGGGGGGATGAATGGTGATGGAAGGAGACTTGGCTTGGGGTGGGGAACACAATACCGATGATGTGTTGTAGAATTGTACAATTGGTGAGTGAGCTAAACATAACAGTTTGCTATAAGTACTTCTTTTGAAGTTTTTCCCCCTCAACCTCAAGATTTGGGGAGTGTTCTGTTTGTGTGTTTGAGAGGCTGGAATTATATGACAATGTTGTAGGTTTATTATGAAGTCAGAGGTCAGCCATGTAGGGAAAGGAAATGCATTCCCTTCCTTTTTACTGAAGTTACAGCGTGGAAGTGGAAAGTGGAAGCACACACTCCAGATTTTACTTTCTAGGGTAATGCTGAGACAGGAATTTCGTTTTCTTGGACGGCCCCCTCACTAGCATGAGATGAATGGCTCCACGGGATAGAGATAACGCTTGGGCCATAGAGCTCTAGGTCCTGGCAATCAGGGCATGAGAAACAGTAGCTCACTCCTGGATCCAGCCCAGTAAGAACCGTTCCCTTGAAGAAGTAAAGTGTCAGGTCACGTATGAAACTCTCCCAGCAGCATTGGGTCAGCTGATTCTGACGGCTGTGCGATCCCAAACTGCCGAGCCTTGTTTCTTCACCCAGGGAGAGCATCAGGAATGAAGAGGAATAAAATTGATCTACAGTGTAAAACATGATTGCGCGGAGCAGACCTTCTCGTAGCAGGGCCCTGCTCTGGCCGGGGTTGGGCTGGACAAGGCAGCCTTCTTACAGCAGCCACCAAGAAAGTGTGTGATGCAAAAGTGTCTGTGGATCCCACCAGCATCTGTTGACCTCACACGGTTCATTCTCCGTCGCTCACTCCCTGGTAAATAGAAACAAAGAACAGTGGTTGCCTTGAAAGGGTCAGTGTTTCTAGCTCTGGCAACACACTTTGCTTTCCTTCCCCATTTATTTCTCATCAGTGAACTTGCTCCAGCAGTTACCCAGCAGCAGGGGGACCATTATTGCATGAAAATGTCCCGTGACAGTGACATTCATTCAATTTCCTAAAGCTAAACATGGACTCTGGATCCCTCTAAAAAATATAAGATAAGCAGCTTACACTTGAGTAGTGATTGGATACTTTTAAAATTTGGAAAACTCGAGCTTATTCATATTTAGTAACAGCAATAGTTCATTTTCCATTCTTCAGGTGAAAAGGCCTGGAAATATAAAAAAATGATTAAAGGTCCCTGAAAATTTCTAAACACTTATACGATTATATAGACCTCAGTGATGCCTTCTACGGAGGCCTTTCACTGGGACGGCTGTGGAGTAGCGGCACCGGTGTTCGGCCTCCCCTCTCTGCTCCCCGCAGGCCCGGGGTCCCCAGTCTGCTCCCTGCAGGCCCTGGGAAAGGAGGAAACAGCGCTGGGGAGCCCAGCAGCCTGAGGAGAGACGGGGGGCGGGAAACACGGGTCCAGGCCACCCGTGATCTCTGTTTCCTCACAGTATCTGTGATTGTAGACTGATCCCCCCATTTCAGTCTGTTTTTCTTGGACCAGCATCTCATATGATGTAGTTTTATCCTGTTATGTGAACAAAGGCGCTGATTTTAATCACATGGAAATTGATGTTTACTGTGAGCTTTTATGAAGAGTAATTATTGCATCGAAAAGGATCCAAAGAGTAGTTATTCATCTTTACAGTCTTTGATTTGGCTGTAAATGTGCCTGATCTCTAAGGTTTAATAGTGAGAATGAATTTGTTCATTACATCCACATTTATATATGATTTTTTTTTAGTTATGGGATTTCTGGTGCATCTGTAGTTTTTACCTATTCATAAATATTGATGTCAAGGCTTTGTTTAGTTTACTTCCTTTTCAATATGTTCCCAAAGTCTGCTTGGACGCATCAGGATTTTTGCTAATATGGCTAGATGTTGCCTACCTCAAGGTCAGAGGTCTCATCTTAATTGGCTTTGCAAGTCTCCCTACGAAGCACAAGGAGGCATTCAAATACAAGTTGAAGGAAATGAATCTAGTCCAAATGGGTGATTTCCAACAAAGGAAATAGTCTGTCTGCAATGCTTTATCTGAAAAGAGAGGCAAGTAGTTTGATTTATATCACAGGTATATGTATTTTAAGGATCCATACATAGTGGTAAGAGTAATTGCTCAGAAGATGGTTGTCATACAAAAATTCAAGAGAAAAAAAAATCTTCCTCTGGTTCTCTGCTGTGATATGTCTGTATAAAGCCTACTCTCCTTGTTCTGCTGGTGTTGCAAGTACTTGAGCAATTTGCTGTTCTCCCTACTCCTGGATCCATATAGTATTAATGCTTTTGAGGTTTCTCATTTCCTTTGAATAGCAGCTCTTCAGATTTAGTGTAATCTCAGAATTTAATTAGGAATCAGAGCAAAGGTCAATTGGTGTCTCACTGTGTGGGGCTGAGAGAGGAGGGGTTGAAGATGATTACACTTTTGCCTGGTGCCCATTGCTCATTTTAAAGAAAAGTTAAAGCCAGCAATAGTGCGAGGCCAGGTGCATTTCCCATCTGCTGTCCCTGCTAGCTGAAGCTACTTCATCAACATTGATTAATATGCTCTGGCAGGTGCAGGTATTTGGAAATCAGTTTCAGTGATTAAACTTTATTTACCAGGGGGTTCCGGGAATGTAGGTCCCAACTTCACTTTCTGCCCATGGTCAGGGGATCCTGAGAGGACTGAAGATCCTCTGACTCTTTTCACTCCCATTGGGATTCAGAGTCTTTATTTAAAAAGTCTCAGCCTGCCTTAAATATTCTTTTACCCTTTGACTCAGTAATTATCCTTCTGGGAATTTAATAGAACAAAATCGCCAGAGATCCATGTATAGATCATTTGTTTTTATGTATTTTTTTAAAAATACTTTTTAAAAATTGATTTGAGGGAGAGAGGAAGGGAGAGGAATAGAGAGAAACATTGATCAGAGAGAAATATCACCAATTGGCTGCCTTCTGCATGCTCCCTACTGGATATCGAGCCTACAACCTGGGCATGAGCCCTGACTGGGAATTGAACCAGCGACTTTTGGTGCATGGGACGCTGCTCAACCAACTAAGCCACACTGGCCAAGGCTAGATCATTTGTTTCAACATATTTATAATGTCAAAAACCTGGAAACAATCAAAATGCTTAAGTAGAAGACTGATTAAGTGATACAATCACACGGTAGAATCCTATGTAGCTACTAATAATCTTTTATTTAACAATATAGGAAAATGCTTATTCTATAATATGAAGTGAAAAAAGCAGAATGCAAATATAGTTACACATAGCCATGATTTTGTAAAATAAGCTATACATGTATATAATTTTGAAAAATGTATTTATATTTGGGTAGTGAGATTATAGATGTCTGCAAATATTTTTTTCCATTTAAGCCTATCTGTATTTTTCCAGTTTTCTATAATTTTATCAAAAAGTGTTAATTTTTCTATAATGAATTAGTTCAGCTATTTTTTTTCCCCCTGAGTGATAACAGAAAGGCAGTGATTCACATACAGAAAGTGTAGGAACTGTCTATGAAACAGACTGTAGAGGTGAGAAGCAGGGGTGACAAGCTTAGCAAGGTCAAGGCACCAGTGTGGGAGAGGGACCACTCATAGCTTTGGGTCACTCTGGCCTGGGGATTTCTGAGAAAGGTGCAAATTCCATGCCAAGTCCAATGCATACAGAGATTACTGCTTTCAGATGAACCATGGACATACTGTGGGTGTTAATAGGGAGACAGCGGCTCTGGCTCTGCTGGCTGCAGAGGAAGGTGCGAGAAGGAAGCAGCTGAGTCCGCAGGTGGAGCAGCCCGCCTGGCTAAGGGAGAGTTGGGAAGCAGAGGTGGAGGGACAGAGCTGGTTGTAAAGGGACAGGGAGAGGAAGTGAGCCCAGCAGGCGGAGCAAAAATAACACAACGATGGGAAATACAGGCCTGAGTCATATTTGGAGGTCCATATGCAACAGAAGGAACCTCCGTAAGTTAAGTGTCCTTTGTCACTCCTCTGCTCAAAACCCTTCAGTAGCAGCTCGGTTCACTCACAGTAAAAGCCACAGTCATAGAATCTAAATGTTAAAAGCGTGTCCTTGGAAATCGGCTTGAGGTATCGCCTTGCCTTCTTCCCCGTGGTTCTTGGACTGCATGGGGACGGCCGACTCCCGCACCCCAAAGAGCCCCAACTACTAAGCCGGGACCTCAGAGCCTAGAGCACGTCTCATCCGGGAGGCGGCCCGGGGGGGATTAAGGGGTGCAAGTTGGAATCCAGGTCTGGGGCTGCAGGGAGCACAGTGAAACGGAGGATTTGGTTCTGGAGCATCAGGCGTCACCCTTGGGGTAACTGCTTTTGTGCAGAGGTGGAATCTTCTGGTTCAAAGAATGTCACCAATGTGCTCATCTGCTTCAAGCAGTTTGAAGTAATGGGATAGTGTATTTAAGACTTAGCTGCCTGTATTTTATTAATTTGTATCCCCAAGTTCTGAAATTATGCCATAGTCATTCTTGCCGTTCCTGGCCGACCAAGTGGATTTGGAAGCCACCAATGTGGAAACGTAGAGCCGGGGAGGGGAAGGGGTGCGGAGGAGGAAAGGGAGGGAAGGGGGCCGGTTAAGCTGGAATGTGGCTGTGCCCTGACCTGCTCCAGCAAAGCGGAGTGAAAAGTGCTGCTATCAGCGTTCTGAGTGAACCTTCTGATTGTACACCCAGGAGCCCTTGGTCTAAATCTCCCCCACTTTCCTGAGGTCAAAGACGGAGTCAGTGAGGGAGCTAAGAATAGACCCCCTGAGCACCAGGTGCCGCGGTGACTGTCTGCTCAGCCACACAGCGAGGTGTGTGCACACAAAGCGTTTTTATTATTAGTGACGGGAAACGGGCCTTGCCAAGTTTAGCCACTTCTTTGAAACCAGAGGTTCAGTCTTTACAGCCTGAACACTGACACCTACCCAAAACATATATTCCTTTTTCTTCTTAGGAAAAAGGGCTTTTTCAAATAATAAATTAAAGATTCAAAGATGTTTTTCTAGACATAAATGATTTTAAAGCAGCACTTTAGAAAAATGTAAATGTAAATGAAAGGACTGGATTTAAACTGACATATGCATTTCTAAATCACATTGCTTCCTACCTGAGCCACCACAGAGAAAACCAGTAATGAATGCCTGTGCTCAAAGCTCATCATAAACCAATTTAAAAAGCTCACCAAGTCAAGGTGACCACGCAAGGTTTTTGGTTCTACCTGCCTGTTTTTGCTAGTTTTTGACTTTGAGTCAAATAAAAGAAAAGCCCTGTAACAGTGCCTGGCATGGGGCAGACAGACCCAAGCCAGGTGGGTTCCCCAGCTAGGCTAATAATTTGGTGCATCTACCAACTCTTACTAAATAAATACTTGTTCAACTGAGTGAAGCAAGGAGGAAAGATAACTTTTGTGACAGTACCTGACATTTCCTATCCTGGGCTGGCCAATGTGGTGGCTATTAGACACATGTGGCTATTTAAATTCAAATTAAATTAAATTAAAATTTTAGTTATTTATTCACACCAGGCATGTTTCAGATGCTCAATAGCCATATGTGGATAGTGGCTATTGTATTGAATGGCACTGGTACAGAATTTTTCCATCACTGCAGAAAGTTCTCTGGACAGCATTGTTATGTCCCAGTTATTTAGGTTCCAAACATATGTGCCCCTACAGTTGTAAGGGCATAGTAAGGGCCCTGCTGTTTGTCTACTGACATTCATTTAATGGCATTCTATTTGTTTTTGTTTCATTTTGTGAATCCGCACTGAGGATACTTTTTCCATTCATTTTTAGAGAGAGTAGAAGGGAGGAGAGGAGGGGGGGAGACACACGCACATATCGATTGGCTGCCTCCTACATGTACCCCTAGCACCCTGACTTGGGCTAGGGAATGAGCCTGCAATCCAGGAACATGCCCTTGACTGGGAATCAAACCCTTGACCCTTTGGTGCTCCGGCCAATGCTCGACCACTGAGCAACACTGGCCAGGGCTAATGGCAATCTATTATACTCGAACATTCACTCATTCAACAAATACTTATTGAGCACCTGTCACATTTCCTGGCTTTGATTGCCTCTGGGTCAAGTAGGTACCTGTGGTTTAAGATTTCAGTAAAGGTCCTGAGATGGAAAATGGAAAGAGTGGTGGAGGTATTTGAAGTGGGACGGTCAGTTGTCAATGAGATCAGAAGTGGGCTTAGGGGATATGACTGAAGACATCAAAAGTACCTGCTAAAACACTTTGTAAGTGTGAGTAACTATTTTGCCTTTATTTTAACATTTCCTGTTATTATAACTTAAAATGTTTTTAGTATCCAATAGAAATGCCATCTTGGCATTCATTTCAATGTGGTCCAAGTGATGGTTCTGAAGAACTGGGCCTGGAAATCAATATCTTTGGAATGGAAGTTAGATGTGCTAAAATAAGACTAAGTACCCTAACACACCAGGCTATTACTTTTGGAGAAAGCATGTTATGATATATTAGGGTAATCTTGAGAAAACTTAAGGCAAAAATAGGCAACAATGATGATAAATGCATATACTGTGAGATTTCATCTCTTCCTAGTTTCCATTTTTTCCCTCTGGAAATATTAGTCTGAATTATGTATGCCAGACTCAAGAAACATGATGGCCCTCACATGGAATAGCCCTGAACAACTTTCTCCATCTAGATACATTTCCAGGGAAGACTCCCTATAGATTGGCACCCTAGGCAACTGCCCAGCTACCTCACCCTGTTGGTCAGATTCCGTCTGGTAGTAAAACACGGGGATAAAAAATCTTGGTTGCCTCCATAGTATCCATTTCTCCCTCTTGCCTGGGGTAGAAACCATGGGGCTGGGTGGAATCAACTCTTTTCCTAGCTCTAGAGGTGGGTTGTCATTCTAACTCTATGTTATTGGCTCAGGCTCGGGATAATTTCCCGGGTCTGAAATTACTATGGTGCATGGCTTCCTGGCCACAGTCATTTTTTTCAGAGGTGGGAAAATCCAGGCAGTGCGAAGCCTAAGAATTTGTTTTATGACTGGAAAGCAGGGTAGCCCCTCCTGTCCCCCCTGTAAATGAGAAAGCATTTAGACCTGGGAACTGCTGGCAATCACCTTGCTCCCATAACTAAAAAGCCAATACAAGGAGGTAGACACAGCCAAGGGAATTGCAAAAAAGGGAAGCACTGGCCCTGATGATATTACAAACCTTTGGCTCAAACTGACCCTGAAGTTTGCTCTCTAGTTATGAGTCAATAGATTCCCTTATTGTCTAAATCAGTTTAAATTGTGTTTGTGCTACAGAAAGCTTCCTGATAGCAGACACTTAGGAATAAATGTTCCCTTTCCCCTCCGTTCCAGTGTCTTCAGAGCCACCAGGACATAAACACAGAAAGTTATACATGAAACCCATAGAAAACTATGCTTTTTTTCATGACCCAAATCAAATGTTCTGGTCTTTTTCCACTTAAACTTTTTTCGCATAGCCGTATTATTTTATTATTAGTCCCTAATCACTGGCAATCCACTTCTAAATTGATTTATATTGCTTATAAAGTGAAACATCATCTACTGCTCAGTTTAATTATTGAATTCTGCTTGCTTACATAAATAAACAACTCTCTGCGTGTGATAGTCGGGGCACTGCAGCCTCAGATTGGTCGAATTCACTTGTGGTTCCCATGGTGATCGGTGATGTGCATGTGTGGGACTTCCGACTGTAATAATGCTCTGGTGCGAAAGTAATGCTGAATAGTTTCACATTTTACAAAGTACATAATTGCTTCCATTTGTCCTACTTATACAGCTAACTGTTTATTTCAACAGATTCTGCAAATTGTCTCCCAATAGAAATGGCTGAAAACATGAATGCATTTTTATTTTGTAGTTTACAAAAAGACATTTGTGTAAATGAAATGTCTACCGGTTTGGATGCTGTTGCCTGCGATGGAGACCCAGATACGCTGGTTTAACAAGAAGGGGGACTGGCGGGCTCAGGGGCCTTGGATAGGACAGGATCTGTGGATCAAATGGTGCTCTCAGAGCTCAGCTTCTGTCTCCCTCTTTGTCACTGGCTCTCCCCTCGGGCTGTGCCCCTTGACCTCCCATGGCTCCAGCTTCCCGGCCTCTCAGTCCCATTGAAGGCATAATATTCTCCCCCAGCTCAGAGGCCGGAGTTTAAAGCTGTAGGTGTCCATTGGTCTGAACCAACTAGAGTGACCAAGAGATATAACACACAGGTTGTCTTAGAATCCGTGTCCGTAACCTCTGCATTCAGGGGGAGAGGTGGGCCACTTAACCGCACTCACACCTACTGAGAGTAAGGGGGACCCCAAGGAGGTATGTATTGCACACTCACCTCAAACCAGGGCGGGGAGTGAAAGGACTGAACCCTCAGGAAGCGAGGCCACATATCACTCTTGTCTTTGGACCCCAGGGAACTTCCGGCGGCCTAGCCGAGGCCTTGCTGGGGCCTAGACCTCACCGAGGGCTCGGCAAGCTGAGGTCTTACCAGGCCTTTCACCGTCGGCCTCCTAGCAAGTAACCACGGTGTCCTTTGCTGCGACTTCTTTGCCTTTCCTTCTGGCCCAGTTTGGTTCCCATCTGAGCCCTGATTTCTGGGTGAGCTTGATTCTCACTTTATCACACAAAGTTCATGGTTATAAAGGAACTGTTCAACCCATTGGACGTTTGCTTTTTTCCTTGGTCGCTTGAATTAGCCTCACAGTATGATTTGTGGGTCCCCATAGAGGCTGGGTAGAGGAGTATTCTGCCTGGTAGGCTCTGAGGCAGCTGGCTAATTTTAATACATAGAAAATAACTAGCCTCAGAGAGCAGGGAGAGCACATGGGAGCTCCCCGAAATGATGCCCAGGCCTGTCTCCCCCGCCCGCCCCCCATGTGGTAGACTTGGTTCTGAGAGATTCGGAAGTCCGAGTCGGCTTCTGGGTGATCTGCCTTGGGAACAGTGTCTGAAGAGGGGTTGTTTTCATGTTTAAAGGGGGTAGGGACATACAAGGCCATTTCCAAATCTGGAAAGTTAAAATTGCCCACTGAGAAATTTGCTGAGCTTCTAATTTGGCTGTTTAATCAAACAATCTAAAAATAAAGACTGCCTTAAATAAAAGACCAAAATAAATCACTCAGGAAAAAGTTGAATATCTGTTCCTATCCAGCAGTTCAGTTATACCGTTTAATCACTTATTTATTCCCCCATTAAAGTTAATATGGTTGCATTTGTTCTTTTCACAACCCCCTTTTAAAGGTTATGCACAAAGATATATACCCTTCTTTTTGCCCGTTAAGAGAGCATATTTTGTTAATTTTTTTGCCAAGGGAGATATTACTTAGAGTGAATTCAAGGAGTCCCAGAGAAGAAGGTGAAATAATATAAGGCAACTGGGAGGTGTCAAGACAATGTAATAAATTTAGAGCAAAAACCTGGAGTTTAAATTTGGTCCACCAATTACTGTGTTACCTTGACCAGAGCTTCAGGTTGTTTTTATTGTTAATTCTCACCCAAGGATATATTTTTCCATTGATTTTTAGAGAGAGTGGAAGGGAGGGGATAGAAGAGGGAGGGGGAAAGAGAGAGAGAGAGAGAGATGTCGATATGAGAGAGAGACACTGAGTAGTTGCCTCCCGCACACTCCCCGACCAGGGCTGGGGATCGAACCTGCAGCCGAGGTACATGCCCTTGACCAGAAATCGAACCCGTGACCCTTCACTCTGAGGGCCGACATTCTAACCACTGAGCCAGACTGGCCAGGGCTGAACTTCAATTTTTGAAGAAAACTGAAAACAAGTAAAAGAGGGTCCAAAACAACATAGTAATTTGACCTTCCTTAGAGCTGGAAAGATCTTAGGTGGCCTTTACATCCATTCTCTAAGTACTTAAATCACTGTGTGTAGATGGATATTTACTGTATTTGAAGTTATAGCAATAATACTTTGATTTATGTAAACTTTGTCCTCAAAAATTTTTCTAAAAAAGGAATAATTTATTCTAAAATCTTTAAGATGAAGGAATAAATGACATTTTATATCTGCCAGTCTTTTGTTATCATAATGTTATAATGATAAGCAGTAAGTCCTGAAGACTAAATACAAGCCCAGTACCACTAAGATCAGAGGTTCTCTGGGTCATAGCCAGGAATTGCTGAGCCCTGCGTGCGGCCTTGACGTGGAGATGAGAGAAGAATGCGGTGGGCTTGGGAAGAGAAAGCATTCAAACGCCAAGTTGAGCTGTTTTGCATTCCAGGTCCCAAACTCAGCATTTTAAAATTAGCCTCTTTATTTTAAAGAAAGGCAGGGTTTTTCTGGCTCCATTCTTTTGTTCTTGCCCCATATATGTCTTGACATTTTATATATACACAGGTATTCATATAAAAAACCATAATATCTGATAAATATTAATTTTCCCAAAGGTAATTTTTTTTTTTGCCTAGTCAAATTTAATCTAAACCAATCTAACTTTAAACCCAAATCAAACAAAAAGGGAAAAAACAAAACAAAACCTGAAAATTTTAAATTTTAAGCCAGCTTTCCTTTATTAAAGAAGCAAGCCTGCTCAGGTGGGTGTGGCTCAGTGGTTAAAGCATCAGCCCCCACACTGAAGGGTCTCAGGTTCGATTCCTGGTCAAGGGCAGGTAGTTGGGTTGCAGGTTCTATCCCCAGCCCGGTCGGGGCTCATGCGGGGGGCAACCAGTCAGTGTGTCTCTCTCACGTCGATGTTTCTCCCCCCCACCACCACCACTTCTACTCTCTTTAAAATATCCTCAGGTGGGAATTGACAACAAGAAAAAAGTAAGTTCTGATTTTGTTGGAAACCTTTCAATGCCACTTTTTCAGATAGAATCCTATCTTCTGATGATCAGATTAAAACAATAGTTTTAAACCCTTTAGGAGTGACTACAACCGATCATGGTTAATTTTGCAATTATTTCTTCTTTCTTATTTCCTTCCTTATTCTATACTTTAAAAAAATCCTGCATCACATACATACTGTATTATATAACTAATTTTACTTTTAAAATTAATGCAATTTATAACAGCTTTATTGAGATATAATTCACATATCATACAGTGCACTCATTTTAAGTGTATAAGTATTTTAAAATATATTTAGAGTTGTGCACTAATTCCAGAACATTTTATCACATTTTATCATGCTTGATTTATCAATTTTAGGCATTATTTAAATTTACTTCCTGTGTAATAAATAAGAAATGAGATATTTATTCAGTGATACCACCTACTATTTCCCTTAGCAACATTAAGAGATATTACCACACCTTAAGTTTTTATTTTATCACTATAGGCATTATTGTTGATCGCCCATCTTGTCAGATGAGGACAATAGTGCCTCCATCCTTCCATTTAGGTTTTCTCCACTCCTTCCCCTTCCTAACTCCTAACAACTATCCTTTTTCATTTGCCTTGTGGAAGTTGTAACATTTATGGTCTATTCTGTAACCAAAATTTAGTCTTCCATGTGTTGCCTATAGGTTGAGTCTAAAGGTTGAAAAGCAACAAAATGTTATTATTTTAATTTTATAAAAATTATGAATTGCTACATTATACTGTGATTAACACTTGTTTTTGGTATAGCTTTTCTCCCCATGATGTTTCTAAAAGTCCTCTTTTTCTTGCACATTTCCTTTTTAATAGTCTTTATTATCTCTATACTCTACATAACATCAGACATGCTATTGAGTGCACCCTCTCCCTGGCGCCACCCCGCCTCTGCCCTAATAAGACTTACCATCATTATATCCAATTTGAACTGCTTTCAAGTCATTGCAGGACTTCCTTTCACTTTATTGACTTCTTCTCATGTTTTACTGGAACACATCCTGAAGAAATTTTCTAAGAAACGGTGTGCAATGTAAATTTTCTCAGCTGTTGCACATTTGAAAATGAGTTTAATCTATATTAAATTTGATTGACAGTTTGGGTGGGTATGGCATTCCAGTTTCAAAATCACTTTCCATTAGAATTATAAAAATATTACCCCACTGTTATCATGCAACCCATATTGTCATTGAGAAGCTGACTGCTACTCTGAGTAACATTACTTTGTAGATAAGGAGTTTTATTTTAGGGAATATGTTATGATCCTGCCTTCATTCTTCGTGCTCACAATTATTTATAGAAATATGAGTCATTTTTCATTTAGTGTGCTGGGCAGTTGGGAACTTCTTTAATACGAAGACTTACATTCTTTTTCTTGGAAGATTTTCTTATTTGAAAATGCCCTTATTTCCGTCTTTTTCTGTTCTTTCTTCCTGGAGTGCCTGTTAATTGATGTTGGATCTCTGGTATTGATCTTATTCAATTTCTTTAGAAAAGAACCCTCTATATTTCCTGTAAGACAGACACCATGAAGGAATCTGAGAGCTGGAGAGGTGAACTTTTCTGAAAACACACTTTCATTCATCCCTCTGCTTTTACCCCTATAGCTCAATGCCACCACTTGCTGTGCCTGGTGTATCTGTGCCCTCAGCCTCTCTTGTATGTTTCAAGTCATTTCCCCCTTCTTTGTACTCCTCCCCCATACTCGCATGTACACATGCTCTCCTCTCTTTAGACTGAGGCTTCTCCTTCTTGCTTCACCAGTAAGTACTTCTCTGTCTGCACATTCTTCCAGAAACTAGTCTAATCTGTGGTTCACCAACGGAGTCCTTCCTCTGTGATTTGGGGGGCATTAAAAATTATTCCTTGATTCTCTGTTTCTGTCATTTTAATAGCATCTCTAGAGGAAGAGGCGATAAATGTACATAGTTGTTTCACTATACTGACCCTCTAACAAATCAAGCCCATCGTACACGGTCTGTGTGAGCTCTGCCCAGATCCTTATCATTAACTCACCTTCCTTCAGATCACAGGATTTGGCTCTACATGA
This sequence comes from Miniopterus natalensis, assembly GCF_054644295.1. Taxonomy (NCBI): domain Eukaryota; kingdom Metazoa; phylum Chordata; class Mammalia; order Chiroptera; family Miniopteridae; genus Miniopterus; species Miniopterus natalensis. Next base: position 157,777,107 of record NC_142081.1, on the reverse strand, counting down.
TCCATCATCTTGACTTAATGGCTCAGGTTTGCCATTCTTCTTGGTACAGAGAAATTCCTTGATCTATTATAAAACAGGTCTGAGAATCACTCACTGTCTAGTGTTTAGGACTACAGATCTTCACACTGGGAATCGTAACCCAAGTGTCCTAAGATTATTATCTCCTTTATTTCCTTTCAGAGAAGTGAAAGTGTTGGAGTGAAGAGCTGTGTTTGGGGGGGCCCAGGGGAGTGAGAGGAGGAAGGCCGAGTCATAACCTTCAAGCACAGCCTCTGCGAGGCCAGTAGAGAGGGCGGTAAGCTGTTCTCCATCCACAGTAAAGAGCGAGAAGAAATGAGCCGACGCTGCAACCTGAGAGGCTTTTAGGAAAACCAGAAAACATTCCTGAGCGAGCAGGAATTCCTGTAGGGAAATCGTGTGCTTTCCTTCTCTTAAGTACCCTTAGAAACTGGAGAGGGACTCATTTTGTTTTCTGTATTTAAATGTGATCCAAATTAGAAGCAGAAGGATGGACTAGGAGATCATTCTAGCTCCTTCCTCCTGCGAGGATGATGCTGAGAAATAACCACAAACATGGTGATAGCTGCCATTTATTGAGCGCTCACAATGTGGCAGCTTCTGGGCTAAGTGCTTTACACACCAGTCTCAGTTTCCCCAATAAGCCTGCGAGGCGGGAAACAGTAACATCTCCGCAGGTGAGGACACCCACGGCCCCAGATCCCTAAAGCAACACAGCGTGGATCTGGGTCTGTGCGACCGCAAGGGCCGCGCTTTGCATCGCCGCCCTAATGTCTCTCTTCTGGGGCGCCGTGATGTACACTTTCAAAAGCAGTGCGGACCACCCCCTAGGCCTTCACTGCTCTAAGTGCTATTTGTAATTATAGTTGCTTTTAGGTGATTTCTTTTTTTCTCTGCATTTTATCATCCAGTGAGAGTGAGGCGATGCCTCTTTATTTCTAGGACTTGGACTAGTTTTCCAGTGTCATAAAAATGTGCCGCCTCCGAGCTCTTTCAAAGCCGGGCTCCTTTTCACTATGGACACGGGAGACGCTTAAGGCCCCCCTGTGGCCCGGAGCTGGGCGGGGCGGTGCCCCCGCAGCTGGCCCCCCGTCCCCTCCCCCCCGTCGCTGCCCCCCCGTCCCCTCCCCCCTCCCCCCCGCAGCTGCCCCCCGTCCCCTCCCCCCCCCGCAGCTGCCCCCCCGTCCCCTCCCCCCCGTCCCCCCCTCCCCGCGGGGCCCTGCAGGTGGCCAGCCCGCGGGGAGCGTTTCCTCCTCCCGAGGACGTTCTTCCCACCCGTCTTCTAAGTGTGGCTGCTTCGCGTAGGGTGAACAGTGGCCGGTTAGAGAAACCTTCACCCCCCGGCTCCTCAGCGGGCTCTTCTGCTTTGAGCCTCAGCTGCCCGTCTGTTCTGGCTCTTGTGGGCTTTGCTGTTCCTCCGGGCGGCGCCTGCCCTTCCCGCGGAGCCCGGGAGGCCGTGGGCGGGGCTCGCTCGGCAGCTCCCCCCCCCCACAGGGAGGGGAGGGGAGGGGGAGGGGAGGGGAGGGGAGGGGGAGGGGGAGGGGAGGGAAGGTCTCGTCTTTGCTCTCTTGCCATGGAGGTAAAGGAGATCTGGCTGCAGCAGATCCTGACAAAGGCAGAATTATGCCCTAAGTGAAATCATGCCAATGAAAACACATCCGGGCCATTGCAGCTGGCCATCAGGCGATTGTTGCCACAAGGTAATTCTGCGGCCCTTCCAAGCTCTCGGACCCGTCCCGGTTCCCCCGAGTATGCACCCCGCGGGTGACCACCGGGAATCCTCTAGCGGCTGCCGGCTGGCGCGCCCTGCCCACTGCTCCCGTCATCTCCCCTCCGGCCCTCTCTTTACCCGGACAGGACTGTTGAAAAGGTGGTGGCAGAGGCGACAAGGGACTGCACACGGCTTGTTCAGGACCCCCCTTCTCCATATGGTTTCTGTTTGTAGTCCCTGGCCACCGCCTGCGTCCAAGAGCAGGCCAGCTGCTGGTCACACAGTGGCTGGGTGAAGGTGTTTCTCTTAACTTTGCTCCTGTCACCTGGAGAACACACGGCTGGCAGGCCCTGTGACGTCACTGTCACAGTCTGGACTGTAGCTCTGAGGGGCCCTGCACTGGGACGCAGGAGGAAGCTGACAGGCGCCTACACAAGCTGAAGAGGGGATCCTTGTCCCATTCGTGTCATGCTTTAAACATCTCTACTTCAGGAACTACTGTTTTCCTCCTGTATGCGGAGGCTTTCTGAAAATTCTCTATATTATGGCCACCACTTCCACTAGCCTCAGCAATGACACATTTTCCAACGTTGGTCCAGTGGGAGAAAGAGAAAGTGACCCTGTCTAGACACAACTAAAGTGTCATACTGCACGCTGGAGCAAGTACGGACGCCTAGACGGTCTATTCATTCAGATGGAACACAGCAAATATCAAAACATGGTAAAACTGCAGTCATTTAGCAAGTGTAATGTACAGAAAAGAGACAAATAAATGTACATAATAGGAAAAGAACCAGCATGTATAAAATTTTAATACATGATATTGGAAGGTAGGACAAATCAATCAGAAAGGGTAAGATTGTCCATTAAATGATCTGGAGAGACAAGGTTTGATAGTCAGAAAAAAATCAATTTAGATTTTCACTTTACACTGTATGTGAAAATTTATTCCACATGGACTAAACATAAATTATTAATAAGTAGGGAGAAACAGTAAGTGACTGATCTCTGGAAGGGAATGTAGTCTCTTGGCATTAGAGCAAAGATAAAAATTATAAAGTAATTTATAATCATTTGACTAGATGACAGTGTAGAACTCTTGTATATCAAAAACCAGTTATGACACCAAGAGCTAATATCTTTTCTCTATAGAGGACTTATACACGCAGATGAGAAAAGCACTTGGACCCCAGGAGAAAAACAGGCAAAGAGCACGAATAGTCAGTTCACAAACGAGGCAATGTCAGAGCCTAATAAAGACAAATAAATATGCACTCAAATTTGTAATCAAAGAAATGCAATTGACATAATGAAATGCCTTTTATTTTCCTATCAAATTAGCACAGTTTCTGTATTGGCTGGGTCCTCTGGGGAACAGATGCGAGGTGTGGTTAGGAATATAAGGTTTTATTTGGGAGTCAGGCCTCTGAAAGACAAAAGGGGAGGAAGCAGGGTCCAACATTAGTGCAGTATAAATATTGTATCACACTACACGATGATCTGTCAAGAAAAAGAGAGGCAATTAGTGTTAATAACACTCAAATATAAACCCATCCAATCCTCACAAAAACTCTATGAGGCGCACACTTTTTGGATCCTATATTAGAGATGAAGAAAGAAATGCACTGGGAAGATGAATAAAATGCCCTGGGCAGAGCTGGAGCTTGAACCCAGGTCATCTGGCTCCAGAGCCTTATATTACACTACCTCCAAGTATAGCATGAACTATTAAGAAGTTTTTAAAATGATGTTAAAAAAATTTTAATCATGTGGGGAAATGTGTATGATATAAATTTAATTGGAAAGTGAAATTCAGAATTATCTACATAATGAAATCTCAATTATAATATGCATAAGTACTGGGTGAAAATAGCATAAATTACTCATAGTAACTACTGAGTGAGAGGTGAGATGTGGGATAACCAATTCATCTGGGCTTACCCTGGACTTTCTTGGTTTTTCCTATGTCCTGGGAATTTCCTCAATTCTTGGACAAACTGGAATGATTGGTCAATCCTAGTGATTTTAATTATCTTTTTATATGACTTAGGTTTTCCACCCAAATTTTTGAAAATGAACATCTATTAACTGGGTAATAATGAAAAATAAGAAAATTCTTAGGAGAAGGAGAGGAAGCCTGTGGGCTGTGTTTTGGCTGAGAAGAGATCGAGACAAGAGAAGTGTCCAATAAAATTACTCAGATCAAAAGGATTAAAAAAGTAGCAGGAAATATTGGTTCATTTTCTCATTCACTTGACCCAATAATGCTAGGCCCTGTGGAGACAGGAATGGAGATGGTGACAAGTCACTTACTCTCAGGAATTTACACTCTAGTAGGCTCAGGCATTCAGTAAACAAGGACAATGCTTACACATTGTGATGAAGAAACAGGAGTGCGATGGGCATGCTCTAGAGAGGGGCCTTAGGGAAGGCCTCTGTGGATTGGTGACATTTGATTTGGGACTGAATGAGAAGTGGCATTATAAACATTAATTCAAGTATAAAACTAAACCATGGGGGAAAGAAAAAATTTCTAGCAACTTATTTCTTCCCAGATCTGGGATTAAGACACTCCATCTCTGGAGATAGAATTCCTTGGCACCGTGCTCCCAAATCACATGAATGATCGAGTATGTTCACATTTTTGGAGTCTGGAAGAAACTGGGCAAGTTTGCAAAAATGGAGATTTTTTAAGGGGAAAACTGATGAAATACCAGTTTTTGGAGACTTTTTCCTAAATATATTTGAAGCAGTAATAAAATACCTTGAATCTATAATTATTCAGCAGAATAAGGGTTTTTGAAAATTCTTGCCTGTGTCTGAACGATCTCATTTCAGCACGATGCTGCTCAGAAGCATTACAAACCTTGAATGACTAAAGAATAGCATAAAGAAAGCTGCACTCCCCTTTCTTCATTTAGCAAATGTACACCCCCTGAAAATGAAGACAGAGCGTGCAGTTTACAGGGAAGAAAAACAGAATAACCCAGTCTTGGCAAAGTCAGCAGAGCTTTCCTGGGGTCGTCAGAAGTAAAGTCTTCACCAAAACTCTTCTTAAACGTTGAGAGCCTGTTTTGTAGAGTGAAAATGCTTTCACAGCACCTCCCCGGCTGCTCATCAAGGTAGATGACAATTTGCATAATTATTCAATGTTTAAAACAAGAAGGGCCACGATGGAGCAGGGAAGGGGGCGCTGGGAACAAGAGAGCTTTTTGTTTTGCTTTTAGATTAGAAGACACTGATATACTCCTAAGGTCCTAACCTGGTGATAAATTAGGACCAGAGCCTCAACAGTATATTTTAGATTATAGTGCTCATAACAGAACTAGTCCTAAAAAGACTGTCGTATTTGTTCTTCCACATTCCTCCCTGGTCTCTGCCCCTTTCCTTTCGGAAAATACTCTGGGAAAAAATTGTTAAAATGCTTATTAAACAATTTTTATGCTTTAAGCTGATTATGAGTTGGACTTTAAGGAAGGAAATAAGCAGGATGAATTTTTTTAAATCCTCAGAAAAATGTCTGTGGAAGAGACACTCTTTTGGGGGTAGCAGTTCAGGTAGGATATCAGTGTCTGTTGGTAGGCTTATCGTAACGGAGAACACTAGGCTTTTCTCAAAAAAAATTCCTTAGCTGGAATGAATAATTGAAAATGCAGAGCCATTAGAACTTCAAAGATTAATTTTCTCCATTAATGGCAGAAGGTGATAGAGAGAAACAATTAGGCTAAAGAAGGAGACTCAAACTAACCCAACTGGGGCATTTCATCTGATGTTCAAAGTCACTGGGCCAAAACTTTCATCTCCTTCAGTTTGGTTTGAGGGAGTTTTAAGTCATTTAAAACTGCAGAAACCTTCTGTCTTTGTAACTCAGAACTGTGTTCTGATACATGATTTTCTTTTAATCCCTTCAGGTAATAGGATACAAAGTGCGATTTCTGGGCACTGTGAACTGCAGGATGGTTATTTAATGACCAGCCTCAGATATTCCTCAAAGGCCTTGGCCATATATATATATAAAATATATTTTTATTGATTTCAGAGAGAGAAAGAGAGGAGAGAAATATCAATGATGAGAGAATCATCGATCGGCTGCCTCCTGCGCTCACCCCCACTGGGGACCGAGCCGGCAACCCAGTCATGTGCCCTGACCAGGAATTGAACCCCTTCCTCCAGGTCCATAGGTCAACGCTCAAGCACTGAGCCATGCAGGCTGGGCAAGGCCTTGGCTATATTTTGAATGTGCTTACTTGATAGCCACAAGTCCATTCAGTTATATTAAACTTGGAGACAGACCATCTTACTTAGCTAAAGAAAGAACAATGATGCAGCAGGAAGTCAGACGGCAAAGATGAGACTCCTGTGTTCCACGGTAAACCAAATGAGGCAGAACCACTATAACTTGGGTTTGCATAAAAGTTGGGGATGGGCAGATTTAACTAAAAACTTTTCTTGTTAGCAGCCAATTCTCCCAGTCATGAATATATTCTTTTTAAAAAAATATATTTTTATTGTATTACAGATATCCCCCATTTCCCCCCCCCCCCCAGGCCATCACCATCCTATTGTCTGTGTCCATGGGCTATGCATATAAGTATATAAGTTCTTTGGTTTATCTCTTTTCGTTCTCCCCCTCCTCCACCACACACACACACTGAGAGCTGTCAGTCTGTTCCATGCCTCTGTGCCTTGGGTCTTATTTTGTTGGTGAACTCATTTGTTCATTAGATTCCACAAATAAGTGAGATTCATGAGATACTTGTCTTTCTCTGATTGGATTATTTCACTTAGCATAATACTCTCCAGGTCCCTCCATGCTGCCTCAAAGGATAAGAGATCCTTCTTCTTTACAGCTGCATAGTATTCCATGGTATGAATGTGCCACAGCTTTTTTATCCACTCATCTGCTGATGGGCACTTGGGCTGTTTCCAGATCTTAGCTATTGTAAACTGTGCTGCTATGAACATAGGGGTGCATATTTTCTTTCTGATTGGTGTTTCAGGTTTTTTAGGATACATTCCCAGAAGTGGGATTGTTGTGTCAAACAGCAGCTCCATTATTAATTTTTTGAGGACTCACTATACTGTTTTCCACAGTGGCTGCGCCAGTCTGCATTCCCACCAGCAATGAACTAGGGTTCCCCTTTCTCCAAATCCTTGCCATCACTTGTTGTTTCTTGATTTGTTGATGGAGCCATTCTGTGAGGTGTGAGGTGATACCTCATTGTGGTTTTAATTTGCATCTCTCTGATGATTAGTGACTTTGAGCATTTTCTCATGTGTCTCTTGGCCATGTGTATGTCCTCTTTGGACAAGTGTCTATTCAGATCCTCAGCCCATTTAAAAAAAAATTTTTTTTTAATCTTCCCCTGAGGATATTTTTCCCATTGCCTTTCACAGAGAGTGGAAGGGAGAGACAGGGAGAGAGGGAGAGAGAAAGAGACAGAGAAACATCTATGTGAGAGAGACATATCGATTCGTTGCCTCTCTCATGCACCCTGACCGCAGCTGGAGATCGAACCTGCAACTGAGGTACATGCCCTTGGCTGGAATTGAATCTGGGACCCTTCAATCTGAGAGCTGATGCTCTAACCATTGAGCCAAACCAGCCAGGGCTGCCTATTTCTTTTTTAAATTTATCTTTATTGTTGAAAGTATCCCATTTCCCCCCCACAATTGATCCCTCCGCCTCACTCCCAATCCCTCCCCAGGCCTTTACCCCATTATTGACTGTGTCCATGGGTTATGCTTATATGCATATAACTTCTTTGGTTAGTTTCTTTCCACCCTCCACCCCCCTTCCCTTCTCCCTCTGAGATATGACCATTTGTTGCATGCGTCAATGTTTCTGGAACTATTTAGTTAGTCAGATTCGTTTGTTCATTAGCTTCTTCTTAAAGAAGACCCTTCAACTTTTCCTGTAGTGCTGGTTTGGTGGTGATGAACTCCTCTAGCTTTTCCTTGTCTGAGAATCTCTTTATTTGACCTTCAATTCTAAATGGTAGCTTTGCTGGGTAGAGCAATCTTGGTTATAGTTCCATGTTTTTCATCACTTTGAATATTTCTTGCCACTCCCTTCTGGCCTGCAAAGTTTCTGTTGAGAAATCAGCTGACAGTCGTATGGGTGCCCCCTTGTAGGTAACTAACTGTTTTTCTCTTGCTGCTTTTAAGATTCTCTCTTTGTCTTTAACCTTTGGCATTTTAATTATAATGTGTCTTGTTGTGGGCCTCTTTGGGTTCCTCTTGTTTGGGACTTTCTGTGCTTCCTGGACTTGTAAGTCTATTTCTCTCCCCAGGTAGGGGAAGTTTTCTGTAATTATTTTTTCAAATAGGTTTTTAACTTCTTGCTGTCTTTCTTCACCTGGTGCTCGATAATGCGAATGTTGGGCCTCTTGAAGTTGTCCCAGAGGCTCCTTATACTATTTTCATATTTCTGGATTTTTTTTTCTTTTTGCTGTTCTGATTGGGTGTTTTTTGCTTCCTCATATTCCAAATTGCTGATTTGAATCTCAGCATCCTCTCCTCTACTGTTGATTCCCTATAAATTATTCTTCATTTCAGTTCATGTAGCCTTCATTTCTGATTGGTACTTTATTATGTCATTGATGATCTCACTAGTTTCCTTAATAGTCTTACTAAGATCCTTGAGCATCCTTATAACCATTATTCTGAACTCTGCATTTGTTACCTTGCTTGGGCCTATTTTTTTTAGTTCCTCTTCTAGAGATTTCTTCTGTTCTTTCCTTTGTGACATGTTTCTTTGCCTCCACATTTTGGCTGCTTCCAGGTGTTTGTTTCTATGTATTAGGTAGAGCTATGTCTCCTGGAATTGGTAGAGTGGCTTTGTGTAGTAGGTGTCCTGTAGGGCCCAGTGGCTCAGCCTCCGCAGTCACCTGAGCTGGGCCTTCTAGGTGCTCCCCTGTGTGTGCTGTGTGCACTGTCCTGTTGTAGTTGAGCCTTGGTTGCTGTTGGCATCACTGGGAGGAACTGACCCCCAGGCCAATAGGTTGTGAGGACCAACTGCAACTACAGCCAGAGAGCTGCTGTGCTGGAGACACCCCTATGGAGCAGGATTTACTTCAGTGGAGCTTTGGTGCTCACCAAGTGCGCCCCTTGAGTGTCACTCGTGGATGTGGTAGGGTTGTAATCCATGTGGTCGAGTCTGACCACCAGGTGCACTGTCTCTGGGGCCTCCCGGGAGGTGCAAAGTCAGCCTGTGCCAGTGCCTTGCCCAGGGCCCCCCAGCATGAGCTACACAGCAAACCGTAGTTGGCTGCTACTTGTGCTGGGCTTGGAGGTGCCCAGGGGAGGCCAAACTATGAGCCAATGCAGCTGCCGCTAGTGCCAGGCCTGGGGCCGCTTATCAAGCCGTATGGGGCAGCTGCTGCTTGTTTGAGAGATTTTAGGAAAGTCCTAAGCATGAGGCTCGAGAGGCCACTTGCCCAGAAAAGCCCTTGGAAATGGCCCGGATGAGCTGCAGGTGGGAGGGGCGGGGCCTCCGGGAATCACGGGGCGGGGCCAAAGGTGTGAGTCAGGTGCTGGCGACTCAAACATGGTGCCTGCCTGCCGGCTGTGTGCGGGGAGGACTCGCCACAGGAGCCATGGCCTCCGCCAGCCCTTCTGCCTGGAGGAAGCCGCCCTCCACTCTCGCCCGGATCTCAGGCAGGTTAGTTCCTCCCGAGTGTCCCGGGTCCTTTCAGGCTGCTCCCGGCGCTGGGCTCAGAGGGAGCGTCCGGGTGAGTCCGTGCCGGGCCCTTTAGAGGAGCTGCTGGGGCTCCCGCGGCCTCCGCGACCCTCAGGGACAGTCCCCGCTGGGTTCACAGCCCGGAGTTGTGGGGACGTCTCTTTCCGGCCTGGAGCCCTGGGCTGGGGGCCTGCTGTGGGGCTGGGACCCCTCCCTCCTCCGGGAAACCCCCACCGCTGAGATTCCCTCCCGGGTTTACCCCGAGGCACCGGGTGTGGGCCCAGGGCCCCGCGCCGCCGGCGTCTCCACCCCTCCTCCCGCTCTCGGTGCTTCCTCAGCTCCCTGGTTGTGGGGCTTCTGTGCAGCCAGATCTCAGGAGGCTCTGAGTGATGGTGGTTCTGGATTTTAGTTGTGATTTTGATGTGGTTGCGGGAGGCGGCGGGTGCAGCTGTGACCTACGCCCCCATTTTGTCTCTTCAGGGCTGCCTATTTTTTAATTGACTAGTTTTGTTGAATTGTGTGAGTACTTTACATATTTTGGAGATTAGCCCTTTACCAGATGCATCATTAGCAAGTATGTTCTCTCATATAGTAGGTTCCCTTTTCATTTTGATGACGGTTTCTTTGGCTGTGCAGAAGCTTTTTATTTTGATGTAGTTCCATTTGTTTATTTTTTCCTTTGCTTCTCTTGCCCTAGGGGATGTATCAGTGAAAATTCTGTTACATGAGATGTCTGAGATTTTATTGCTATGTTTTTTCGTCTAGGATTTTTATGGTTTCATGGCTTACATTTAAGTTTTTTATCCATTTTGAGTTTATTCTTGTGTATGGTGTAAGTTGGTTGTCTAGTTTCATCTTTTTGCATTTGTCTTTCCAGTTTTCCCAACACCATTTGTTGAAGAGACTCTCTTTACTCCATTGTATGTTCTTGCCTCCTTTGTCAAATATTAATTGACCATAATGGCATGGGTCAATTTCTGGGCTCTCTGTTCTGTTCCACTGATCTATATGCCTATTCTTGTGCCAGTACCAGGCTGTTTTGATTACAGTGGCTTTGTAGTATAACTTGATATCTGGTATTGTGATCCCTCCAACTTTGTTCTTCTTTCACAAGATGCATATAGTCTTAATGTTTACAATCAAGAATATAGAGGATAGCTTATTATAATACCAGGTGGATTATATTCCCTCTGCCAGTGAAATTTTCATACTGTATAAGTCTAACTTATAAAATATCTTCATAAATGCTCATCAGGATTACTTCATGGTTATGGAAACTTTTTGTTTCAGAAACTGTAAATCAGATTATTATAACTATTGTTGTCATTAATATTATTGGCAAAATCAATGCCATAATAGTAAGAGTTATATATTATATAGAGTTCCTGTCTGTATTTATTTAGTTACTGTTATGTCTGAGGCACTGTTTTGAGCCTATTTAAAACATCATCCCCGCGCGGCCGGGCGTGGCTCAGCGGTTGAGCATCAACCTAGGATCCAGGCGATCAGGGTTCGATTCCCGGTCAGGGCACATGCCCGGGTTGCGGGCTCAATCAGTGACTCTCATCATTGATGTTTCTATCTCTGTCTCTCCCTCTTCTTTCCTCTCAAATCAATAAAAGATATATTTAAAAAAAAAAAGTATAAAACATCATCTCTATTTCTTATAATAATCTTGCAAAGTAAATAAGTATTACTAGTCTAATTTAATACTTGAGGAAATTGAGTTTAAATAATTTGCCCAAGGAATACAAATGGTTACATGGTAGATTTCAAGATTCTGGTAGGAGCTTCTTTGACTCCAAAAAACAAATTCCATCACAATCACCATCTCTCCAACTTTTATACTGCTTTTTCTTCAGAATTAATGGTTGGAGTGGTCTTCCTTAACAGTGTCACTTACTTGGAAGTAAATGTTCTTTCTTTGAAGCAGACTGAATCTACTGTATATTCACAAGTCCTTTAGTGCCATGCTGTCTCACCGGGGAGAGTGACAGAGACAAATGAGGGTGAAGAACGCCAAAGCATCTTCACTATCACAGAAGTCAAACCAAGCACACACATTACCTTTAAAACTAGTATTTGGAACTCCGGTGGGATTAGTCCCATTTGAGTTTTTTTACACAGTGGGCTGCAGAACTGTTAACAATCTGCCACCCTGGGCCCTTTCCCGGTCTGAGGCATGTGCACAGATTATCTTATCAGTACTATTGTCATTATCATCCTCATATTACAAATAAGGTTAAGGTCATTTATAACTTATTGGTAGAACAGGGATTAGAACCTATGCCTCTACCTCAAAATTCAGTAATTGTTTAGATGATATTTGATAATTCTTTAGTGGTCTCAGGTGTCTTGACACTGTGATGCATTGTAATTCTCAAACATCCTGAGTAATTTATAATCAAGATAGATAAAATACTAAAATTTGCAAATGGTTGACCTGTTGTTTGTAAACTAGAGAACATTCAAGGATTTCTCTTAAATACCATCATCTACAACTGTTCACATTCAATATATTTCCTTTTGTATGAGAGAAATGTGTAATAGCGACCAGCATTCAGGAAACTGAACATAACCCTGTTTGTTACCCATTGTACGGCTTTGCCTGTTTCCTATCTTGGTTCTTTGAAAGCCGTCTGGGGACTTTCTGCCATCTAAAGGACTGACACGAGTCTGTCATTACTCGTAGCAAGCACAGTAAGTTCTCGCTAAAAGCATTCGAGTAAGAAACAGGGTGGTAAAGGCACAGATTACAGAGCTGACGTCAGCCCTCCAGCAGTTACCACCTCTGTGGTCTCAGGCTATTATTTACCCTCCCCAAGCCTCGGTTTCTCATTAAAGAAACGGGGGTCATAGTAGTACCCAAGTCATGGGGTTGTTGTGAGGATTAAATAAGATAATGTAAATAGAAGTGTTTAGCAGTGTCTGGCTTACAGCAAATGCTCAGTAATGTTAGCAGGTATTACCTGCTATTCTAGAAGGATTCCTTTTTCCCTCACTCTTCAGGTCTAGTTATATTGTAATGACACAAAATAAGGGACTCTATCTTTCCCTTTGGGGTAAGCTATGAAAGTCTGGGGCCCCAATATTATAAATAAATATATATTATTAGATTTATTTTATAAGCAATGCCATGTATTATGAAGGGATGGGGAAATATAGTCAATAAGTAACTGGGAAATTTAATAAAATATTTACTCTTTACCATCTAACCTTGTAAACTAGTAATAAAAAAACAATTTTTAAGCCTTGTTAATAGCAAGACTGCACCCAAGATGATAAATTTGTATGTGGGAGGCCTTTAATCATTTCTTGCAAGCTATTGATTTTTTAAAAAATCTAATTATTAACATAATGGAAATTAGTGCACTTTGAATTCTTACGGATTTTTTTTCCCCTCTTTATAAGGGACTTGAAAATAGCTTATGCTATCTGCATAGAAAATTAAGAAAACCCCCCACATAGATGCAGACTTGGCGTCCTAGCCCGCAGAAGGAGGCGGGCGGGCTGTGGGCTGCGCAGGAGGAGCCACAGGGCGGGGCAGGGCCCTGGTGCAGACGGGACCTCCCGCGGCGCCAGGCGGGCAGCCGCGCTCGCGGGCGCTCGGCCTGCGGCGTGAGGAGGCGTCGCTAGCCCCGTCTCCAGGGGCCACGCCGCGGTCTCCTCTGCAATGGTAGCCTCCCAGTGTTTTTTGACGCAGAGTCACACACCTGACAGTCCTACAGGGCAGCAGCAAAGGGTGCCGGCGTCAGAGCCGAAGAGGAGAGTTTCTCTGGGCAGCCGGAGCTTCACAGCCTCTTCGTCCCGGTCCCTGCGCCGCCGGGGCCCGGAGCGCGTTCCCGTCGCCTCTCGGCCGTGCCCTCGCTGCCTGCAGTTAGCTGTTCTTTCCAGCAGGGGGAGCAGACGATTGCGCTGCCGTCGGGCTTCCTTTGACTTATTTAACACAGAAAGAACTTTCACAACAATAAAAAGATGTCAGAAGTTGTAGATGATTAAAAAAATCGGAGAAAGCTGTTTCGCTGTTATTGATCCTTCTCTTATGAAGCAAATGACCTGAATGGGAAAGCTTGCTGCAGGAGCTCCTCTTCCGACGGGAAGGCAGTGTGACGGCGTGGAAGAAACACGCGCGGACAAGACTGAACCGAGCCAGGGAAACAGGAGCTCTGGCCCTCGTCTCGCCAGCCGCAAGCTGGGGAATTTGGGGTCAGTTACTGCGCTTTCCTAGAACGCAGTTTCCTTATGAGTAAAATTGGAGTATTGGGACAGATGTTTGAAAGGCCTCTTAGAACTCTGTCGTTTGGTGTTCAAAGGTGAACAAAACCAGCCTCTCCGGTGGACGATTTCCCAAGAGATGATCATGAACCTATCACTGTAAATAAATGTTTTAGTTTTTAAAAAACGTCTAATTCTATCCAGAGGATTTTAAGATAAATAGAAGTGAAATAAGTAGAGGTGTTTCAGACCAGGATAGGAAACAATGGATCCTCAGTGATTATAAAAACCTAGATAACTAAACAAAGTAACTTAGCAAAAAAAGCAAGCAAAAAAAAATTCAAAGAATTATTAACAAAACTTTAATTCTTCCAGAAAAATTTATTTCTATTACTTTTTAACACTGGAAGTGTTGATAGAGATTTCCATTTCTGGACTTGGTGAAGTGCCTGGTACCAGACTTTTCTTCCTACTGCAAGTAGCTAAAAATATCAACAAAATGCATGGAACAGCTCTTCAATATTGGGCAATGGACAATGCAAGAATGTGATCCCTGAGAGAAGGGAAACAACCGGAGGCCCCAAACCACCCTGAGTTTCACTTGGAAGCATTTTCTGGGCCATGTTGTAGGGATGGAGAACCAAGTAGAGCATGCATAATGTTCTCACTGAACAGAAGGGATAGAGTGTGGAGTTCAGAGGAAACTGAGGTGGCTGAAGAGTGGGACAGAAGAGTAGAGAAATGAGAGTTATCTAACAGAAAACCACATGACCTTTTGAATCCAGTAGAACAATATGAATGCTGATGGTACTGATACTGTCCGCGGTGAGAGCATGACTGCTTCCATGATCAAGCAGTCTTCTGCATTATCTCTCTATTTGCTGACTTGTGTGACCCCCAAACTAAGTCTTTTAGTCTCAGAAAAATCAGTCGTGACTCCTATTTATTTAAAACATTATTTTTACTGAGAGATTCAAAATTTAAAAATAAATTTAAAATATATGTTCCTAGTCCACACATACTCATACAATTTTTATATTGGTTTGTACTGGATCATAAACTCTAAGGTAGTCTTAGATGGAGTAGATGTATAAGATAAAACAATTATTTGAAGATTGAGTCTCAAAGCTCATCTATTATCTATCATCTATCTATCTATCTATCTATCTATCTATCTATCTATCTATATCTATCTATCATCATCTATCTATCATCTATCTATCTATCTAATCTATCATCAATCATCTATCTAATCATCCATCCCCAAGCATAAGTATAGGGTGTCCCAAAAGAGTGTACACACACTTTGAATGATTTTAAAGGCCGTGTTTATTAACACATTGTTTGCGGGTAGTTTTCATCGCGCTCTACTACCAGTCAACGTAAAACGTATAAATACGTTTTCCGCATACAATGTGTTAAAATACATTTCATTTTCAAAATTGAGCTATCAGCTGTTAAAGTGTGTATACATTTTGGGGGGACACCCTGTATAGAAGTATACTTGTTATATCATTAGCTAAATTACTATCAAAAAAGATTAAGGAAGAAGAGTTAAAACCTCATGGATCCCTTTTCAATTTACACTTCTGTTTCAAGGGTAATTATACATTTATAATTTTTAGTTGAGACCCTTATTTTTAACAGCATGAGTTTATATTTGTTTTGAATTTCACATCAGAGATTCTGTAATAGTACACATTTTAGGTGTCCATATCTTTATTAATAAATATATTTCATATTTTTTTCTCTACTTGATTTAGTCATAGCTAAGAGAGGTATGTTGAAGTCATCTGTTATGATGTGGTTTGTGTCCATTACTCTTTTTATTACACTTTCCACCTTATACATTTTGATGTTGTTTGATCCACTAAGTTGAATGGATATAATATCTTCTTTGTAACATTTTGGTTTATAACATTTTATCAACATAAAGTATTCTTTTTGTTTACTTAACACCTTATCTCTTTGAATTCCCTGTTGTATTTATATTTATTCTTACCACTTAATGTTTTTTTCTTGTTAGAATTCCCTTGATATAGCTTTTTAAAAATCACATTTTCTAGTATTTGCTGATTTGATTTTTTTGTCTTTATTTTGCCTTTGGTGACTTGGAAAGTGTCATTTGCTGTGGTCTGGGGTACTTATGAAGTTTGGCTTTCTAGTTTCCCTTCTTTTGGGTCATTAGGGAGCTTCTCATGCGGGGCTCTTCATGTGGGGCCCTCAGTCACTATGTCCCCACCTCCACCATCACAGAAACAAGCAGGTGACTCTAGCTGGCTAGTCAAAGCAACTCACTTGTCTGGCCATAAAAACTGAATCAAGAATGAGCCCATCCCTGATCAAATCTACCCTGGAATCAAAATGACTATAATCTCCTCCACGATAGACTCAACCTTTGTTATGTTTCTACTCCCTTCCCCTTCCACTGGAGTGACCTGTTTTGTGAAATCATTTTCCATTTTAGTTATATTTTGAGGGTTTTATATTGTAGTTGTTTCATTTTCATGATATTTAAATAATTCTTTACCAAGTTTTATGACCAGAGTAATATTTCTTTATACTTAACGATACACTTATTAGTTCCTTTGCTCAATGCTATTTTTTGTATATCATGTCTTTCTATTTTTTTAGATAATTTATTTGTAGAAATATGTCTTGAAGTTTTTCAGGAAGATTGAGTGAGCAGAAAATACTTAGTAGATGAGTAAAAATGTCTCATTTGTTAACCTATTTCAATAGTGATTTGTATGCCTTTGTATGAAAGTTTATACAAAATTTTGGGTTCAAAGTTCCTTTCTTCGAGAACTCCACAGAAATCATTCCGTTGTCTTTTTCATTCCATGAAGAAGAAAGAAAGTATAAGCCTATCTAGGTCTTGATCATTTAGCACTATTTTGAAAAAATAAGCCTATTCCTAGAGCTGAGAAACCTTACCTGAATGATCCCTTCATTGTTTCTGTTTGGCACTAAATCTAAAGATTCTGTTTTTCCATGGCTCAAAGAAAATTTCTCTTATTATTATTTTAGAAAACGTTTTAAAATAATTCAAGTTACATAGGAAAACACATTTAGTGTGTTCAGTTATAGCAGTACACACAGTAAGAGCTTAGAATCCCTCCGTAATCCCTTTAATTTCCACGTGGTCCCTTGCCACTCTCAGCCCCCTTCAAGGAAGAGCTTCTCGCCCAAGTCGCCAACAGGCAGCCTCTGGCTTCGGGGTGTGGTTCAGTGGCAGAGAGCAGCCGCTCTAAAAGCATGACTTCCTAAGATGACTCGCATTCAATGAGTTGGGGGTATAGGGTCTGGCAATGTCTGCCCAGTGTGATTTGTCATGTCTGGAAGTCAATACATGGTAGAAGTCCCAGTGGCATTGGCCAAGGCTTTGTCTGGCCCTCATCACAGTTTAACTTCTTCTGCCCAGTTCTATTTTCTCTCTCTCAGTTGATTCCTAAAATATACTCCGTCTACCAAACTCAGACTTAGCATCTGCTTGAAAAGAACCTAACTTAGAAGAGTTGGTGGCAGAAATTTTATGAGAAAGCAAGTGATATGCTGGGGTTTTGGAGATGGATAATGCATTTGCCACCTGGCAGTGAAGACCCCATCACTGGTGACAGGTGGAGCACAGATAGCGCCTGCCACAGAGTACAATTGTAAAGCTCTCATTGATGGTGAATTGCAATGGTATGTTGGTGAAAGGGAATATAGTAGACAGTGTAATTTATCAGGAATTTGAGTAGTATAAGAGAAATAGTAACTCTAAAGGAAATAGGATTGGATGCTAAAAGCCCTTGATACCTTAGATTAACCCTTCTCAAAGCACAGTATCTACTGGGAAGCTGTGTAAAATACAAATTGTGGGGCCCCACCACAGACCTACAGAATCAGGAACTCTGGACCTTGGGCCCAGCAATCTACGTTTTAACAAGCCTACCACCTTAAAGTTTTATAACTGCTCTCATAGAAAAGATAAGGAAAAGCTGTAGGCATTAGCCACCCATTGGCAGCCAAGTGTGAAAGCCAGGGGTTTTCTCTCTCTGAGCTCACAAAGAGGCTCCTATCTCTTGCAGAGTAAGCTGTGGACCAGACTGAGGGAGAGATAAGTGGCTGAGCTCCAGAGAATGTTTAACTCCCAATTAAGGCAGGTCTATTATGCCAAGGTCAGGACCTTGGGATAGGGGCACCTTGACAGACTTTGAGCCCCTAGAATTGTCTGACTTTGCAGCAGTAGATTAGCCCGCCATATTAAAAGTTAGCATTTCTCCCTTGTGTGAAAGAGATTCAGAGGCCTCTCCCAGGCAAGACAACATGTGGTTCCCGCAGAATGATGAACTTCCACATCCTTCCCTGGACACTAGGTCTGTGTCCTGAGTTACATCCATCATCCACAGCTGGGCCCGATACGGGAGGACAGGGGCTATCTCCCAGAGCAGCTGTACATCTAGCCAGGAGCTGCTGCTCGGGAACTGGGTCTGAGCTGAGGGTGCTTGATTAGAGGGCAGGGACTTAAGATTTAATAGTGGAGAGTTACTGATTTGAGAGCATGTGCCCGAGATATGGGATATAATGCTCTGGCAAAGTCCCCAAGAGATGGTATGGACTTGTACTAGGATGCTTCTAGAAGCATGGGAAAAGTGATGGCTCATATATATATATGAACTTCAAGTGCCAGAATTTGCGTGGGAGACAATGGAGGAAGGGATCGAAGGACCCAAGGAAGTGGGCATGCTGGAGTGGGTGTACCACGTGAGGCCAGAAGACCCACTGGAGCATCTTACTCCACAGGTGCACTGGGGACATACCACCTGCCATGGCCATAGAGAACATGCTGGTGACAGGGCACCAGTGTCACTAAAAGGGTTCAGTGCCATCTCTCTGTAAGCGAAGAGACTATTACAGAACTAGGCTTATAGGAACCCAAAGCGATAGAGGTCAGGCGGATGCAATTATTGTAATGATCCTCAGGATTGGCATGATAGCCACGGGAGTCTGACCTGAAGAGGGTTAATCAGACGAGCGACCCTAGGGGCAAAAGAGATGAGAGCCAGCATAGGTACTACCCAGTGTGTATCATCATAACAAATTGAAGACAAATGACCAGGAGACGGAAAGCAACTGGTACAATAAAAAGTCATGACACTTTGCCCAAATCCAGATCTCAACCAGTTTTTCAACCTGGAGCACACTGACCAAAGAGGAGGCTGGATCCACAGGAAAAAGACACCCACAAAACCATGATAGTTATCGCAGTAATAATTCTCCCAGTTCTTCAAAGGATGTGGCCGTTTACTCAAGTAACTGCACTCTCAGGAAAGAGGAGTTCTTGTGGGCATAATAATAGTCTCCCCAAAGATGTCCAGGTCCTGATCCCTGGAACCTGTGACTGTGTCATGTAACATGTCAGGAAGACTTAAGGTTGCAGATGGAATTAAGGTTGTTGATCAATTCACTTCCAATGTGGAAGAGTGAGAAGAGACAGGGTGTCAGAGTGGATGATGCAATGTGAGAAAGACTTGAGCAGCTATTGCTAGCTTTGAGGATGAGGGTGACCATGAGCCAGGGGAGTATGGGCAGTCTTTAGAAGCTGGAAAGGGCAAGGAAATGGATTTCAGAAGGAAAGCTAACCTTGATTTTAGTCCAGTGAGACTAATTTTGGACTTCAATTTCCAGAAATGTATGATAATAAATTTTTGTTGTTTAAACCACCATGTTTGTAGTAATCTGTTACAGAAATGATAGGAAACTTAGAAGCAATAGAATCCATACACTAATATTCATCCATTTTAATTACAAGCCTGGCCACAAAAGGAGCTTAATGAATCATAGAAAATCCCTGCAGACCACCTCAAACTCAACCAAGTAGTAGCCCAGTTGCAGCTGCTCTGTCAAATGTAAATTTGTTAGCAGAGTGGCATGGCCTCAGGTACAAGGAATGCGGCCCCTGAGTTGGCAAATGCATACTTTTCTAATCAGAATAAAAACCATTCACATTGAATGGGCAACAATACATATTTTCAGTTTTTCCCAGGGCTATGTTAAATCTACTACCTTCTATCATAATATAGTCTGGAGAGATCTAGATCTTGTGGACATCTCCCAGAAACTGATCCACTACATTAAGGATATTATTCTTATAGGGTCAGAGAAGCAAATAATGGCTTACACACTGGAGGCCTTGGAAAGACACCCCTGTGCTTAATGGTGGAAGGTAAACCTACAAAGATCCAAGAGTCTATCACCTTGGGGAAAACTTCAGCAGTTTGGTAGTCATGGGCGTGCCAGGATATCCCTTCAAAATGAAAGACAAATTATTGCATCTTGCAACTTCCACCATTAAGAAGGAGATACAGTGCCTGTTAGGCCTCTTTGGGGTTTGGAGGCAGATATTCTGCACCTGGAATACTGCCCCTATATTGGGCATCACAGAAGACTGCCACCTGTGAGGTAGGGTGCAGCGCAAGAAAGAGCTCTACAGCAGGACCCTGGGCCAGCTGCTTGGCCCAAAGGACCCAGCAGACCATTATATTGAGGTGTGAGTGGTGGGAATGATGCTGTGTGATGCTCATGACAAACTACTCTGGTGGAACCAAAATGCAGGCCCTCAGCATTCTATAGCTATATGCCCTCAGGGCAGATAATTATGTTTTTTGTGTTTTTTTTTTAATTTATCTTTATTGTTGAAAGTATTACAGATATCTGCCTTTTTTTCCCCATTGATCCCTCCATCCCACATCCACCTCCCCCCAGGCCTTTACCACACTATTGTCTGTGTCCCTGGGTTATGCATATAGGCACATAAGTTCTTTGATTAATCTTCCCCACCCACCCTCCCACCCCCACCTTCCCACTGAGATTCATCAGTCTGTTCCATGCTTCTATGTCTCTGGACCTATTTTGTTCCTCAGTCTGTTTTGTTTATTAGATTCCACATATGGGTGAGATTATGTAAAACTGAATCAGGAAGAATCAGAAAACCTGAACAGGTTAATAATAATTGATGAAATCAAAGCAGTAATAAAAAAACTCCCAGCAAACAAAAGTCCTGGTCCAGACAGCTTCACAGGGGAGCTTTCTAATTCTTTAGGCTGTAGGGTTAGGTAGTTTACTAAAAATTTTCTTGCTTTTTGAGGTAGGCCTATAGTGCTATGAACTTCCCTCTCAGGACTGCTTTCTCTGTGTCCCACAGATTTTGGGTTGTTGTGTGCTCATTTTCACTTGTCTCCAGGAAGTTTTTTATTTATTTCTTGACCTTATTGGTAACCCATTCATTGTTTAATAATATGCTATTTAGCCTCCATGTGTTTGAATGTTTTTGAGTATTTTTACTATAGTTGATTTCTAATTTTATGCCATTGTGATCTGAGATGCTTGATATGATTTCAATCTTCTTGAACTTGTAGAGGCTGGTTTTGTGTCCTAACATGTGGTCTATCTTTGAGCATGACCCATGTGCACTTGAGAGGAATGTGTATTCTGCAGTTTTGGGGTGAAATGTTCTGTAAATGTCAATTAAATCCATCTGATCTAGTGTGCCATTTAGAGTCACTGTTTCTGTGTTGACTTTTTGTCTGGAAGATCTATCCAGTGAAGCCAGTGGGGTGTTCAAGTCCCTAACTATGATTGTATTGCTGCTGATCTCTCCCTTAAAGTCTTTAAGGTTGTTATTGATAGGTCCTTATTTATTGCCATTTTAATTCTTTATGCCTATGTTTCTCTATTTCATCTTATTATTACAGCAGTCCTGTTAACATTATGTTTTTTGAAAAACAGCTCCTGCAGAACCACTGGACTCTGGTAGAAAAATTACATCCTAAGTGGGCAACACTGTCTTCCAAGGCTTATCACTATTAGTCGGGAGAGAGTGGAATATGTGCTCAGGCTTCCATCATCTCAGCATGAATAACTATTGTTCCTTTTACTACTATTTTTCTTATGTTTTCTCTGTTCCCTCCATCAAGAACTCTTATTAGACAGATACTGGGTCTCCTGGAACTGTATTATAGTTTATTGCTCTAAGTTTTGAAAATATCCTGTTTTAATCTTTTTACTGATTAAAGTTTGCAGTTACATATGCTTTATTATTCAGAACTTCTGTTAAGCTGTTCTTATTTTGGGAATTATATCTTTGTTTTCCAAAAACTCTCTTGTATTTTTAACTACTCTTTTTCATAGTGGCCAGTGCTTATTTTTCAGAAATACTGTCCTTTCAAATAACTCTGAGAATATAAGCCTATTTTTTGGGAAAGCTTTCTTGTCTTTCTTGCATGGTATCTTTTTACTCAGGAATCAGTTGTTTTTTTGTTCATTTTTAAATTTCACTTCAAGCTGTGGCTCTTTTCTCAAATGTGTTTTGACTTTGGCTGTTTGTTCCTGTTTATGGCAGGACTGGATTGTCTAGCACAGGTAGCTGATAAGTATTTCTTCAGCTGACTTTAGGTGCTTCTTTCCTGAATGGGTATGTATGTTTGGGGATGACAGAAAGTAGATCAACTAGAGAGCTCTGTGGATAAATGCCCGTATGTGGGATTCCTTCAGTCCTGTGGCCACTGGGCAGGCAGGCTAGCTGGGGACCTCTGTAACTTTTCCAGTAAGAGAGGCATTACTCTGGGTGGACTTTATGCTGTGAATAACACTAAATTGACGTGTCTGCTCCTCAGAGTGTTATTTTTTCTCTAACTGATGTAGGTAGCCACTTATGGAATCACCACATTTATAATGACAATTGAAATGATTGAGGTTATTTTTGATGATGTATGTAAAATAGCATGATGTAAACAACTGTCTAGTTCAATTCAAAGCTTACTGTGAGTCTTTTAATATATTGAGATTAAGAGAGGATTTATAAGGACAATTGTGGATGAAAACAATTACTCTCCTTTTCAAATAAATTTGAGAAAACCAGAGTAGAAAGCTTTTATTTGTAATTTTTTTCTATGAAGGGGAGAGCACCAAAAAATCATGATGTCCTGGCTATGCTAAATCACGTAGGTACATATATGTATAAACTTTGTTCTGTCCTGGGGTATTATGAAATTAATTGTATTTTATGTAATTCTTTCCCTTTAGTTATGAGAATGGAGTCTCTTCTTTGTAGCATCAGATGTAAATTAAGACAGTACATATGTTTCCATTTTTAGAAAAAGCTTATGCCATATTCATTGCAAGTTAAATTTTCTATACTGACACTGCGTTTGATGCCTCACTGACGGGGATCCATGCGGATATGATCTGGTGAGAAGCATGACGGTGGATTCTGACGGGGGATGACGGAGTTGATCAGAGGGGCCATCTCAAGGAGATGCGCACATTTCTCCCATCGCCAAGGCACTTTCAAAGTCCGTATACCTTTTCGTTCCAAACAAGATGAGAGGGGATACAGGGTCATGGTTCTTCAGTATTTGATTTCCCACCTTCTTTTTGTCCTGTACCCACAAGGGAAATATTTCTCAACTCTGTAACCTCCTAAAAATGACAGCAGGTCCAGGATGGCCTGTCTGCCAGGGGATTCCCCTGAGAACCCATGAGCAGTTCTTCCCTGTCTTTTCAAAGTCCACAGTCATTTTAAGATTGAATCACTCCAGAGGCATCAAAGCCAGACATATTGCAGCTCAGCTGTTCCTAGGAACCGATAGGATAGAAGAGAAAAAACAGCAAAATTAAATGCTAATGGATTAGTATGAGCAAACATACCAGACTCCCATTGCTAGTAAAAGTTGCAGCTCTGATTATATCATTACTGGAAATCTTTGAAAGATAAAGATGCTAAAAGGTACTTAGTCTTTTTGCATGGATCAAGGTGTGAGGTCATTATCTTTCCTCCCTGATTCTCATTCACGATTAGAGAAATACCATCATGTCATCATCAACATCATCATCATCAGTTTTGATTTATCTGAATAGCCTTCTGGAATAGACCTCTGAGAGCATTTACATATCCAATTACCACAGAATGATTATTCATAGCCTTAAAACTGCCTTGCACATAAAAATGCCTGACCTAGCTGGAAGTTCTTAATAATACTCTACACTTGTATAGTGCTCTTAATATTTCAAAAGATTTTCATATTCACTTTCTTAATTTGAGCCTCAAAACAACCCAGTTTAATAAGTGGATCCCAAGTATTATTATCTCCCTTCTACAGATGAAGACTTAGAAGACCATCTCATCCATCAGTGACTTGTCTAGTCAGTCAACCAGTTAGTCTTAGAACTTAGACTGCATCGTAGGTGTTAATTCCTGGGCTCAGTGGGATAATCCAGTCTCTTGTTCCTTGGTTTGTAGAGGCCAATATGTTTGGATTGCAATGAAAACAATCTCAAAGTCATGATTTTACTTCTGAGAAGCTGGTGTTGTTTGTTGTTTAGGCTCTGAGGTCTTTAAAAAGCCTTGGGGGTTGGAGGGTGGGCCTGGGATGGGAGGCCCAGGGCACATCGGCAGGCTTGAGCTCACTAGTGTTGATTTCCTTGGGTTACCTTGGAGAGAATATCTTGAAAACAGGCTGGATTCAGAAGCGGGCTTTGCAGTCTGCTGAGTTTTCCCTCATAGAGAGTATAAGGTAATTGCTATTGCAGGGACTCTGTTTTCTTCGTAGGTGCTGCAGACAGAATGCTTGTATGCCCCTCAAATTCATATGCTTAAACCTAATCCCCAGTGTGATGGTATTTGGTAATCTCCTTTGTGAGGTGATTAAATCATGAGGTTGAAGCCCTCATAAATGGGCTGAGAGCCCTTACGAAAGAGACCCCAGAGAGCTCCCTCACCCCTTCTGCCCTGTGAGGTTACAGCAGAAAGGAGCCATCTGTGCGCCAGGAAGCAGGCTCTCACCAGACACCGAGCGGCCTGAGTCTTCATCTTGGACTTTCTCAGCTTCCAGAACTGAGAACAATACATTTCTCTTGTTTATAAGCCAGTCAGTCTATGGTATTTCATTGTAGCAGCCTGCATGGTCTAAGACAGGTAGTATGTATGTGATTTAAAATATTTTTTAAAATAGTCATTGTGGTTATCTCCCCAATACCCATTCTGCTTTGTCTAACCAACTACCGACTTTTCATTCAGGTGTCCACATCTGCCCCAGGAAGCATGCACTTTGGGAGCCCTGGTTTGTGCCTGTTATCCTGGCATGATCATTAATACATTCTCTGTTACTCTCTAAAGCATCTTGGTTTGGACAACCAATTACTCACCCTAATTTGGGGGACTGTTAACTCTACCTACTCCTGACTGTAGGGGTGGGGCATTTTCGATGACTCAGGTCTTAGCTAGTTCATGAAATTTCATACTCTGTCAAACGTGTTGATTCAGGTATAAGCATGGGAGAGAATGTGGGCTAATGAAACACAAGGAAATATGTGCTGGGGGTGCACCAGAAAGTAGATTCCTTGCCTTTCTTAGATAACTCTGCCTCAACTCTCTGTGGATTGGACAAATAAAAGCATGCTGCTCTGAGAATTGCTGGCAGTTATTTTGTATCTAAAAGCAGGATCCCAGTGGAAGGTGAAGCTGCCACAGTGGAAGGCGTCATTTTTCAGGACAGCATAGGTTATGCTGAAGTAACAACCCCCCAAATCTTTACTGCTTAACAAAATAAAGTTTACTTCTCACATTATCTGCCCAATGAATGTTGGCAGGGGGCTTTGTCCCAAATAGTCAGTCGGGGACTTGGGCTTACGGAGGGTCTTCTGATGCTGCATCATCAGCTTTAGAATTCACTGAGGCAGGGGAAGGGAGCAGTGCTGGGGTTGTTTGGACCTCAAGGTGTCATAGCCCATTATCTAAAACAGTGCTCTCCAATGGAATATAAAGTGATCCATATGTGTGAATATTTCCACTAACTTTATTATTGTTGTTCTTACTACCAAGTTTGGAGGTAATGCTTGTTTGCTAAGATTTTTTTGTTTTCCATACTTTAAATTAGGGTATAATTTATACGCAGTAAAGTTCACCCTTTTTAGTGTACGGTTCTGTTTCAACAAACATACAGTCACATAATTACCATTTTTAGCAAGTTTTAGAACAGTTCCGTCTCTCTCCAAAATTACTCTGAGCCCTTTGTGTTCAACTCCCCCTCCTACCCTCTGCCTCTGGCAACCTCTGATCTGTTTCCTGCCCCTAAGGTTTTGCCATTCAAGGGTGTCACATAAATGGAATCAGAGCATGGAGTTTTTTGAGTCTGGCTTATTTCACGTACCATAAAGCATTTGCGATTCGTCTGTGCTGTGTTGTGCATCAGGAGTTGATTCCTTTTGGTAGCTGAGTAGTCTTCCATTGTATGAATATACCACAGTTTTTTTCATTTCCCAAACGAGGGACATTTCAGTTGTTGCTAGGTTTTGGTGATGAATAAAGCCAACGTAAGCATTCATGTACAGGTTTTTGTGTGAACATAAGTCTTCATTTCCCTTGGGTAAATATTTAGGAGTGGGATGACTATGCCATGTGGTAATTTCATGTTTAACTTTATAAGAAACTGCTGAAATGTTTTCTGATGTGTCTGCACCATTTTGCATTAAAACCAGCAAAATGTATGAGAGTCCCAGTTGTTCTGCATCCTTGCTAGTGCTTGACATTATCATTTTTTTTAAACCATTCTCATAGATGTGCAGTGAACATATGCAAACCTAATTTTCTAGTATCCACATTTTAAAAAGTAAAAAGAAACTGGTAACGTTAACTTTACTAATATATTTTATTTAACACAATATATTAAAAACACTATCATTTTAACAGTATTTAAAAAATTAAAGATGTCATTAAAAAGCTGATGATATATTTTACATTCTCTTTTTATGTGTGCTAAGTCTTTGAAATCTGATTCACATTTTGCACTTGCAGTGCACCTCAGTTTGGACTGGCCACCTTTCAAGAGCTCGGCAGCCACGTGTGGACAGTGGCTGCCGCATTGGACAGTGCAGGTCAGATCTAGTTACAGGGCCCCACCTAGCTATGAGAGGGCTGGGACAGTGTGATGATGTATGTATGCTGGAAATGCTGGTGAGCACTAGTAATGTCCACGACAAAGGCAGCCTGGAGGGAAAGAACAAAGTCAGGTCCTTTATGACATCATTAAAGTACTAAATTAAACTAAATCTGAAGGTTCTCTAAGGTTAGCATTGGTTTCTAGTTATCATGGACAGTAAATATCACGTATAGTTTAAGCCAGTTTGCATGAGCTGATTCTGTTATTTGAAAGTTCCTCCAATATAATTTTACATCGTGCAGTTAAATATGTATTCTATGTAGAATATTGAGAAAATAGAGATGAGCTAAAAAGAGAAATTAAAATCACCTGGAATCTCCGAGATGCTATTTTGCTGCGTATCCTTTGAGATGTGTCTGTGTGGATCTGTGCGTATACATGTATGAAGGTACATGTGTATAAGCAAAGTCACGAGAGCACTGCCTTGTTATTAAAAACATCTTTCCATGTCAGTAAATATATGGGTAAGGTATCATTTTTATCTATATATTATTCTGTTTTATGGGGAAATCATAATTTACTCCACAAATTCTGTTACAGGTTGTTCAGAACACTTTTGTTTACATTGGTGCAGGGGCAGAGGTGGGGTCTAGTTTAGAACACCTTTCGAAGCAAAAGCAAAGAATATTTGGAATTCCTTTTGCCTTCCTCTCACTTCTCTTTATATCTGCTCTCCTCTCAGTTCTTTCTGTAGAAATAATACAAAAGGTAATATATGGCTCAGCATGAGGACTGAATGATTAGTAAAATAGAAAAAAGTTTCCTATAAAGTTTTCAGTATTTTTTTTCTAATTGCCATGACTATGTTGTATTTATTACCAGTATTGATTAGTAGTTAGGTTATTCAAGGTGGTCGAGGTGTAACTAGAAGATAATTGATGATGCAGAAAATAACAAAGTTTTTAAAAAAATCTAGACTTTATGTAATCGTAAAGTGCAGGATGAATCAGATCTAGTACTACAGAACTTTTCTTTGTAAAACAAAAGCCAGCGTAATCTGTGCAGAAAAGCAATTGATTAAATGTGCTGAGATGACCTAGCTGCTTTCCTTTATTTGTCGCCGTGACCATTTGGCATTTTCAGTGGCCTCTGATGTTTAGCTTTCTGCTGTGTTGCTATGGTAGGCACAGGGGTGATATTAAAAATATTAACAACTGGGGAAGATAAAACAAGGAAACATACAAATAGCCTGGCTGGTGTGGCTCAGCGGTTGAGCACCGACCTAGGATCTAGGAGATCGCTGTTCAATTCCCAGTCAGGGCACATGCCCGGGTTGCGGGCTCCGTCCCCAGTTGGGAGAATGCAGGAGGCAGCTGATCAGATGACTCTCATCATTGATGGTTCTTCCTCTCTCTCTCCCTCTCCCTTCCTCCCTCTGAAATCAATAAAGATATATTAAATAAAAAAGAAACAGACAAAACTTGTGATTTTTGTTTATTTTATCCCAGGAAAATAGTTCTAGGTAAAAAGCTTTTTTTCCTTGGTTTTGCATATCCTTCCAGAGACACTACTGGGGGAACTATCATTTCCCACAAAAATTAATGGTCAATGGCCACTCCCTTTCTGTAAAGCAATGTCCACATTCATTTAAAAGGATTAATATCCTGAACATATAAAGAAACCTTATAATTCTAGATAAAATAAAAACCCTATTTACATACACATACAAAGAAATATAATAAGTATACGAAAAACCTTACGAATGAGCAAAGAAATGCAGATTTTTAAGATACTCATATTTCCTTTGTCTAACGTCTGTGAAGGGGCGAACTTGTGTCAGATATGGTGCTGAGCACTTTTACCTTATTTAATGCAAACGAAAGTCCTGTAAGGTCGGCACTATTATAACATCCATTTCATAGACAGGGAATTGGAGGTTTAGGGAGGCTAATACGCCTGAGGTAACAAAGTGAATAAGTGGTATTAAGCAAAATGCATTTTTAACTTTTGAATTTGCAAAGATTAAATGATGATATGAAAATGACAAATATGCCTGCCTTTGACCCAGCAATTTCAACCTACAAAAGTTTATCTCAGGGAAATACTTAGGTACATGCACAAAGAACTTTTATAAAGATGTTTTAGTGCTGTATTATTTATAACAGCAATACATGGGAAACAACCTAAATTTTCTTCAAAAGACTGTTGGCTAAATTTGTAAAAACATATCCATACAGTGTAAACCCAAGCAGTGCTTAAAAATGAGGTAGATCATTATGATGTGGCTTGGAAACTTGTGGCCCAACTATGTTGTTCAGTGGGAGAAAAAAAGGCAGGTTACAAAATGGCGTGTAAATCCTAACTCTGTTTTTATAAAAATAATTATATTCATTAAGCACAGAAAAATTTTGGAGTGTATTTGCTACGGAGATCCTTGAGAAGGGATTAGATTGTAGCAGAGCCCATCAGTACTCTGCGTTATTTGTCTGTTCTTTTTGATATAACTATTTGAAGCAGGAAAAAAAAAGCAAATATTGTTACACGCTGAAAGTGACAAGCTAGAACAAATGCACTAATACTATAGCCAGAGTGGGTGACAGGAGATCAGAGAGGCACAGAGAGCAGAAAGAGAGGAGACTCAGTACTGAGTGGGGCTGTACAGAAAGAGGACCCCAGCAGCAGAGGAGAGGGGCGGGAGGGAGAGGGGACAGGAGAGCAGAGTGGAAACGCAGGAAAGTGGAGCCGAGGCAGACTGGAGGAACAGCAGAGCCTGAGTGTCCTGGGGAAGGTTGAACCTGGGCTTATGCTGAGGGAGCTAGTGTAGCCAAGGAGAGTTAAGAGACTTAAGAGCACGGGCTCTGGAGTGGAGCAGGACAGTGAGTGCTCACTAAATATCCACTGTTTCCTTGTGGGCCCCAGACCTCGTGTCAGAATGGGGTCATCATGTGATTTATTCTTGCCACAGGGCTCTGAGAGGAAGGCTGAGGCCTTAGGGACTGCAATGCCTCTGTGGCTCTTGCCCTGATGCAGAAGCAGCGCATGTGCTCCAGGATGGCCTAGCAACAAGAAGTCATCCATGGCAGGGATCACCTATGGCCAGCGGCCAGGATGTAATTGAGAAATAAACTTTTGCTATTTTAAGACACTGCAACGTGGAGGTTTGTCGGTTATTGCCTCTAGAGTTGCTTGCTCTAATATGCTTTGTCATTTATTAGCTGTCTGATTTTGGATGGATTACTTAACTCTCTGGACATCAATTATTTCTCCTGTAAATGGAAATAATAATAGTACCTATCTCAGAAGCCTACTGGTGGATTAAATGGCAAAGTGTACAGTGTTAGGAACAAAGTACTCAATATGTATTAGAGGTTATTGTTCTTATCACTATCATTTACAGCAGGAATTGATCAATCAGTCTCTCCAAAGGGGCAGCAAAAGGCCAGGGAAATGTCAATAGATGACAGCAGGGCTGAGCCAAGGAGATATTGTGGGACACAGTAGCAGAAGTTGTGGAATCCAGACATGTGAATGAAGAGCACTGAAGATATAGACCCAACTGTCTCTGGCTAGTGAACTGCCAACTCCCTGTCACTGGAAGCACTGGTTGTTGAAATGAAGCACTCCCAGGTAGAGGTTAGCTTCTGGAGATAAGCTAGTTATGAGTAGTTGCATATCAATAAAAATGCTTACTAAACTCCCACCATAATGAAATAGGTTATGCTAATATAATTATTTTTCCAATATCTCAATTTAAATGGCCAAAAGGGCACTAGATATACCTGATATTACTGGATTATTGGTTGATCCTTCCAACTGTTTGGTCATCTAAGGATCTTGGCACAGGGGCTCTGGGGCTACCAGCTGGCTTTCTACCTAATTAGGGGAGAGGGAGGGTGATTTGAGTGAACCAGTGTGTGCCCTTGTGCTAGGCTGGTGGTGGAGGGGGGCATTATATATAAATGTAGCATATGATGAAATTGGGGAAAGGTAATGATGTGATTCCCCTCCCTCCCTCCCTCCCTCCCTCCCTCCCTCCCTCCCTCCCTCCCTCCCTCCCTCCCTCCCTCCCTCCCTCCCTCTCTCCCTCCCTGCCTGCCTCCCTCCCTCCCCCCCCTCCTTCTTTCATTTCCTTTCCTTTTTAAAAAGCACATTTGCAACAGCATGTCTTATTGAGACTAATTGGAGTGCCAGGAGTGTCTGAATTTTTTTATAAAATCAAACTGATTCTTGAAAGGACACATTGTCTAAGTTACTTCTAGTCAGTGGTGGCTACAAATTTTCTATGAGGGGATAGAGGTGGTAACCTGGCTGAGTTTTTATAGCACTTTACCAGGGATTGAGAAAATGTCAACCTTCTAAATTTAAAGAGGAGGGGATCCTTTTTTGGGGGGTTTGAGACACCCAACCCCACTTGATATGGCCGCTGTTCTCAGGGACTTAATATTTTGCTCAGTCCATTCTGTGAACAGGCTTTTAATGAGCACCTACTATGTGCTTCTGATATACAAAGCTGATAAACAGTCTTTGTCGCTGAGACCACCACTGCCCAGGAGAGACTGGGGGTGAGTTGCACACCCCCTGGGGCCTCTTAGTACTCAAACATCAGTGCTAGGTTGTCGGAGGTTCCCTCTTTGCTCTGGATAAATAGTGGTCACAGGGATCTGCCAGTTGCAACTTCATGAGTTAAACAGTGGGACCCCTCCTGTTTCACCACTTGGTGTTCAATGCTTGGACAAACTCTACTCCTGGGACAAACTTACCTCCCACAGGCTGGCCCCTCTCAGGTCAACTGAGGGACCCCGGATGCCTCTTCTCTGGGCCAATCAGAAGCCGGCCAGCATCTCTCCGATTCACCCATTCTTATCTTATAGAATGCTTATTCAACCTTAACCTTTTTATTTGGCCCAAAAAAACTCCCAAAACACTAACACAACAGCTGCCATTACTCAGTCCTGACCAGGAATCAAGGCCTCTGCTCTTCACGCGCGCCCGGAGCCTGCCTCGCCCTGACATTTACTTGCCAGTCCCTGGCATTCGGGGCGCGCCCGCAGCCACCGCCGGGACCTAGAGCGCCAGGGGGAGAGGCCGCGGTGCAGCGCGGGGGAGGCGCCCCGAGACCCACACGCCCAGATCCTCGCGGGCTGCGGGGAACCCTGCGGTGCGACGCCCGGAGGCTCCCAGAGTACGGAAGGTGGATCAGGTGCTCCTCTCGCACTTCGTCCTGCAGGAGCGGAGGGGTGCGGGGTGAGGGCGGCGCCAGAGCCTTCGGACGTGGGCACACCCCACTCAGGAGTGGGTCTCGCCCTGAGCGAGGGGTGTGGGCCGGGTCGCAGGCCCTCAGCTGTGCCTGAGCAAGGACCACGCCATCTTCCCCCCTCCCCGGTGTGACCACTTTTGATCCCGCTGCAGACAAAGGCAATCTGAACTCCAGCAGAACGAATAAGGGGATCAGGTTGCTCCCCTGGCCTCCCCCCGTCGCGTTCCCCTTCCCCACGTGACTCTCTGGAATCTTTGCCAAAGCTCCGAGTCCCTGGGTCCATTTTCACGCCCAGCAAGGGAGAGAGGAACGGGCGCAGGGAGGCGGGGCGTGTCTTTTAAACGCGGGGGTCCAGAGGGGGCCTTATTTTGTGCGTCTCCGGGCTCTCCGGTGTGAGTGGCATTGAACCCGGGGTTCTTTCCAGCCCCTGTAGCTCTTTCCTCCGTGCGTTTAAAATCATGGCTCCTCCCCCACTCCCGTGATCACACCTGGACCCCGCACACCAGCGCCGCGGCGCTCAGTGCGGAGGCGGCTGCCGGCGCGGAGCGAGCGGCGCCGCAGAGCTGCTCCCCGCGCGGGGGTCGGGGCGAGGCCAGCAGCAGCAGCAGCAGCAGCGCCCCCGCGCCTGCCCGGTCTTTCCTGGGAAGCCTCGGAGCCCCCTGCTGCAGGGAGCGCAGCCCGAGCCGGCGCCGGGCGGCTGCAGCGCCCGCGAGTCCCCGGAGCCGCCCGCAGCGCAGCGCAAAGTTTCCCGGGAGCGGCGCCCCGCGGAGGGGTGGGTGGGTCCTTCCGGGCTCCTGGCGACCCCCGCTGCCGAAGAAGCGCCAACGTAGAGGGTCAAGCGAACTTTCAAAAGCGGCTGCAAACGAACGGACGCGGGGATCTCCACGGTGGGGGACCTGGGAGCGGAAGGGTCAGGCCTGAGGGAGATGATGGGAGATCCGGTCAGCCGGTGACCCGCAACTTTCCGGCGAGACCTCCGCGGAGAACAGCACTCTGCCTGCCCCAAGCCCAGCCCGCGTCGGCGTCCCGCCTGCTGGGGAGCGGGGCGGCGAGGGAATCGGATCCCCCGCCCCCCGGCGCCTCGGGGCTGATGCGAGTCTAGCTCTCCACCAGTCCCGCGCCTCCTCTCCAGGAGGTAACCGCCCTTCGCCCGCCGCCCCCCGCCCTCGGTGCGCCCGGGTCCGTGGCGCGGGAGCCAGCGTTTTGGCCGCGAGCAGGTTCTCGGATGCTGAAGGCTGGGCTCCTCCAGCGTGGGTGCCGAGGCGGCGATGGGTGTCTTCAGAGCGTGGCTCGGGGTGGCCCTGGCACTGGCAGAATTTGCAGTATTGCCTCGTCGTTCCGAAGGTGAGAGCGGCGCTGTGTGTGTGTCCGCGCTGGTTAACAAACCCAGCGGGCTTGGGGTATTGTGGGTCGGAAGGAAGTTTTCTGGGGATGGGTGGGTGGGAGTGGAACTGGAGTGGGCTCTTCCCGAGACTTCTACGGATTGCTCTGCATTCGGGCCACAAGCGGCCGCCGCCTCCCGCTCTGCCCAAGTGCCTGTGGGCGGGCGGGTGCCTGGCTGGGGGAGTCTCTGAAACGGGATTCTCTCCCCCGTTTCCCGCTGCCCCCAGTGGAAGGCAACTGCTCGGCGCGCAGGTGCGGAGCGAGCTGTGGCTCCTACCTGTGTAAAAATACTTCTTTCCGCGCCTACGAAACGTACAGTCGGCACCTTAAAGACCGGGCGCCCCCGCCCTCCTGGTGCCTGTAAGTGTCCCGGTAGCGTCGGGGGAAGGTTTGGTAACTCTCCGGACGCAGGCAGCTCTACGGCGCCGAGAGGAATCTCCCCCGTGCCGGGGCGCGGGCGCCCGCCCGGAAAACAAGTGGTTAATAAGTTTCGCTCCCTTCCCTCGCTTCGCCCCCCGCCTTCCCGTTTTCCTCCGGGGCTCAGACCTCCGGGGAAAACCCTGAAGCTGCGGGAGAGAAAGAAGGAGACGGTGGGGTTGTTGTCGCCATGATAGCAGCGGCAGTCTGGGCGCAAGGCAATAAATGGATCAATAAAGAGCTCAAGATGTGGGGGCCGTGGGAGGCGGGCCCGGGGACCCGAGGCTCCCCGGCTCCCACCTGCTCCGAGCCGCCGCTCAGCGCGGGGGGGGGGGGGGGGGGGGGGGGGGGGAGCGGGGAGCCGGTGGCCTGGGAGGGAGGCGGCTGGAGCCTCGGCCCGCTTCCCCTCGCTCCATTCATTATTCATCCAGCTGCGGGAAGGAGCGCTCACCTGCCCCGCGCGGTCCCAGCCGCAGCCTCGGCGGCGGGGGCGGGGCGGGGCGGGGCGGGGCGAGGCGCCTTCCCAGCCCTGGCGCCCGCCGCGGGGCCCGAGCCCGGGCGCGGGACTGGGGACAGCGGCAGGCCCCGGGGGGGACAGAGCCCTGCCTCGGGTCGCCCTGCAGCCACCGGGCAGCTGCCCTTTCCTTGCTATTTCCCGGGAGAAGGTGGCTTAGCCTTGGACTTTCCCGGGTGCCGGCGCCGCCTGCCCGCACCTTCCCGGGACGGAGGTCGGATGTGTTCGATCCCCGCGAAGAGCGCGCCTGGGCCCTGAGCAGCCTCCCCTCACACGGGGCATAACCTGTGGAAACATGTCTTTACTGTGTGTGTGTGTGTGTGTGTGCACGCGCGCGCGCCCGTGCATACTTCAAAAAAAATAAAACTTACAGGGCTTAATTATGATAATAAACCAGATGGGAGAGTGGATCCTCGCCACCCAAACCTGAACTTGAGACTTAGGAAAATTACGTTATCCCTTGGCGATGGCAGTTTCTTACTCAGAACCAAATCCCAGCAGCGCAGAAAATGTGCTATCTTTCCCAGATAGCTCACCAGGGGGCAGTTGGAATGAGGCAGTTTTACAAAACCAAATCTCTTGAATTACAAAAGCCATTATTATTAAGAGCCTGCAGGGTTCACTCTTTGGAAGATTGGTTGATATATTGGGCAAAGTTTAAGAAACTCCAGTCTTTTGATGGGGGAGGAAGAGTGCAGGGCAAAAGGGGCGCTATTCCTCCAAAGATTTTGTGGAAACCTTGCTTCTTAGTGTTTCACCCCATCTTCAGAGCATTCTAGAATCATTTTACAAGTTGGATTGATGTCTGAGAGTTTCCACCCAGGCCATAATGATGCTTATCGAATAATGAATGAATATGGACATTTATTGAGCACATATTACTTGCCTGGCACTATTCTAAGTAAGTGCTTCACATACTTTATCTCATTTAATTAATTAAAGTGATATCGGTTCGACAACCAAAATATTAGCTGTCATCAGATGAGACCTTTGATTTGGGTGTCTCAGGGTTTTTTCCTTTTTCTCTTAGAAATAAGAGCATTGAAAGCAAGGGTGGAAAGCTAAGTGTCTTAGAGATTTCCTCAAGTTTTTCTTACTATCCTTGGCAATGATTTTTAAAAATGGAAAGGAAGCATTCACGTGTGTGCTGCTCTTGGTGTGACGTACTCTGTGACACTTTGGCTGACTAGGCCATGGCAGAATTTATGTTTTCCTCTCAGTGCTCAGAGAGCATGTCATACATACTTCTAGTATACCAGTTAATAATTATACAATTGTTGTTAATAAAGGCGTGGTTTCTGCCTTCCTCACTTAGCTGTGCACACACTGAGAGCTTAGGATGGGTCCTAGTTATTTTTATATCTCCAACTCAGCTCCTACTATACAATAGGTACTAAAAAATGTTGGTCAGATGAACGACTATTGCCAGATCACATTCTTGTGAATTAAGATGGACTGGCTTGGACGGTAAGATGCTCTGTGACCTTGAATGAATCACCTAACTTCTTTGGGTTGTGGTTCAGTCATTTACCAAATGCAGAAGTTGAAGAAGTGATAGTTCTAAAGTACTTCTGCTAATCATCCAGCATAGAGGGGTGGGGGAAATCAATATTTGCTGTCTTATTTTGTGGTCAGTTGCAACTTTCTCATTCTGAATTTTATTTTAATTATTAAAAGAAAAATGAATTATTGGCAATGATAATTTACATTGTCTTATATTGCCACACTGACAAACTACTATGATTTGAGAGCTTTATAAAATTAAGATGTTATAGAGAAACTTCTAGCAAACATGGCTGCTTTCTGAGTCAGACAAGTTCTGCCATGGCATTTTCTGGAGAAGCGCATCTTGAGTTATGTTGACAGGGAAGTCCTGTGAACTTACACTAGATAGAACATGTGGGCTTGGGGATAGGAAAAGACTGTTTAATTGGAGGTTAAGAGAACTGAGTTCTAGCCTGTGTCCCATCATTCCCCACATGACTTCTGCTAATCCCACAATCTTCCAGGCTTTTCCTTTACATGTCATTAACCAAATGCACTGAAAAGGATCAGTTGATAGTGTGTTTTACTTAAGGGTGTATTAGCATATTTGGTTCCTCTTAGCCGGAGAGTTCCTTTTGTGTAAGACTCAATGCTTAAAACTCAGTATTAAGGAAGAGAAGACATTGGCTGGGAAAAATAGTCTATCTCTTCATTCTTTCACAAATCTTTATTGAGAGCTTATGTGCCAGGTTATTTCTGTTAGGGTGATACGGACATAAAATAATAATATCTGCCCTTAGGAGTTTAAATATTCAGAAATTGTTAATACCATAATGTAGCAGTAGGGTTATGTGAACATTGGTCCTTGGTGGGTTTTCCGGTATTGAATAATTGCATCTTTGCATCTTTTGGCTTTGGCAGCTACCTGCTAGTGGAAATAAGGAGGTGGTGTGTGGTCATAGGGTCTTAATTCCATTATATTATATTTCTTCTCTGGGGATTGGATTTTGGGTGTTGCCCACTGCATATACATTATTTAGTAAGGGCACAGCCACCTGTATTCACTGTATGGACTCGAGTGGGAGTATCACTCAGTTTTACTCAGGCACAAGTAGTCATAGAGCTCTCCACCACGTGGCTCAGGAGAGGGGAGGGGACTTCCACATGGCAAAGTTGGAGCCATGCACCAAATCTTAGAATGGCTCAGAAACAGTTGGCCCATTTTCATTTTAGCTACTTTATTAATTGATCTGAATCCTGACCAACAATAATCAGGATGTGAGCGGTCCTGTCAGTCCAGAAAGTGATTGTTTTTACTGTTCCACAGTGTACAAGCCGTATCCTGAGTTACAGCACAACATAAAGCCCGAACATTTAAATGGCAGCTGGTGGCTGCTTGTTCCTAATGAGTCATGTTTGTGTGATGCCACGCTCTCCAGATCTCTTCATATCTTACGGTCATATCTGTCACATTTCCTTTGAACTAATGGGTCTGACATTTTGTGGCCCTTGGATTTGACTTCTCTAATTTACTTAGTTTACCAGATACAGTTTCTAGAGTGAATAGACTATAAATACTGGTGCAAATTATATCTCACATTTTCTCTGAAAACTTTAGATTTCAAATAGGAGTACATTATACTGTGCAAAAGGGCTTAAACAGACATTTACTTATTTAAATGAATCTGAAGCAACATTTCACCTCTGTAACCTGCAAGAAGGGAGCCAGCCGCCTGGGAGGAAGGTCTCGGGAGCTCAGCTTCCTTGGCGCAGATGACCGCGTCACCCTGCAACACTCCTGCACTTCCTCACAGGGCTTAGAAATTAAGTTAGCTAGCTTCTCAGCTGTACTCAGTGTCCCGAAACTGGCAGAGTTCTTGGTCAGAGAACTCCAGCTCTGTAGTCTGACTTTCCCTGTTTTCCCTTGAAGAAGATATGTTTCTCCTTTTAGATGTGCACCATCTGTCAGAATTCACCTTGAGGAGTTTCTTTTAAAGTTCAAATAAAGTCGTAAATTTAAACCTCAGACAGAGCCGCAATCATTCCAGTGCTCCTTAAGAGAAAAAGTGATGAGTGGAGTACTTTTGTTTTCCATATTATGTGAGTTGATCCATGATGGAAAAGGCCCCTGCTCTAGGTCAGAACCCGAAGCTGCCCCAGCAGCCGATGCCAGCAGGCCCCCCTGCTTCGTCCGCTGCTGGGGGTGAAGTGTGTGAGCTAGTGTGGGGGAAATATGCTGCTTGGAGGACTGCTGGCCATGGGTGGTGATAAATGTTTGCTAGGCCTGGGTATCACTGGAATGCTTTATTTTCTCTAGAGAGTAGAAATGAGATTTTTGGAAGCTGTGTTAATGGAGACTCATTTGTGTAGCTGCCTTCCGGGTAGAGCTGTGCTGTTTTAGGAAAACCCTCAGAGGGCAAAGCTTACTTCTTTTGGAATTGTACATCATGGAGTGACCTAAATTGAGTTATTTCCTTTTTCTAATGATGGAATTTATCAGCAGTTACATATCATTTTTGACTTGAGTCCCTAGCAGATGTTTGGCTTAACCAAGTGTGTATATGGTGCCACACACTCAGTGCTGCTTTATTTTTTTAATGTTACAGTGAGATTATAATATCCATCTAAAACCTCCAGAAGTGGGTTTTAAAACGTGGGTACTCTTAAGATACTTGATTTCTTTTGGAGCTTTGAAAAGATATTGGCTTTTATAAGGAAATGCTATGGAGGAGGGCAATGAAATTATTTGAGGATGGTCTTATTCTAATGGTTACATTTTGTTGTTTATACTAAAGGTTAAATTTTGTTAAATTGTACCTAAGTGTTGATCTTTATGTTTTAAACATGAGAATTAAATATGTCCATTTAATTTAGAAATTGAATATTTATTTGAGCTATATATGATTATTTTATATACAGGGTGGGACAAAAGTAGGTTTATAGTTGTGAGTGTGCAAAACACAGAATTTATTCTTATATTATTATCTATTAATTATTGTATTATTTTCCATATGAACAACTGTAAACCTACTTTTGCCCCACCCTGCATATGCATATATAATATCTGAATATATATCCTTTTTTATGCCATACCATAGACTGAAATACTAAGTCTTGGGAACAGAATTTCTTAAAGAAAAATAAGTCAATTGATCCCAAGGTTTTTATCTCAAGTGATTCTTATTTGAATGTCAAGGGCACAGAAGTTTTATTTCAATAAATTTACCCACAGAGATCTTCGAC
The DNA here is from genome assembly GCF_054644295.1 of Miniopterus natalensis. Lineage (NCBI taxonomy): Eukaryota > Metazoa > Chordata > Mammalia > Chiroptera > Miniopteridae > Miniopterus > Miniopterus natalensis. The sequence goes on along the minus strand of NC_142081.1, from coordinate 157,738,260 downwards.
TCAAACGCCAAGTGTAAACAGTCATCTCATTTTTGTTGAAGATTGCTCTTAATTCCATTATTGGAGATTAAGGGAGACCAATCCTTTCCTGAGAAGTTAATATTTTTGAGACTTCATGAATGATCCGTTAGAGGCCAAGCACTGCAGTAAAATGTGTCCTTCCCTTTTTGGACACCCAAGTGTGGCAGGTTGTCAAGATGTGCCTTTGCTATTCCAGTCTGTTTGAGCCTCAGTTTCTGAGAGAGTAGCTGTTAGCACACTACCTGCATGTTTCTAGGTTAAGTCACTACCTGTTGTGCTGTTTAAAAATTGGTTGGGAATGTGTGTGTATGTTTTTGTAAATTAGCATTGTAATTTCACAATTTTCAAATATAAAACTTAGAAAAGATTTATTTTATGATACACTAATTATTCAAAATATATAGGCTGTCCCATTTAAATTCAGCCTACTTTTCTGTTTAGAAGCAAATCATCTGTTGTTTGTTTTTTTTGCTGCGTAATGAGCAGAAACTATAAAGATATATTAGTTTATCACCAGCCCATTAGAAAAAAAGTTGAGTGCAGAGAGGGTGAAAAGAGCCTTGGAAGTCAGGAGCTCAATAGAAGAGCTCTTTTCAAATAACTACAGTCTACACCACTCTTCTAGAAAATGTTTTAATATCCCTAAAGAGGAACATATTGTGTTAAAGGCATGAAGTGGGTAATCAGCCAGATACCTAAGTGGATGCCTACTGTGTGAAAAGTTAGGGAAAACAGTAGAAGGAGCCCCTGTCCTAAGAGTCTATGTACAGGCAGGGAGTAGACGCAACAGTTCCACATCCTCAGCAAGGCTGTCAGAAGAAGGTACGCAGGCATGAATTCACAAACCGGTGATGCAGACACAAAGCTCTATGGGCTCAAGGGAGAAAGGGCATAATCCTATGGACTGGAAAGCTGAAGGAGATGGGGTCACGTTCAGTGAACTCAGATAGACCAAATGTATCCCCTGCTGGTAACGCTGATGAACAAAGGCACTGAGATATGAAAGCATTATCACAGGATCCTAAGTTGGCCTCTTGGGTGGGACTGGAGAGAACTTGTATAAGCAAAGAGTGGCCGAGAAGCCTGGATAAATCAACTGGGACTGGATTGTGGAGGCTTTGCTGATTTATCACAAGTGAAAATAGACACTATATTTATAGCATGCCTTTTTAAATGCATTTATTTTAAAACTCAAATACTAAGTTTTAATGATGCTTTTCCTCATGTGTATCCAAGAAATCTTATTTTGGCGTATGAGGTTATTTCCCGAGGGCCAGAATGCTGAAGTTTTAAAGATTTTAGAAAGGGCAGTTTGCTGATTATGATACATATAGATGCAGTATTCCCGTAAGTCTGCCGGGGCGGTGCCAGTTGGCTTGCTATGCATCCCTTTTAATTCTTGTTTTGTTTTTCTCCACAGGTGCTTGTGTCTATCAGGGTTCCTTGTTGGCGGTAGGTCATTCTTAATATTTTTGGTGTATTTCTTTTGGATGTAAAATGCTTGACTGAGGTTACTGAATGAGTGAGGTGACCCTGTCGTTCTAAACTATGTTTATTTTCCTTCACAGTTTGAGGATTATCCCTTATCCTGGGACAATCATACTCAATTACTTAATACCTTTTCAGAGTGAATTAGTTCCATTCGGATACTCAGGTATTAGGAGAGAAGTACAAACACCCACCGCCCAATTTGCATTCCTTTGTGTTTTTTCAATCGGAGAGAAAATTAGGTCCCATTCTCTTATCAGACATGCACTAGGGCACAACTTGTTTATCTTCCTGTTGCATTTGCCTCTCCTTTTGAAGCCCCTCCAAAAAAGGTATGATTATTAAATTGAGTGCAATGTGGAAGATTCTTGACTGTTGCTTTGAATTAGAAATTTAAGATCCAGTAAACAACAAACAAATTAACATTTTATTGCTGAAACTTTGCCATGAGTGGAGTAGAATTGATTTTGAATTTAAAGGCAGGATGACTTGGGGGGAAAAGCTGAGGCAAGTCTTATGCATTTCTTTTCATTAATAATGTACTATGGTGCATAACAGTGTGTTAAAGCCTTATTGAAAAAACTGTCTATGCTCCATCAACTCTAATAAATGGTGTGACAAGTCATTCTTCACCACTTTTTTATCCTGGTTTAATAAATGCTGTAATAAAAACAGAACTGAAATGGTTGGAATGGGTTTGCTCCTTTCCATCACAACTCGCTGTTGACATGTCTGATATTAATAAGTCATCTTGGATTATCCTTGTGGTGTTGAAATAGATGAGAAATATCTGAAATATCCGAGTCTGGATAATTGTAGGTGTTTATAGTAATATTCTTGAATCTGAACTTTATGTAATACAGTAACTGGAGATTTGAGGGATATTTTTTCTTCTTTATATTTTTCTATTAAAGAATCAGGAGAAAGCCATTTTCCCTGTCTTTCTCATTTCATGCCCTTAAAAACCTACTTTTCCTGCTGTTTATTCTTTAACACATTTTAGGACTCATTTTAAAATCAATGTGCTATAAAGTACATCATCAGTTTTGGGGAGCTATAGTAGCTATTATAGACAAGTGGGTTATCCATGTTAATGCAAAGAGTGTTGCTTATTGTATAGAGTGTTTCATAATTTTTCAGTATATTTTCATAGCTGTTGATCCATCTGATACTTACAATAAACCGATGACATAAGCAGGCCACATATTAGTTTACACCTTCCCCCTTTTTAATGAACAACCAAGGATGAGAGAAAGATTAAGAAATTTGCTAAAGGTAATTGACTTAAAAACAACCCATCTTTCTTCTGTTGTCTGCCTTTATCTGAAGAAAAGTGGCTAGGCTCTCTTGTATATTTGACATTGCTGTGTGTTACTATACATTTCAATATGAAAGCATCAAGTAGTTGGAGACATCAATTTGATTAAGTTAAAGGAGAGGCTGTGTAGTCCATTTGTATTTAACAGATGATCTTGCTCCCCTCCTTTCCATGCCCTGGCTGATCCCAAGGTTCATGGCTGCCCAGGGCTAGTTGGCTGTGCTCTAGTGCACGAGCACAATCCTGACCCCTCTAGTTGGCTCCTTGGTTTACCAAGACTCTGCTACTTTTGTTCCTAAACTTCCTCAAGCCTGAAATCATTGCAATTGTAGTTATACAATTCAATCAGAAAGGCAATACACTTAGTGCAGTAACAAAGATTATTATTATTTATCATTTTTTATTTTCCAGTTATAGTTGACATACAATATTATATTAGTTTCAGGTATACACTCCAATGACAGACATTATGTAACTTAGGAAGTGATCATCCAATAAATCTCACACCCATCTGACACCATATATAGTTATTAGAATATTATTGACTATATTCCCTATGCTGTACTTTACGTCCCCATGACTATTCTGTAACAACCCATTTGTACTTCTAAATCCCTTCACCTTTATCACTCATTCCCCTAACGCCCCTCCCATCTGACAACCAAGTGTTCTATGGGTCTGTTTCTGTTCTGCTTGTTCATTTATTTTGTTTTTTAGATTCGATTGCTGATAGATATGTATTTATTGCCACTTTATTGTTTGTATTTTTAATCTTTTTTTTTTCTTCTTAAAGAATACCCTTTAACATTTCAAGTAATACTGGTTTGGTGGTGATGAATTCATTAGCTTTTTCTTGTGGGAAGCTCTTAATCTGGCCTTCAATTAATTCTAAATGATAGCTTTGCTGTGTGGAATAATCTTGGTTGTAGGTCCTTGCTTTTCATCACTTTGAATATTTGTTGCCAGTCCCTTCTGGCCTGCAGAGTTTCTGTTGAGAAATCTGCTGACAGTCTTATGGGAGTTCCTTGTAGGTAACTACTAACTGCCTGCTTTTCTCTTTCTGCTTTTAAGATTCTCTCTTTGTCTTTAACCTTTTGCATTTTAATTATGATGTGTCTTGGTCTGGGCCTCTTTGGGTTTAATCTTGTTTGGGACTATCTGCACTTCCTGGACTTGTATGTCTGTTTCCTTTACCAAGTTAGGGAACTTTTTTATCATTTTTTCAAATAGGCTTTCAATTTCTTGTTCTCTCTCTTATTCTTCTGCGACCCCCATGATGCAAATGTTGGTACACTTTAAGTTATTGCAGAGACTTCTTACACTGTCCTCATATTTTTAGATTTTTTTTTTCTGTTCTGATTGAGTGTTATTTGCTTCCTTATATTCTAAATTGCTGATTTGATTCTCAGCTTTATCTACTCTATTGTTGATTCTCTGTAAATTATTATTCATTTCAGTTAGTGTATTGAAGATTATTATTATTGAGGGACAACTGGACCTGCTATTCTAGGCATTAGGAATGCATCAGTGAACAAACAAACAAAACCCTGGCCCTCATGAAGCTCCAATTCTAATGAGTAAAATATATAGTATGCCAGATAAGTGTTGTGGAGTAAAACAATATAGGGTAGAAAAGGCTGAATGGGGGAAGGGATGGCTACTTGAAATAGGGTGGTAGGGAAGGCCTCATTAAGAAGGTGACATTTGAGCAAACACCTGATTATAAGAGTGAGCTCCCTAGCTATCCAGCAGAAGAGAACTCCAGAGAAGGGGGAACAGCAAGTGTGAAGCCTGAAGTGGAAGCTTACTTGGCCATTTGAAGAAGTGTGTGGAGATCAGAGTGACTGGAGTGCATGACCAAGGGGGAGGATGGCAGGAGATGAAGTCAGAGAGGTGGGCAGGGCCAGAGCATGTGGGGCCTGTCATTTCAATAAGGTGGGTGAGCCATCAGAGGAGCTAGAGCAGAATGACAAAATCTGACTTACTGTTTAATTAAACTGCTGAAATGTAAATGTGAAAAGAAATAGCATTCTTGTTTCTAGGGAAACTATGTTGAATACTTTAAAAGACTCCATAGAGGTGAGTCACTAAAAATTTGCTGTCATATTAAGCGTGAGAGAAACAATTATAAAAGATTGGGGAAAAACACAAAAATCCAGAGATTCTGCATTTGGATTTATTTGCAACCACTTTAAGTTTTTTTTTTTCCCATTTTAAGGAACTTCACACTGGAAATGGACATAATGTATTTTGAAGATAGTTAATTGTCTGCATAATTGATTAAAGAAAGCCACATATCAATACGATTGAATGAATGTATATTTATGTATTTTGAATTAAAATAAAGAATTTAAGAGCATTGATATACTATTCTAGAATTCTCTGATTAAACAACTCATTGGGTGAGAGGATTTGTACTATAAGAGGCTTTACAGTTGGGAGCTGGCTCTGAGGATGGTGGTGTGGTGTCCCTGTCCCAAACACTGTAGATTCTACCCACATGCATTTTAGAGCGAGGGATGACTTCAGAGATCATGTAGTCCAAACTCTCCATCTTCTAGGTGAGGAAAATGGGACAAGAATGTGAAGTTCTTGAGCTTCATTCGTTTCTCAGGAGAGTAACCAGAAGTGGAGAGTGGGTCTGATTCAAAATGGCAAAGCATGAGCTTTACCTGGAAGAATTCCATAAAACATACCAAGCAAATGAGTACCCTGATCTAGGCACCAGCTGCTAGTTGCCAACTCTCAGCCTATCTTGTGAGGCTTCCTTCCACTGATACCTTTTCAGTTGCCTAGGAAGTTGCCACGTGTAGTGCAACATTCATGGTCCTCGTTTCAATTCTTCCTCCTCTGTGACCTTGAGCAAGTTACATGACCTTCCCGAATCTCTTTCACCTCCTCTCTGAAATGAGGTGAGTAAAGCCTCTCCTAGAGAGTTTTTGTAGAGTAAGAAGATAATGTGGGGAAGACTCCCAGATGCGTGCCTCGCACGTGCTTTTCCACCCTAACCCACTCCTCTTTACCAACCAAGAAGAAGAGGGAGGGATAGTTATTAAGCATCTACTGTGAATTTCATACTCTCCACAGTCCCAGGAAATGGATTTTGTCTTTACTTTATAGATAAGAAAACTGAGCCTCAGGAAGCCTATATGACTTGCCCAAAATTACACAGCTGGTCAGTGCTGGAGGAAGAGCAGGTTCCAACTCAGTTCTGGCTCTGAAGCCATTCCACTGAGCATACCGTTTCTCACAGCCAAGTCAGCCTGCTTGTTGTCTCTGAACACAACTAGCTTATTTCACCGTCAGTCTTATGTGCCCATCCCTTCCCTGCTGCACCTGCCATGCAGTTGTCTCTGCCAGTCTCTGTCCTGACCCTCAAAAGCCAGCTGTCCCTAGCTAACCCCTTTCCACCTCACCGAGGCTCGCCTGTGCTAGCGTGTCCATTCACACGCTATGCAGGGAACACTTAGGGGGTTATTCCATCTTAAAAATATATGATCACATACACACTCACACATTCCCAACAATATATTGTGTTTCCCAACTTTTGACAGCTGAATGGACTAGCGGTGACATTCTGAGTCATTTGGTTAATAAACCCAACAACTCAGCAGTGTTTATCCGTCTTAAAATTTTACAGCAGTGCTGATGGTTGCAGTCTTATAGGCTTTTTGCCTAGATTTTTCATATGTATTTCAAAATATCTTTTGCGAAAGAATTCACTTGATTGTAATTTAATTAAGGGTCTGGAATCAGTTAGGTCTCACCTGGGAGGGCAGCCCCACCAGGGCTGAGTCAGCTGGAGGCTAGTCAGCTGTACCCGAGGCCGTGGGAACCGACCAGGTAAGGAGCAGCCCCATCCCCTTTAGCACCCCAGGCTCCTCCAGGAACCCCCACGGCCCTCCATCAGTTCATTCACCCAATTACCTGAGCTCCAAGTGGGCCATGCCCTTCCCTCTTTAGCTGAAAACTCAGATCCCAGGTTTTTGACTCTTAAAAGCGGTCAAAGAGGAGTCGCTTTCTTAATACCTTTCCGTTTCTCTTCACTTTCATCACTGGCACTCGTTTGCAGATAGTTTACATTTCAGTGTCATTATTAACGAAGCTCATTCTAAGCCACATGAAGCTGTCTCTCACTTATGTACTGACTTCAGCTGTCTCTCTTCTCCCTTCTTTAACACTATCTTCAGGATACCTTTCTTTCCATTCCTCATGTCAGAAATTACCTGAAGGGACTCAAATACCCAGGAAGGTCCTGTACTGTGAGAAACACTGGCTACTCTACTTTGGGGTGTGTTTCCTACCCTGCAATACCCCCTGCACCTCCAGGCTCTCAGGAATTTCTCTAAAGTCAGCCCTTGTGGAGGAGAGAGTGTGACTGTGTTGAATCATAAACCCATCAGAGGAAAACTACCTACTTAATATGTTTAACTGTGACTGGAGCATTGAATGTGAGAAGGAAAATACATGTTGTATTTCAAAGTTTTCACCTATCTTCTGCTCTTTCCCAATTCTATGAGTAAAAGAATTCACTTTCTTTTGGCATCACCACAAGCAAACAGTTCTTTAATTAGGCTCTTCCTGGGGGCGGATGGACTCTTCACCTCAGTCTTTACATCTGTAAAATGGAGGTGAACTATTTACCTCATAGGGTTGTTGTGAAGGCTAACGGAGATCAACACGGAGCCCTTAGCCCAGCGCTAAGTGACCTTCAATGCCTAGTAAAGGTCAGCTGCTGTTACTGTTGCTATAAAGTGGTTATGAATAGAAATTTTGGACAAAACTATGCATCTTCCTTAGACCAAAAGTGTTAAGTGTTTGGATTTTCCTACTTGGAATACTTTTGCTCATAAATTCTGACAAAGTGAGTCATGAGGCACTAACTTACGGCACACTTGAAAGAAAGAAAGAAATTTTCGAGGATAATTAAACACGTGGCGTGTTCATTCTATATGGTGTGACAGTGGAAAGACCCAGCTTTGGAGTCTGAATCTGGGTAATGCGACATACTTGCTGTGTGTCCTCAGGGCATTTAATGCAGAGGATGATATTCCTCGTACGGTTGATGTGAAGACCAGCTGAGAGCATGCATGTGAAAGGACTCAGACTGTGCTTGGCAAGGAACCGGCACTCATGTCACCTAGGTGGCAACACAGTGTCAGAGTGGAAAGGACTCAGTGATAAAGGCCAGGGTGTCTTGGTTTGGGTCCTGACTCTGTAATTATGAGCTACGTAGCACTGAGTAAATTGCTTGAGTGAAATGAGGTCTCAGTTTCTAAATTTGTAAAATGAGAGAGTTAGATTAGATCCTCTCCAAGATTCCTCAGTGCAGTGCTATCCACTAGAACTTTCTCTGCTGATGGAAATGTTCCATAGAGGCTTTCCAGCATGGGACCCATGACCCATATGTGCTTATTGAGTACTTGAAATGTGGCTAGTGACACTGAGAAACTGAATTTTAAATTTTGCTTAAAATTAATTAAAATTAAAATTTTAAATAGCCACCTGTGGCTCATGAGTACTATATTGGACCATGCAGCTTTAGAGCTTTAAAATGCTTAACATACTTGAGTGCTTAGACTTGAATTATAGTCTCATGGATGGTTCTCACCCCTGGTGAAGGCTCATTGTAGTGTTAGCAGTTATGAGGAAGGTCATAAGAAATTTGTTAGAATACTTGAGTTTGCTATTTGATTGTTAATTTAAATAATTTGAACAGTTATCTCTGTTACAACGCTACTCTCATATTGCTCGACGTGTTTCCTTGAATATAAGAAAAGGGGTGGAGCCCTTGCCAGGCAGCTCAGTTGGTTAGAGCGTTCTCCCAATATGCCAAGATTGGAGGTTCAGTCTCCTGTCTGGGCACATACAGGAATCAACCAAGGAATACATAAATAAGTGGAATAGTAAATTGCTGTTTCTCTCTCTCTTCCTTCCTGTCTCTCTAAAATTAATTAAAAATAAAGAAAAGGGGTGGAGTTATACCTGAGCCCTCACCAGCAAACAATCTTACATATTTCAGTACATTTTTTCCAGCTTTATTGAGGTATAATTGACAAAAATTGTATATAGTTAAGATGTACAACTTGATGTTTTGATATATGTATACATTTTGAAATAATCACCACAATCAGGCTAATAAATATATCTATCACCTCACTAAGTTGCTGTTTCCTTTTTGTGTGTGGGAAGAACACTTAAGACCTACCCTCTTAGCAAAGTGCAAGTATACAGTCCAGTATTATTAACTATAGTGATACTGTTGTGCATTAGGTCTTCAGAACTTGTTCATCTTGCGTAAGTGAAACTTGTACTCCTTGACTGACATTTCCCTCTTTTATCTTCCCCCAGCCTCTGAAAACCCCCATTTTATTCTCTGCTCTATGAGTGTAACTATTTTAGATTTCACATAGAAATGAGATCATGCGGTATTTATCTTTTTGCATCTGGCTTGCTTCACTTAGCATAATGTCCTCCAGGTCCGTCTATGTCATTGCAAATGGCAGAATTTCCTTCTTTTTTAAGGCTGAATAATATTCCATTGTGTGTGTGTGTGCATGTGTGTGTGTGTATGTATTTCCATTCATCTGTTAATGGGTGAGGTTGTTTCTGTATGTTGGCTATTGTGTGCATAGTGCTGAAATTACCATGGGAGTAGATTTCTCTTCAAGATCTTGATTTCGTTTCCTTTGAATATATACCCAGAAGTGGAATTGCTGGATCATATGGCAGTTCTATTTTTAATGTTTTTAAGGAACTTCCATACTGTTTTCCAATATGACTGTACTGATTTCCATTCTCACCAACAGCACATAAGGGTTCCCTTTTCTCCAAATCCTCACCAGCACTTGTTATTTTGTCTTTACTAGTAGCCAACTTAACAGATATGAGGCGATATCTCATTTTGGTTTTGATTTATGTCCATTAAAATTTTTACAAAATACTTTTGGTGTTTTGTCAAAGTCTGAAAAATTTGTGGGATTGTTATCCACTGCTTATGTTGCTGTGGAAAAAAGTTGAGAACCTCTGGTCTAATCTGTAAGCCTTATTTATTAGGTTTAAAGAAGATGAAGGGAGACAGCTCTTCAGTGCTAGAGTTCTTTTAAAAAATTGGTGTGCTATAGCATTGTTTTCTTTTTTTGAGACTAACACAAGAGAGAGAGCCCACAGAAGTAAAAGTGTCTCAGGCTTGCATTTTTTCCGGTGTTCACCAACATGCTCAAGAGGTTTTATGAAGAAGAGAAGCGACGAAATTTGGAAGCTTTCTCTATTAAGTGCTCCAGGATCCCCTAAGCACTTAGCAAATCTCGGTCAGTGGCTACTATTAAACACCCTAAACTCCTCAGCAGTGGGGGACTGCTTGGCATCCTGTGGATATACTCAGAGGGGAAGCAATAAAACCAGCCATTCCTTAATTTCCCTTAAGAGTACTATTGGGTATTGTAGGATATTGCTGTTTTTTGTTATAGCTTAACAAGAATTCATCATTTTTTAATACCTCTGGTCCTTCATTTATTTTTAAATACTGAGTAATAAGCTTTTAAGTGGAGAAGCTCCTCTTTATTTAAATGTACTTATTCTGGGGAGAAACCTTTATTTATTTATTTGCAGAAAACCAGTAGCCCATGATCACAGTGCTAGGTGCTGGAATAAACCTTGGGAAATGGTAAGCGTCTTTTAACCAGCGGTATCACAGTGGAGACTTAACAGTCAGTATCAGGAATGAGACAGTGTTGGCTTGGCCTTCCCGGGGGCCTTCTGATTGGGGTTCTTTCTTGTGTGGCCTGAAGGCTAGAGCTGTGCATGTCTGCCCAAGGAGGCCCGTGTGGAGGAAGAGGGGATCTCCGGGCTGTACGGGGACTGGTTGCTCCTTGCGTCTCCTCAGAGGCAGCGATTTTGTGCCCATGGGGGCTGGGTGGTGAGGATTGGGCTCTAGGTGGTTCAGATGATTCTTTTTTCCATGCTGTGTTTTTAAAATTGTTCATCATAATCAGATGTGCTAGCTTCCTTTTTGAGAATTTATATCTTAGAATCCTTGTGTGAGAGGGATAATGTCAGAGATTTTGTGCTTTTATTGATGAATAATCTGTATGCGCTTCCTTTCTTATTCATATTCTTGTAGTAGGAACAGATGTTTAAATTAACAAACACATATCTTATGCTTTGTTTTGAATTTAGGAAGTGCAACTGAGCTTGGCAGCCATATTAATTTCTTCAGACTACTGTATGTGTGATCATATATCTCAATTTTTTTGGCCAGACTGTACATTCCTCCCACCTTTAAAAAAAAAAGTTTGTGTCATTTTTGCTCCAAATTGCCTTACAACCGAGTACCTCATTTTTGTTTACCATTTGTCTGTTTATAACTATATATGTTTATTTTGTACATAGTACATTTATATATGCATATGTATATATCTCCTAGAAAAGAACTTTCACTCATTTATGACAATTTATGGTATAATCTTGTCATAGTTTACTTACTTTTTAAAAGATAATATGTAAATATCAAATGACAATTATGAGTTAAGCTTATGTTTTCTTGGAATTTGAATGACAAATATCTTTTAAAAAGTTGGCTTTGAAAATTTCATATGGATGACATTTTGCTTCTGTGCTGTGAAGGGACACTTAAATATAAAATTGGCACAAAATACGTATTTTTAAATCTGAGCAGTTTTATGTACAGTTAGTGCATAGCCCTTGGAATCCCAGCTGAGTTCCTCTTAGCAATGATTTCTTACACTCCTAGAGTTCATAAGCTACCTGAAAGGAAGGAGGAAAGGAGGGAAAAGCTGTCACAGTAGAAAACAGTTTATTGTTAGTACCCAGGAGGCCCTTGAATTTGGACCATGACCTGTGCGTTCTTTCCTGATAGCTTCCAAGATTGGTTATTTATTAAATTTATGTCATTCCTTTCTTCCAAAGGGAAATTGAATGGGTGGAGGAGGTGCTGAGGAGAGGAGATTTCATAATCCCTCCACCTTACATTCTTGAGATGGTTTTGTAATAGTGAGCAGGAGAGAATTATCAACAGAAATGGACACTTAGTCTTTGATGCCCTGACGGTCCTGAGTTTCCCTATAATCAGGAGGAACTGGGTTTAGGAGATGAGAGAACAGGAACAGAAGGAAGCCTAACCTGAAGGTAGTAGCTAAGAAGAAACCCCTCTGTCTCATATTGCCGCAGGCATATGGTAGTAGCAGAGATCCAGCCGGATTCCAGATATTTATCGATCAACGTCCATGTGCTGGACGATAGCAGTTTTACGCCCAGGTCATGCAGTACCAGACCCTAGGCTGGCTGCCCAACAGCCCCGCTTCTCCTTTTCTTTACTGGCTAAGTCCCGACCTTTCTCCAGTCCCGCCGCTTTCCCACGCGACACACGACGTCCTCACTAGGAGGCTTCTGTCCCCTTGCCAGCGCTGGTTCAGGTGAGCCTGTGACCTATGTGGCCAGTGAGGTGTGTGTGGATGTCTGCTAAGTTTTTGGGTGTTCGAAAGGACCCCCATAAATAACACCTCTCTCTTCCCAGTTCTGAATGAGTTGAGAAAGAAAACAAAGAATAAATATGGAAGTAAAAATATCACTTTTTAAAAGCGTCAGTGACACTAAGGTGGAAGACGCAGCTTTCATTTTCTTAGCCAAGTGGGCTTACTGAATTTGAACCCCAGACCTGGGTGGACTCGTGCGTTCCCGGCAGAGCCTTACTGAGGAAGCTTTCCCACGTGGCAGGGCTGCTCGGCAAAGAATTACCATTTGGGGAAGCGGAGGAAAATTTATGCTCTTGGTTGATATGTTTGCTCCCTTGGAGAGGAAGGAAGACAAAACTAGTTCGGCATTCCCAGTTACTCTTTTAAATTTACCAGTTGGATAATCAAGCCACCTTCCCAGGGATAAGACAGGTCTGGTTGATGAGCTGATATCCCTTCCCAGGAAGGAACTTGAAGAGAAAGAAGAATTCTCTGTTAATGGGAAATTTTAAAACGTGTTCTTTGAACATTGGCACGGGAATACATGACCCCCAGAGCTATTGCTACCACTTTGCAACCGTTAGGACACCTAGTCACCACCCGAGGCTGCTGGAGGAAAGGGTGGGAAGAGTTTGGTTCCTCCAGGGGTTTGGTGGTCGTTCTGTTTACTTAACAACCAGCACAGGAATTGACCTTTCTGATATATGAGCTAGAAAAACTCCCTCATTGATTAAACCAGTGGAAACAGAACGTTACGTTACTGTAGCCAAAGGCATTCTCACCCATACCTCACAGGCAGGCAGCGAGCTCGGCGCTTAGGGGGCAGTGCAGGAGCATAGCAGCAGGTTGGGGCCCCGGCTCCACGTCCAGACTGGCTGCATTTGAGCCCGAGTCCCTCACTGTTGTTTGACCTTGGGCAAGTTACTTACCTCATCTTTAAAATGGACATAATAGCCGTGCCTGTATTAGAGAGCCATTGCGAAATTACATAAAATAGTCCGTGGGATACAGTAAGTAGTAAGTACGTGCTAGCTTTTGAGAATACTGTTATTCACGAAGGAAACCCTTTGATACTGACTTTGAAACTTGGTTTAGTTTAGAATCGGAAGAGATGAGGGGAAGACTCTTAAGATAGAAGATCTGTATGACTAAACGTGTACGTGGCCAAGGTAGTCCAGTTCGATTGAAGCGTGAGAAGTGATTCGATGAAACACTGAGAAGGGATTTTTAAAGTGCTGATCACAAAGGGCCTGGAATAAGGCATTTGAATTACATTCTGCAGGCAGTGGGGACCCTTTGAAATGGAGATCATTTGCTCTTGAATTCTAAGCCTGTCACTGGAGTAGTTGGAAGTGAGATATCATACATCCTCCTTTGCCACATTCCTCCCTCTTCTCATTTTCGCCAGGGTGCAGATGTAGTTGCTCTGTTAAGCCTTGAAGAGGGTGTTAGTGGTTCCATGTAACTGATCATCGTTGCTGAAAAAAAAGGTCAGTTTGCAGACATATTCCCGCAGTGAGTCAGTAATGTTCATTATTTGTTCAACAAAAATGGGTTTATCGCCCGGCTGGGCATGGCCCAGCGGTTGAGCATAGACTTAGGCTCCAGGAGATCGCCGTTTGATTCCCGGTCAGGGCTCATGCCTGGGTTGCTGGCTCGATCCCCAGCAGGGGGCGTGCAGGAGGCAGCCGATCAATGACTCTCTCTCATCATTGGTGTTTCTATCTTCTCTTTCCCTTCCTCTCTTTGAAATCAATAAAGATATATTAAAAAAAAAAATGGGTTCATCATGTCAACTAAAACTCCCTATTAAAAGGCCTCATGCCATCTGAAGCTCCCTATTAGTCGGCATCGGTGTATTCCTTTAATATTGATGCTCAGGATGATGCCCCTCGAGGTGGTGGTATAATCCTTTCCCTTCCGCTTTAATCTAGTTGGCATTTCTTATTTCTCCTTTGCAATTTGCTAAGGTTAAGTTATGTTCTGGATAGTGTTAGGATGAATTACATTTTATTGTGTTAAAAATACATTTTTTCCATGGACACCTAGTTACGTTACATACACTACCCGGAGTTTGACGAATTTTTCTCCTGTGCTGGACAACACAACTTGCTATCTTTTTGTTTGCTTCTAGAGTTTTATCAGAGGTATCAAGTCCTACATTTAAAATGTTTAAAAAACATTAAAAAGTTTTAAAAAATGATTTAAAAATGATTTTAATTTTAAAAGGATTTTTAAAATGATTTTTAAAAGTTTAGTTTTTCATTACAGTTGACATACAATATTACATTAGTTTCAGGCATACGATATAGTGATTAGACATTCACTTAACTTATGAAGCAATCATCCTGGTAAGTCTAGTACCCAACTGACACCTTGTGTAGTTATTACAATATAATTGACTATATTCCCTATGCTATACTTTACATTCCCATGACTGTTAAAAATGTATGCTAAGTTGGTTTTTTAAAAAGATTTTTTTGCCCGGCCAGGCGTGGCTCAGCAGTTGAGCATCAACCTAGGACCCAGGCGATTGGGGTTCGATTCCCGGTCAGGGCACATGCCCAGGTTGCAGGCTCGATCCTCAAAGACTCTCTTGTCATTGTTGTTTCTCTCTCTCTCCCTCTCCTTTCCTCTCTCTGAAGTCAATAAAGATATATTTAAAAAAAAAAGATTTTTTAATTGATTGTTAGATGAAGAGGGAGAAGGAAAGAGGGAGAGCACCGCTGATGTGAGAGTGAAACACTGATCCACTGCCTCCTGCACACCCCTAATGGGGATCGAGCCCACAACCCAGGCATGTGCCCTGACCTGGGATCGAACTGGCAACGTTTCGATGCAGAGGATGGTGCCCAACCAACTGAGCCACACTGGCCAGGACCTACGTTGATTTTTTTTTTTTTACTTCCATTAAAATCATTTAATATTATTGCAGATTGGTAAACATTAAAAAACGGAACAATTTTAAATGTAATTTTCAGTTGAATATTTTTTGCATGGTTGGGAGATCAGAAGCAAAAAGACAAACTATTTAGAATATAACAACTTTTGTCAGAAAATGTTTTAATGTGTTTTTAAAAAGAAAGATCAAGTGTGATAGCATACTTTAAGGAATACTAGGACCTCTTATAAAACATGAACTGCTAGTAAAGATTCTTAATAGCTTGAGGATTTAGGAGAGGAGAGGAAGATTTTCATGGGCATACGGTAACTCTAGTGCGTATGGAAAGGACAGAAACTCATGTTAAACAGCTGCTTTGGTTACCACTTTAGTAGAATAAAGCTGTTGAAGAAAAAAAGTCTTTTTATATTTCTTACTGTTTCACTGCTGACTTCGAGGAAACCCCCTGAATAATATCTGTCAGAAGATAAATATAAAGTGTAATAAAAGAAATTCTCTGAGCATCAAGACATATATTCCTGTGAGGGGCTTGTATGCAAATTAAGGTCAGTGATACTTGGTAAGGGAGAGTATATATTTAAAACTAAGAATTCAATTTTCATGTACTGTAAATAAATTATTGAGTTAAGAAGAAAAAAATCGAAAAGAGTAAACGTAATGGGTTTTAAAAACCAAACCACAAAACTCAGAATATCATCCCAACTTTTGAGAAAGATGGCTTTCTTTTTTGTTTTTTCTAAATGAAAGTGGCCATATTGTGTTACTTATTGTATTAAAAATAATACAAGTTTGTTATAAAAGAAAAGAAACTAAACATAAAATATAAAAAGAAGGGAAAAGTCTCCATTAATTCCAGAAATTCCACAAACAAAAATAATTTCTACTAAATATTAGATGAATTTATTGCAGAACTTCTTCTATAAATGTGTGCATGTGCGTGTGCTCATGCGCTTAACAAAAACAGACATTGCCATATGCCTATTGCGTGGTCACTTGTATTTTTTATTTAATACTGCATAACGAATATGTCAGTACATATTGATTTATATCATAAGTTGGTCATGGATAAACTGTAAGTTACTTTAGCCAGCCCTGTTGATTGGCATTCCTACTCCAATATTTTGGTATTTCATTTCCTCAGGGGTAGATTTCAGTTGTTTCCTGCAGGTAAATTCCTTAGCTATACAATTTTTGAATCACATTATGTATAAACTCTGCAATTACATTTGTGTACACATTTAATGCATATTACCTAATTGTCCTTTGGGGAAGTCACACCAATTTTCACTGCTATTAGCTGGTATTAGTAGAGAATTCTGATGTAAGGATAACGCCAACACTTGATGTTTGAATGATTGATTTTTAAAGGTTAATGGAATAGATGACAGCATTGACAAATCTGACAAAATCCTAAAACTTTATAACAATGTAAAACTAAAAAACCCAAAGTACACAATTTCAAAGCATTAGTGTTACAAAAAATTACTTAGTATTCATAAAGAATTCATGCAAATGTTTAAGAATACCACCAAACTTTTGGAATTAAACTAGCTAAAAATAGGAATAGAGTTCACATGACAGACAATACAACTAGCAAAATATATTAACCCTGGCTGGGTGGCTCAGTTGGTTGGAGCCCCATCCCATACACCAAAAGTCTGCGGGTTGCGTTGCCGGTCGGGCCACATACCTAGGTTGCGGGGTTTGATCTCCAGTCGGGGCACTTATGGGAGGCAACTGATCGATGATTTTTTCTCACATCAATGTTTCCCTCTCTTTTTCCCCTTCCTCTCTCTCTCAAATCTATAAACATATCCTAGGGTGAGCATAAATATATATGTGTAAAGAAGAACCATTATTAATATCCAGGTAAAAACTAAACCAATAATGGGATATCATCTTGCGCCTATTAGAAAAAAAATTTAAATGATCAAATTCACTTTTGATGAAACTTCTGGGAATTTGCCCAGAGGAATTAATTTAGAAGAAAGAAAAATTATACCTAAAGAAGTGCTCTTTCCAGCATTATTTATAATATAAACTAAGACGCTATCTTAGTGTCTGTATTAGAGGAGTGCTTAAGTAGATCATCATGGGCTGTGTTGACACGGGACGTCAGATAGCCATTAGAATGAAGTTGTGAAGAGCATCTAGCTGCAGAGATGCAATTTGAGATCATGTTAAATGACAGGCAGAACGTTCACTTCAAACCCTGTAATTAAAACTATTTTTAAAAATGTGCCTTTTGTGATTGGAGCCTGATAAGGGGGAAAAAACCATTTTATGTCGAAAGGAGGGAGAAAGCTTGTAAGTAGAAGATATGGGACCAGAGGAGAGAGAGGATAGGAGATATGTGGATGAACACACAATGGATGGAGAGGATTGAGAAGAGGCAGGATGGATAGAGGTGGAATCAAACCATAAGTGGCAGGGACAACCTAGACAAGGTTCTTTTTCAAAGACAGAAGCAAAGCAGCGGAAGGTATATGAAAACGACATCATTTAGGACTCAGTGTGAGTGATGGAAATGCAACCCAAGTGGCGTAAGCGAAGCCTGTAATTTATTGCTCCCTAACCCGAAGCCCAGAGGTTTAGCTTCAGGTGCAGCTGCATCCATGTGTTCACGTGGCATCTCTCTTGGCTGTGCTTGACCCTGGTTGGCATCACTCTCAGGCAGCCTCTTGGTGGTGGTGACGTTGATTTGCATAGTTCCAATAGTCCATATCCACAGAGAACCCCTTTTTTGGGGGGTGATACCTCCAGTCAAAGTTCTAGGAAAATTTCTGATCTGTCTGGCTTGAGCCGCGCGTCATGTCCCCAGGTATAATCACCCT
This sequence comes from Miniopterus natalensis, assembly GCF_054644295.1. Classification (NCBI taxonomy): domain Eukaryota; kingdom Metazoa; phylum Chordata; class Mammalia; order Chiroptera; family Miniopteridae; genus Miniopterus; species Miniopterus natalensis. The sequence goes on along the minus strand of NC_142081.1, from coordinate 157,720,224 downwards.
CTCGCTGGGGAGGAGGGAACCTTACGATTTACCCGACTACCGAGCAGAGGAGGGCAGTTCTAACAATGAAAGCCTGCCCGCCAAAGAGACAGGAGCAGATGTTCTCTACAAGGATAAATGGACATTTGGAGGCAGAGTGGTTCATTCAATAAGTCTTAAGTGTGAGCTACCATCTGCTCGGTTGGCCTGACCAATGAGACTGGAGAAAGCATCATTGGAACCAGGTTTCCTGTCTCTTGCTTACCCCATTGTGGTCAGCCCTAGACTAACATCCATATTTCCTTTTATCTGAATTTGAGAAAACTTGTTGGGCCTCTTTCACTCTATAATAAAGTTTTACTTGTTTGACGAGAGTATTCAGCAAAAACGTGGACATATTTGATGAATTAGGGCCATGTTGATGTCCTTTTTGGTAAGTTAGAGGGGGTGGCGAAGTAAATGGGTGGGAGGTTAGGTATTATTGCATTTTGAAATGGAACGTTTTATTGTTGGTTTTTTTTTTTTTTAAATGCTTGGTTGGAACATTTTTTGGGTACTGAGTTCTTTGTTTCATTTATTTCCCTTTGATAAATGACTTGTAGAAAGAGAAAACAACCAGAAACGGAGACTGAAAATTTATTGATTAGAAAGATGGCGCTCAGAGTGTGTGGGGCCAAACATTTTTCCAGTCCTCTGAAATGAGTCAGTGATTTGATGTACGATTTCCATGGCAAAATCATTGTCTGCCATGAGGAATGAGAGCAGAGGAGACTAAACCATGGCACTTCACGCGTTCGGGAACTTTGGAGTAACAGTGTCCTCCCCCACCCTGGACTCCTAAATATGGAGGGATGATAGCAGCTTTTCTCCGCTACATCCCTCTACTAGCATCTCAGTTCTTACCCCAAACTGATGATATAATAAAACATGGAAACAAACCAGGAGCCAGAACTAAGAGCTTTTATTTTCAGTATTTACAATCATCTCCTGATTGCATTTGATGATTTTTTTGGTGTATGTGTATGTAGTTATGAAAACCACTCTGCCGTGAGTTCTGTGTTGGATGTTCTGGATCCCTGAGTGGGTCCAAGCATTAATGGGTGTGATATTATGTGTAACTTACACCACGCAAATGGAATGACATCTCTCCTTTGGTAACTCAGCTTTTTGGCAAACTCATCTATTTGGAACACAGCGAAGAAACAGGAGCTCACAGCGAAGGTCTGTGCAGAGTCGGAGCAGGCACACAGTGTGCGTGCCCAGAAGGACAGACTGACTTGCTGCCCGGCCGCCGAGAGCAGTCCAGCCCCGGGTTAGAGGAAGCGCAGCCGCGGTGCTCAGCAGTGTCCTTCGAGAAGGCGCTGGTGCGCTCAGGCCTCTAGGTGCAAGCCTGGGGTGCAAACGTCGTACGTCGGGCAAAGAGTTTGAGTCTTGTTTCTTTGTCATATGTATTTAAGATCTTTTTTCTATCATTGTTAGGATGTCAATAAAAAACATCCAATCTTAGCGGAATAGGTTTTATCTTAATAAGATGCATTCGATTGTCCAGAGTTTGTCCCCGTGAGCTGCTGGTGACAGATGTGCTTCGGGAAATGCTGTGTGAAGTAATGTTTCCTGTGCGCAGTCCTGCTCTTGCCATGAACACTAGTTTAAACGCCGTGAGGCCACTGTACAGGCACATACGTGTAAGCGGTCCACGAGGTGCGCTTTGGGCTCACACACACTTTCCTGCCTGAAATTCTTGCTTGGTTATGGAATATGTGTTTTTCAGTTCACTTCTGATTTTCCATTTGTGTGGCAAGGTTACACTTTTTCTTTTCTTCTTTAAAAGTTCTTCATAGTCACCTTGCCTTGTAAGCTGCCTGGATGCTTGCTGGGTCAGCTGCGGCCCGGGAAGCGCGGGGCTGGAGTCGGGGTGTCCCTTCCTGGCATCTGGGCTCCTTCCCTGCGCTGGGAAAGCAAACCCCCCCAGTGACACTGAAGGGGGGGTGTTAAACTGGTGCTTAGCTCTAGTTTCTGATTTGTTTGGGGCCTGGGATCCTCCTGGGAAAGAGCTTCAACCTGGAAAACAGTTGGAATTCAGACACCTGCCCTCGTGTCCTAAAGGCTCTGAGCTCAGGTGGTTCCCAGGATGGGGCGGAGCAGGTGGAAGCTCCTCACGCCTCCCAGGACCGAGCTGGACTCGCAGCGAAAATACAGAGCAGCCAGCGGGACACCCAGCTGAGGACAGGCTGACAGAGTCTTCTGACCAGGGGTTTCGAGAAGAAGCCACAGCGAGGCTGAGTGTGGGGCAGGACGAGGGACCTTGCGCAGAGTTGTGGGCGTTGGCAGAGGCAGAGGGGAGGGGCTGGGATGCCTGGGTGGTCGTGTGTAAACCCACCGTTAAATATTAGCTGGGCTGTGACTTGGATGAAAAATACATATTTTTTGCACTCTAAAGAGAAATACTCTGAGGATGAAATGGCGTGGAGCCAACCATAAGAAAGCTTGTCCTCAAAGAGGGACAGCCGGCTTCCTGAGAGAAGCCCCAGCGAGCACGCCGTTTGGCACGGGGGGACCTCCCGAGAGAACGTCCCCAACACGCGAAAGTGCTGCAGCTGTGCCGGTGGCCACTGCGCATCTGCATGTGGCTACCGTGAAAGAGACGGAAGTAGATTATGCATCGTATTTTTAAGTACATGTAAGCAGCACGGGCGACTAGCAGCTCCCGCATTGGACAGCACGGGTGTGGACTGGAGCAGCAGCGATGACCAAGACGGCCGTAATTCCACGTCTAGGTTTGGGCAACGGGTGAACTCGACAGGTTGCTCCAGCCTCTTGGAGCAACTTTGCACCTGGAAAGACGATGAGTGGAGGTGGGTGGGGTAAAAGCGAGAGATGTAATTAGCATAAGTTACTGGGGGTTCAGGCCCAGATACCTGGGAGACAAATTGGCAAGAACCTGTCACTAGCTTTCCCACCCCCACTGTGGTTTGAACCCCCACTCGCTTGCTCATGTCAACTAGAGACAGATGGGCGCCCTGAGTCAGGAGGTAGAGGACAGGGGGCTCCATCCTTGGCAGCTGACTGAGGGCATTGTAGGTCAATGATAGGGGAGCAGAAACTCAAATTATCTAAGAAGACTTCATTTCCTTCCCTCCTTCCTCCCTTCCTTCCTCCCTTCCTTCCTCCCTCCCTCCCTCCCTCCCTTCCTTCCTTCCTTCCTTCCTTCCTTCCTTCCTTCCTTCCTTCCTTCCTTCCTTCCTTCCTTCCTTCCTTCCTCCCTCCCTCCCTCCCTCCCTCCCTCCCTCCCTCCCTCCCTCCCTCCCTCCCTCCCTCCCTCCCTCCCTCCCACAACTCTGATTATTTTTAGGCATTTTTCTTTCTCGTGGCCATATCCTTTAGAAGAGGTAGGCCTCCTCCTCAGGCTTAATGATCTGCTTTCTTTGACCTAAGTCAGTGCTCTTCTGCTTCTCCCCCTCCCCCCTTTACTCATATCCCCTCAAAATAGTTTTGAAAACCATATACCTCCTTATACATTTACATCTAAAAATTTTTTTCATAAGATGCATGAGTTGCAATGTAGGTAATTGTTTGCATATGGAAAACATTGGCATTTTAGAACTTACAGCTCTGTCCTAAAATGTCAGTGTATCCAACAGAATCTGAATACTGTAGCAATTTGACTCCCACTGTCATCCATAAAAAATATACAAGCTCATCTTTATAGGAAATGTACATTGTATTTTTCTCCTTAAACTTTCATTTCTGATCCAATTTTCCCACAGAGTTTATCCTCATGTAATTTATTTTTATGCTTGAAAGTCTTTTATTGATCACCCTATTATACTTCTCTGCAACAAAGTGTGTATATAAATTTTATTTTAAAACATTTGTAATTTTTTTGTGTGAACATAAGGCCCTTAAGTGTAAGTAGTTTCTTTTGGATTGAGTTATCACGGTTGAGCAAAACAACATAAATACATTACAAATTTTGATAAATACTTGCTAAACATTAGAAAGTACAGTTTCATTGAAAATGCATTTCTTAATGAGATGGATGGGGCTTTTTTCCCTTCAGTTAGTTTATGCAGGATGCATATTATTTATTGCTGGATGATACAGGGTTCGGCATCAATTCTATTCATATTTTTCACTTGTCTAGATGTAGACTCTGTGAAATCTTGTTCACATAATAAGTAGAAAAGGAAGGAATTCGTTTATATAGTCTCTGAATTTCTCCTGAATTACAGGCCAAAAATCAATTGTGATATATCGTTAAAAATTATTTTTAATGATCAGCTGACAACCTGATTAGGTTCCTCTTCAATTTTATTAAAAGAAAAGGATTGGTAACTACCTGATTTGCAGAAGGATTAGTTGTGAGTTATTAAAGTAATTTATTTTCTCAATATACACATTGATATTTCAAAATGGCTGTGTTTGGTGACCCTGATATTTTAATATACCAGAGCATCACACTACAAACATGCAGGCTAGGTGAGAGGTACACCTTTCTTTTACAGGGTGAAAATGGAGATAGTGAAAGGCTTAGCCTTTTCTTAGCAAAGAAAACAGAAGGATCTGGGGATCTAGAAACGACTTTAAATGATCTATTCTCACTGTAGCCTTGAGGAGACTTCATGGAGCCCAAGGGGTACAGTGCTCTAATACCCTCGGTTTGAAGGCCAAGCTCTAGGCGTTTCCATGGTTCCTTTTCCCTGGCCTGTGATTGGTCAAGACATTGGGCGACTCTGGACCCTGAGAGGCGAGGGGAAGTGTGTTGCCGGGTTCTGGGAGATGTTTCCTGGTTCTCAACAAGAGCAGGGAAGAATCTGCCTCTTGTTCCACTGGATGTGGCTGTCTGGTGGTGTGGAACAGCTGCAGAAACACTCCGATCGTTGGGGGACCACCTTAAGGACAGAGGGCCGCCTTAGCGTGTCAGAGCAGAAAGAGCAGAATTAGGGTTCTTAAGGGTACTCTGAACCACTCAGTTAACCAAGCCTAGCACCCTACCTTTGAACTTCTTCTTGGTTAAGCAGGTTTTTTTTCTTATTGTTTAAACCATGTATTTTTGGGCACCACTGTATTATTATTATTAGTAGTAGTAGTAACAGCTTTATCATATAACTCACGTACCATGCAATTATCTCATTTAAAGCATACAATGCCATGGTTTTTCGTATATCTCAGAGTTGTGCATCTATCACCACAATCAATTTTAGAACATTTTCTTCATCCCAAAGAAGAAGTCCATGCCCTTTACCAGGCCCTCCCCCTGCCCCACCCCGTGTTTTTCTCCACTCCCCACCATGCCCCAGGCCAGCCAGCCACGGCTCTGCTTTCGGTCTGTATAGATTTGCCTATTCTGGACATTTCATATAAATGAAATAGTTCACTCTGTGGGTTTTTGTTGTTGTTGTTTTGTTTTTTGTTAATCATCACCAGGGGATATTTTCTCCATTGACTTTTAAGAGAGAGAGGAAGGGAGGGATGAAGGGGGGGAAGGAGAGAGAGAAAGAGAGAGAGAAAAACATTGATGTGAGAGAGACACATCGATTGGTTGCCTCCCACATACACCCTGACTGGGCCAAGCATCGAATCTGCAACCCAGGTACATGCCCTTGACCAGAAATCAAACCTGTGACCCTTTGGTGCCCGGCGACGCGCTAACCGCTGAACCACACCGGCCAGTGCTCTTGGTTTTTTATGACTGGCCTCTTTCCCTTAGTGTAATCTTTTCAAAGTTCATCCATGTTGTAGCATATATAAGTACTTCATTCTTTTGTATTGTCAAATATTCCATTATACATACCACCTTTTATTTATCCACCCATCAGGTGATGCAGTTAGAGCTGTTTTTACTTTTGGGGCATTGTGAATAATGTTGCTACAAGCATTTGTTACAAGTTTGTGTGTGAACATGTGTTTTTAATTCTCTCGGCATATACCTAGGAGTAGAATTTCTGGTCATATGGTCATTCGATGATTCATCATTTGAGTGCTTACCAAGGTGGCTACACCATTTATAGTCCCACCTGCAGTGTAGGGGGTTCAAATCTCTCCACAGCCTCAGGAACACTTGCTGTTTTCTGAGTTTTTGTAGTTATTTTAAAGGGTATAAATTGGGTTTTCATTGTTTTTTGTTCTTTTTTTAAAATATGTTTTTATTGATCTCAGAGAGAGGAAGTGAGAGGAGGAGAGAGAGACAGAAACATCAATGATGAGTCATTAATTGGCTGCCTCCTGCACGCCCCCCACTGGGGATGGAGCCCACAACCTGGGCCTGTGCCCTGACCGGGAATGGAACTGCGAGCTGCTGGATCCTAGGTCGATGCTCACCTGCTGAGCTATGAAGGCCGGGTGGATTTTCATTATGGTTTTGATTTGCATTTCCCCGGTGGCTAACAATATTAAACATCATTTTAAAAAATACAGCTTTTAAAATTGATTTTAGAGAGAGAGGAAGGGAGAGGGAGATAGAAACATCAATGATGAGAGAGAAACTCGATCGGCCACCTCCTGCCCACCTCTCCCCGGGCGTGCGCCCTGACCAGGAATAGAACTGGCGGCCTCTTGGTGCCGGGGTTGATGCTCAGCCACTTGCCACAGCAGCCAGGCCCAGCATCATTTTATGTGCTTAACTGGCCGTTTATATACATTCTTGGATATTGCATTATTATAAATGTTTTTTAACTTTAGAAAATTTCAAATATACACAAAAGGAAGAAAAACTAGTATTGTAAAGCCCCATGTACCCGCCACCCATCATTAATAGTTATTTATGACCAAACTTGTCCTGTTTACTTTCCCTTCTTCTGTTCACTCACCCTTGATCATTCATTCAGAAATTGTTAGTTTATATCACTAATGATACAGATATATGTAAAGTATATATGATAATGGCTTAGAAAACATAACCACAACACTATTTTATGGCTTACAATTTGACCATATTTCTGTGTTTTTTTTTAGTTTCTTTATCTTTATTGTTGAGAATATTACAGATGTCCCCTTTTTACCCCCATGGATCCCTTCCACCCTGCATCCATCCCATTCCCAGGCTTTCCCCAGACCAGTGTCTGTGTCCATGGGTTATGTTTATAAACATGTAATTTCTTTGATTAATCTCTCCCCACCCACTCCCCCACCCCACCTGCCCTCTGAGATCCCTCAGTCTGTTCCATGCTTCTATGACCATATTTCTTAATGCCATCAAATTTAACAAGTGGATTATGTTTACATTTGGATGATTTAAATCATGATACAAATATAGTCCATACATCTCTTTTAATCCTTAAGTTTCTCCATTTATTTCTTTGCAATTTATTTATTGAAGATACTTGTTCATTTGTTCTATAGGGTTTCCCACATGACTGACTTTTCTGAATACATTCCTGTGGTGTCATTTTACATGTTTTTTTGGTCCTCGATATTTTCTGTAAATGGTAGACCATTGGCTCATTCAGTTTCCTTTTGTTTGGCAAGAATTCAACATAGACTGCAAAACTACTTCGATCAAGAGGTACATGGTTATTTCTTGTGATGGTGATTGGTGAGCAGTTCAGGTGTTACCAGCCTGACTGTACATTGTAAACTTACCCATCTGCTTTTCATCTAGTTGTGTTAACAGCCATCAATCAGCGTAACTTGGATCCCTAATTTCATTAGATTTTAGCAAAATGCTGACATTTGCCTTCTGTCATTCCTTCCCTTATGAGCTCTAATCCACCTAAAAGATAAAACTTGCCTGTATCATCTATCTGGTTAGCCTAAGGCACAGTTCAGAGAGGAAAGACAGGGTAAATTCTTGGTCGTTTTTTTCCTTTTTATTTACCAGTTTTCAGAGTAGTGATTTGGTTCTCTGGCATCCACCAAAGGGGATCAATGAGGTTTCCTCTTTTTATTTTTTGAAACTACTATTGTGGATTCATGAATGTTTAACATGTTTGAAGTGTATCGATTCATTGCAGTTAATATTCCTCCCGCTGCTCAGTTTGTCACATCTTTGGATAGTGAGAGCGTATGTTTGCTATTGAGTCCTTTAGATATGATCGCAGTACACTGACAAAGTCCTTGGTTTTCTGCCCCAATCCTAGAGACAGCCAGTTTTTCAATGAGCTCTGGTTCCTTTTAGTGGGAAATGGTATTCCAGGGCCAATAATGTATGTGAGTAAAGCTGCTTATTGTTACTGGATTGGTCATTGTTTTCTGGCCCTTTCAGAGGATAGAGGTAGGAAATACATATTTCCATTTAAAGCAAAAATGAAGCATGAGTTTATACTCATTCCATTTCAAATTTAGGAATATTTTTGTTATTATTGTATCTCTTATTTTGAAAAGCTGTTTCCCCAGTGACACGAATATAATTACATATATACACTGCACACTGTGCTGCTATGTCTGTGATCATTTCAGATGAACAAAGTCGATACTGAATTTAGCAGTGTGATTACTGAAAATAGTTTAAGCTCTTTTAGGTCTTTAGAATGTATTCAACTAAGGATAGTCAAATTTCTGTGTTTTAAGGTCATGTGAAATGATTCTTCTCTGCATGATTCAGTATGTTGTCAGACTTTTGGATTTGATAAGAAATGGTATCTCAGCATAGTTGCAATTGCATTTCTGTTCTTATATATTTAAGGGCCATTTACATTTCTTTTATGCAATTTCTCTTCATGCCTCCTTCCCATCCTTGTTGGTCTTTTAATTCTCTATTTTAGAAAAACATCAGTTTTACTTGGTCTTTTTATGACTTACATCTGAAGACATCCTGATAAGTCAAAACTACCAACTTGTAGGCCTAAGGAATCAGTAGTAGCCCTAAAAGTCAGATGGCAGCAGCCAGAGTGATGGCGGAGACAGAGCTGCAGGCAGCAGGTTGGAATATTTGGAAGACCTTTCCCTCTGTGTTCCCTACCCTGCCTTCTGGGGACGCCTAGACATGAGAAGGGGTTCACCCTAGTGAGTCAGATTGTAATTGTTGATTCAGTGGGCTTAGTAGCAGTATGTTAACAAAACTCCCACACTGGTGGAGCCCAAGGGGCCTTGCCTTTGTATTATACCTGGATTACGTGCCAATCCCCTATTTGGACTTTTAATTGCTTTCCTTTTTGTGAATTCCAAGTTTTTAATTTTTCTCTCACTCTGTGGTACAAACTCCACGTCATTTGACTTCTTACTTTATCTGCCCAGAGAACACATAATATGAAATTAGCCCGTTGTCTGGGCTCCTTATAAAGGAATAGAAATAAATAGGAGGAAATAGAAATTGGATTTAGATCTTTAAGCTTCCCGTTTTCAAAATGCATTTGAAATCCACCATGTTGACAATGTGTAACAAATGTCAGTGAAGATCATGGCATTGCAAACTGTGACTCAGAACCAACTGAGCCTAGAGCAGTGGTTCCACACTGTTCGAATAGTAATGAGTGCAAATGGCCTGGGCATAAGAACAACGTCATTCTCTAGCAAAACATGGTGCACTCATGACTGGCATTTATGAGCCTCAAGTTCCCAATCGGAAGAAAGTGAATTCACTTGGTATAGAGACAATTTTAAATGTGCTGAACAGTTGCTAAGACTAGAGTATATGCTAATGTAGAAAGGTTTGAACCCCTCTGGAATCTGAAAGCCAAGACTACAAGGGTGGTAAAATTATGGTCTCAAAATTATTCCAAGTTTGAAGCTATTTGAAAACATTTCCCCTTGTTTTCCCAAACTTAACTTGCAAACTACCATGGTGGACAGTCAGATCTGGTTAAGTGCAAAATGGGGCTCTGAGGGCCCAAAGAGGCCTCTCTGAACTGTGTCACTTTCTTCATCTTTGCGTTTGGCTAATGCTGTTCCCATGGCCCTCAAACCATTAACTCATCTATGCTCAGGATCATTAAGGCCATAAATCCACGATATTCCTACCGCGCAGCTGTGTGCCGCAAAGAACGATTTTCCCATCGTCATTAAGAGAACAAATGCCATGGGACATTTTTTTTCTGTAAGTCGACAACTAAAGAAAGGCATTTTTCCTCTAGTTGATATAAAAGTTGTCATTGCATAGAATGGCCTGCCTGTCTTGTCCTCTTGTGCATTAACTGAGCATAATTTTCCAATGTAGAACCTCGAAGAGGAGCGTAATTCTGGAAATGGCAAGATTATAATTATGTGCAGTCGAAAGGATAAATTTGCAGTTTATAAATCATGGATGTTAATATTCAGCAGGAGCCCAATTCACAGTAAAACTGGAAATAACGACATTGTTAAAAAATAATTGAATTTCGGTTTTAGAGGAAATTTTAGCAGTTAAAGATTATTTTGGTGGGGAGGGCTTTTGGCCATCTGGGGTTAAATTTGCATTTTGGTGGGGACTTTTTCATTGCTCTTCGAAACAGTGGCACACATTTAAATTCATCTTGGCTGTTTTTCTCATTCCTACTCCCTGTGCCTCTGTCTCTAATCTGTCACAAATGCTTGGATATTTAACTTTGCATATATTTGTGAATCACGCATTTCCTGCTGTTTCTACTACTGTCTTGATTTTTGCAGGGGCCCCCACCCTCTGGACCTTGTGTCCCTCAAATCCATATTATGTAGCATCAAGAGAAATCTAGTTAACCTGTGAATCTTACTTTATCCCTTTGCTTGAAACTGCTTGATGCCAATTCAGTATCTACAGAAATGGAATTTGCTGCACTCTGAAGGGCCCTGGTAGCTCTAGGTGGGGCGAATGGGCCAAAATATATTTTACTTTTGAATAATGCTGAACTTTTTCAGTGGGTCTTGATCGTTGCCGATTTTCAAACCACAAATGCTTCAATTTTGAGATCCTGAAGTTTGAATGGCTCAGAAGTAAGAATTTCCTTGGCTGGTGTTTCTGCAGCTTTAGGTTTTTCTCATTCCTCCAGTATTTTTCTGGGGAGAAGAAGCATAGAGTGGTAGAACAAAGGGGCTTTGCGGTAGACCCGAGTTCAAATTCTGCCCTGCTGCTTTCTTATGGAGTGATGTTTACATGTTATTTATCTTGTACAGACCTCTGGTCCCTATCCTGTAGGATGGGTTGTTGTGAGGACTGGCATGTGCTAGGCACTCTTCATCAGTGGCACTGGCCTTGAGGTTTACAGTGGACCTGGGGGAGGTGGGTCTCAAGGACCTCACAGTAGATATGTGTTCTTCCTTGAAGTAAAGTGTAGCACTTTTGCCACTCTTAGATGACTTCACAGTAACCCCTCTAGGTCTACACAAAGCTAGCAAACACTCTTTCTTCAACATACATTCAACCCAGTGGTCTGTGTGCACAAAGTAGAAGCTGCCAATCGCAGAGAGTAGTTATTATGAGTGATGGTTTGAGAAAAACCTGGTTTGCTCTAATCTTTGCTTTTTGTGTAACCAGGTGTCCACCAAAGATCGCAATGCAGTCTGTGTAATTTTAATTCAAAGTCACCTTTTGTTTGACAACACTGATTCACCCATGAACATTTTGAACCTGAGCCTGTGTTCACATTCCTGTCTTAAGTCAGGAGCAGCTAAAAGGAAAGAGCCACTCTCAAACCAGAATAATTAAATATGCTTTGAGAAGCATTCAAGATATGATAAAAATTATTCCGAAATGGAAAAATACCACAAGTACCAGCCTAAAACTCAAATGCCTGTGCAGAAGCCATGAAAAAATAAACACTGCCATAGTGGAAGGGAGTTAACCAGGGTTTCTAGAAGCTAAGATAGAAAGTGCTAAGTATAATTTGAAGTGAATCTTTATTTTTGCAGCTGTTATGACTAAGGCAGGTTGCTTATATTGAAAAAGAAACACACTATTCATACCACTATGACAACTGATTATATTTAATACCTACTTCCATAAAAACCTTATTAGGATTTCAGAAGAGCAGAAGATTAAGTTACCAGGATTAAAATTATTTTTATCTGAACAGGAATAACAGGTATTTAAAATGTGAACTACCAGATTTGATATATTTGGCCAGATGCTCTCCAACTTTTTATTTTTACTTTTTTTTTTATAAGAAACCATCTGCTGTAAGTGGAGGTGCCTGTTAAATTTTCTAGTAGACAAAAGAAATTAGCTTCTGAAGACACAGCAAGTGAATTGTGAAAGAACACAGTTATGAAGACAAAATTAAAAAATCCTCTGGCACCCCCAAGGACCAATTAAAAAGTGTTCTATTTAGAGAAATTCTGTTTTCAAAGCATATATTTTCAGTTATTTCTGTTAAGGTTACTACTTGCAGCAATTTCAGAAGTTTGTTTTAATAGATACTGTATTATGTTGCATTTAATGAGAACAAACTCTGGATCACAACTCATCTGTTTATAGAGCTCACTCCCCTGACCTCACTCCCTACCCCAAGTCCTGATGACCGGTCTGGAACATCACAACAGGCTACCTGGAAGTCACCGTGCAGTTAGAAACATAACATCAGTATGGAAGGAATAGATAAAATTATTTATGGATAACCAAGTAGTTTTTTGCAACTATAAAAGTGAAATTAGGAAAGCATGTTGTGTTCCATTTTTATATGAGCTATATATTTCCCAAGAACTTTGGATCACACAGAATCTCTCATATGAGGGAAAAGATAAAAAGTGAGGTCAGTGGATTTTAGATAATTTTCAAAAAATCAAAACTGCCTTTTGACCCAGCAATTCCACTTCTGAGAATATAGCCAAAGAAACCCCAAACACTAATTTGAAAGAATATATGCATGCTTATTTTTATTGCAGCATTATTTACAGCAGCCAAGATTTGGAAGCAGCTGAAGTGCCCATCTGTAGATGAGTAAATAAAAAAAGCTGTGGTACATTCACACAGTGGAATACTACGCAGCCATAAAAGGAAGGAAATCTTGTCCTTTGCAACAGCATGGATGGACCTGGAGAGCATTCTGCTAAGTGAAACAAGCCAGTCAGAGGAAGACAAATACCACGTGATTTCACGTATATGTGGAACCTAATGAACAAGATAGACTAGCGTACAAAATAGAAACGCTCACAGATTTAGAGAACAGACTGACACTTGTCAGAGGCGAGGGTTGTTGGGGAGCTGGGTGAAAAAGGTGAAGGTATTAAACCAAAAAAACCGAAAACAAAACATAAAAAACCCTCATAGACACAGGCGACAGTATGGCGATGACCAGAGGGAAGGGGGTGGGGAGGCAGAAGACGGTAAAGGGAGAATAAATGTGACCGAAGGAGACTTGACTTGGGGTGGGAAACACAATGCAAAATACAGATGATGTGTGACAGACTGTACACCTGACACCTAGATAATTTTATTAACCAATGTCACCCCGATAAATTCAATAAAAGGGAAAAAAAGAAAATGATGGCAAATGCTCTTATTTTGGTTGAGGTAGCATAGCTTTCTCCTGAGGCAAACTGAGTTAAAGCCCCATGGGAAATTCTTTTCTTTCCATTTATTATAGCAAATATACTTTTGAATCTTTAGCTTAAAAAGTTCTCAAATTGCATTTTTTCTGCCTTTTATCTATATTGGAATCTTAACTCAAGGATAATACTTGCTGTCCCATTAATGCCATTGTCCATCTGTGATGACTTACCAGAATTTTCCAATTGTCGTATGAAACAGTTTGCACTAAAGTTATGTTCTAGATTTAGGAATTTTGCTTGATTTTGTTTTTAATCATGTGGCAACTTAACCTGGGAAGCCAGAGAAAATGAAGTTAACACTCAGCCTGTGTTCAGCAGGAGCTGTGCTCTTCTTGAGTAGATAAGAAGATAAAAAAAAGCTGGCCCCTTCATCAGAAACATTTTTAAAAATCACAATAATAAAAGCAACATTATATATGTAAATAAAGAAATGCTTAAAACCCATCTAATTGACCAGAAAAATCTTTATATTAAATATAAAAATGTCAAAACTTTTCTAAGAGAAGAGATTCTGTCCTCAAGTAGTTAGATCCTGCTTGGTTAGGTTTCATTCAAACAATGAAAGCCTCATTGTAGGGGGAAAAAAGGCTATTTCCAGATGGTCTACTAAATTGATAGCTCTAAGAGTTTATTTTTAATTTGTTTATTTGGAAGTTAGAACATATTTTCCCCACAAAATCGTCCCTAAAAGCTGGTTGGATCTATTTAAGGCTTGGTGAAGTTTCACTGTTACATTATCTTGGTTTTAATCTTGAGAGTAGAGGATTGCTATGGGCTGAATTGGGTCCTCCCTAAATTATATCTTGAAGTTTTAACTTCCAGTACCTTAGAATGTGACTCTATTTGGAGATAAGGCTTTAAAGAAGTAATTAAGTTAAAATGATATCATTACATTAGGTTGGGCCCTAATCCAAAATGACTGGTGTCTTATGAGGAAATTGGACACAGATGTGCCCAGTGGGGAGGCCATGAGAAGACTCTGGAAGAAGACAGCCATCTAGAAGCCAAGGGGACAGGACTTAGCAGAAGCCAGCCCTGCCAACTCCTTGATCTCTCACTTCTAACCTCCAGAATTGTGAGAAAGGAAATTTCTGTCACTGAGGCCACAGAGTCTGTGGTCTCGGATGGCAGCCCTAGCCAACGAACAACACAAGGACCACGCGGCGCTGGAGGAGCAGGCCTGGCTGTAGGTTGAGATGCACATGTAGACGTTGTCTTTGCCCGTCTTTCATCATTTGCTGCCTCGCTCTCCTTTTCCCGTGGTCTTCTTGCCACTCAGTTCCACTATGACTCTGTTCTTCAATGTGCTGAGTTAGGGTGAATCTGGAGTCTCTCCAAAGCGCTCCCTGCTCCTTCTGCCCCAGATAAAGTCAGGAAATAAGTCGTGAGTGGCTTTGACCATACGTACTAAAATATGAGTGCCCCGTGGCTCCTTAATTTTTTAAATATGAGTTCCACTGGGACATGGATTTTGTTTGCTGGCCAGTACATTACCAGAGCCAAGAATAGAGTCTGACATGTGCTAATTACTTCAATTAATATCCCTGGGTGGATGTTTTACTTTAAAAGCCAGAGCTGAACTCAAGTGACTCTTCCTGTAGGAATCGCAGACGGTACGAGCCAGCGGAGTAGAACACCTCCAGCCCTTGGGAAGGTGCTCCGTTTCTGTGTGGCGGTGGTGGCTGGGGTGCGGGCGGCAACGGAGCCCTAACTGAGAGCCTGCTTCTGGGATCAGCCTGCCATCTTTCCAGCTCTGTACCGCAGATCTAAGAAACCTCCTCATCGCTTCAGTTCATAAAGGCTCTGCTGGCGCTGCCGGCAGGCCTCAGCTTTGGGGACCAGGGAGGGATTTAGGCGACGGGCGGAGCGGGCGGCCTCTGCGCCTCGGGCTCACTGGTAAGCTGAGGGCGGCCTCGGCGGCAGCCTTTTACCCCGTCACCTGCATGCGCAGCGCGAGAAGGGAGGGGGAAACGGGCTGGGACCGAGAACATTTGGAATGCTGCCGAACTGGCCCTTCCCGGCGGAATACCCGCCGAGGTGGGGGGGGTGTGACTGCAGTGACAGCGGCTCTGAGCTCTTCTCTTGCCCTCGTCCCCTGTTTCAGCTCCCCCCCACTTGTGGAGTCCATTTGGCCAACCCTTTAAAAGATGGAGGTGAAGGGGCACATGCGATAGGAGATAAATAAAAATGTGTTTGTTTAATTTATTCATTCAGTAATCACTTATATAGCACTTACTGTGTCCTGGGCACTGCTCCAAGGGTCCTACACCTATTCACTCATTTAATCTTCCTGATCACCCTGTGAGAAAATCCTGGCCAGAGCGCTTCTTGCGGCAGGTTACACAGTGAGAAGGCGCTAGAGTCAGGGCTCAGACCCAGGGAGTGTGATTCCAGAGTGTGAGCCCCCACGTGAAGGAACCCATAGCAAGTCAGGCACTTTGTGCAGTGGGGCTGAAGAAAGGGAATTCCAGATTTGGGAGTGGGATATTGAATGTACATGAGGCACAATTTGGGCACAAACGGGAGAAATAGCTTGTTATGACATTGAATTGATCTCTAGTTTATCCTGTTTCATAGCCCTCTTCTACTGTGGTCACATGAACACTGTAGTCACCTTACAGGAAATAGCCTTAGAAGGAAATATTTTCTGGAGACTGGAGGAAAGACTCAGCCCAGGAAAGAAACTGCAGTTGGGATGGGGAAGCCAGGGTTTGGTTAGTGACACATCCTTAAGTAAGATGTTGACCCTCTGTGTGTGTGTGTGTGTTTACAAATGGAAATGATAATTTCTATCCTTATACAGTAATGGATTGCATCTATGACAGTGGTCCCATAACATAATGGAGCTGAAAAATTCCTATCGCCTAGTGACGTTGTAGCCGTTGTATCATCAGCGCAGTGCATTTTAGTGGCCGACAGCGTTCTGCACAGTCACGTGCTGTGCAGGCTTGTAGCCTGGAAGCAGTAGGCTATGCCGGATAGCCTAGGCGTGTGTAGGCTGGGCCATCTAGGTTTGTGTAAATACACTATGATGTTTGCACAGTGACAAAATTGCCTAATGACACATTTCTCGGAATGTTTCCCAGTTGTTAAGCAACACATAACTGTACTTACAAGGTTGTTGTGAAGCCTATAATATGAAATAGAGCATAGAACTTAAAATTGGAAAGACTGCAAGCTCAACAAATTCAATAATTTTCAGGTAACTCATTTTTTCAAATGAAGGTAAGAACGTCAAACAGAGCAACCGTTTCAATTAAGAGTGACCTACTCAGCTTGCCCTTTTTCACCTGCCCTTTATGTCCTTGAGGGCACTCCGGGGATTTTTCAGAGCATGATTTCAAAGCATAGTTTGAAAACCACTTCTCTGAGCCAACCTCAGTTCTGAATATGAGGAAATGTAGGCCACGAGGCATTCAGTGGCTTTCCTGCAGTCGTTCGATATTTCCACTCTGAGGGTTCTGTCTCTACTGGGATATGAAAAGTTAAAAGTTCAGTTCAAAGTAAGCATCTTTGCTTTAGTAATACCTACCATTTATTGAATACCTCCAACGCTCTTGGACAGAGACAGCTTCACAAGTGTGTGACCCGTGCAGTTGCACAGGCCCCACTCTCAGAAGGGCCCCGCTCTTGGTTTCATGCTTGGTTGCTGCCCTGTTGGAATTCTTAGTAGTTTTTGAACAGGGTGCCTGTTTTTTCCTTTTGCATTGGACCCCACAAATTATAATCCTGGCTCTTGGTATGTATAGATCTTGTTTCATTTAAAACTCACAATCATCTACAAGGTGTGAATATTATTATCCCTAGTGTACAATCAAGGACATTGAGGCTAAGAGAATTTCCTGAAGCTCACAGGTGTTATAAAAGGAAATGTAGTCAATAAATGTTGGCCTAAAAGCCCACTGTCTTTCCACCCTCGGCCAGTGGGAGTCTAAAGTTAGAATGTGCTGGAGAAGGGAAAATAGGCTAATGGTAAATCTTTGTTTGGGGGGAAACGGGGGCTGGGTAGGCAATGTAAGAGCTGCTGAAATGCTTAACCTGGGGGGCATTCAATATATATAAGCATCCTTTGATT
Organism: Miniopterus natalensis; assembly: GCF_054644295.1. Taxonomy (NCBI): domain Eukaryota; kingdom Metazoa; phylum Chordata; class Mammalia; order Chiroptera; family Miniopteridae; genus Miniopterus; species Miniopterus natalensis. The sequence goes on along the minus strand of NC_142081.1, from coordinate 157,702,793 downwards.
TTTTTAAAGCTGATTAACTCAATTTCAAAAATAGGTAGTTTGTTATGAGATTAATTTACATAGGACCTTTACTCCGCAAATCTGGTGGCTGACCCAACAAGCGTGATTTTGTTTTCTTTACATAGGAGCAGCTGAGAAACATTTGTAAAAGAACATGTTTTAATTCAAGCTGTGACTTGGAGGCAGGTTTAGGATTAGAACTATATTGTGCTTGCTTTTGCTTCAACATTCAGTCCATATTTTTCTTTATTGTTTTCTCATATAGTCATAAGACAACACAGTGGTTTAGGAGTTGTTTTGATGATAAATGTTGTAGGAATAGATACAATTACTTGATATTCCTGTGTTTACATCTATAAGAGCCCAAAACTTTATGTTTGGTCTCCCCACCCCCTATAATTTCAAAGTGAGAGTATAGTTTTTAACATTTTTTTCATCCAGAGTGTTAGTGAATTTTTAAATAGTTGCCTGGGTAGAAATGGGAATTTTCTATTTGGAGAACATTTTAAAGAACTGAGAATTTCTGGCTCTAATATCTTGGACAGCATTATGACTCAAGTTAGTAATATTTTGCATTTGTATAGAGCTTTGAGTCTGTCATGGTTTTTCATATTTGTTATAGGAAGAGGGATAAGACTGCAGAATGGAGGAAGGAAAGAGCGTCGACCTGATATTCTGACACAACATAAAGAACATTAAATGAGGTTCCGTAACAAGAGCAAAGCTAGTGGACACAGAGCAGGGTCCACACAGGATTTAGGAGTATAATTTTTCATTCTGCTAGTGTCTGTTGGTCTGCTTTAGTCATTCAGCACGTATTCATTGGATCTCTCAAAATACTAAACCTTTACTACGCCTTAATATAACAAATTAGACTGCAGTGGCCCATCAAGACCTAAAATTGCAGCTTTCTATCAGTACCATCTTTTAATTTGAATGGCGCACTTCCAAAGTGTTCTAACCAATTGAACTTTGATCAAGGTCAAATATGGTGATTTTCAAAGGAAAAAGTAAGAAAAAATTGGAACAATTTTCTTCTTTATCTAGACTGTTGAAAATACTTTCTTAGAGACTTCTCAGAAAAGAAGCCATTTCCAAAGGACCACCAGACACACTTCTGCAGGAGAAACAGCCCACAGAATGTATCCCATGACTAATCTTCACCTAAGTCCTTGAAAACTCAATTAGTGAAGTTCATGCCCAGAATCTGTCAGACAGGTTGTAACTGGAGAGTGCTAATGGCTTAATTCTTTAGTTATCAAAATGTCACTTCATATTAAATGAACGAACTCTAAGTGCCCGTATGCTAATTGGATTTATTTCATACATGTTGGCTGTGGTCATTATCACACTGAACACGAACTTTCCTGGATGACCCTACAAGTTCCCCTTAATTCTCCAAGTTAGGATGCCACTGGGTATCACCTTCATAAAGATATTCTAACTTCCAGTTAAAGAGTATAGTTAAAGTAAAAGCTGAAAGTTGGACAAAAGGCTTAAAGATTCAGAAAAAGGTAAAAAAACACACCAACCTGATAGAAATAAACTGTATAAACCAAATGTATAAAGTACTGAAGACTACTATGAAGATTTTATTACCTTAAGGTTGAAGTTACCACATCACCATGGATTCCTCTCAGTCAGCCGTGTCTAAATGCGTTGCCATGCAGTGAGCGCACTCACCCCACTTTAAGATCTGAGGAAAGGAGACAAGAGTAAAACAGCTTCATCTGGAGTAGAAATAAGCGCAGGGGTTGAATACTGAGCAACTCTCCTCTTCTTTAAACCGGGTGAAAACATAATCTAGACTTGTGTCCCATGCGTGGAATACCGAGGAGCCCGTGGAAAGGGTGCAGTGTGCGTGGCTTCATCTTCTACACCTGGAACGGACCAGCACCTGCCTGGCTCGTCCAGGGGCACGAGCAGCTGGGGGAAGCACACCTGCCCCCAGTGGCCTGCTTCCACCGCCTTTCTTCAGACACAGAGGCAAATAACAGCACCTTGGGTTCAGGGCCCGTGGAAGTGGCTTTGTGGGAGCTCCGAGCAGAGGCAACCTTGAAACCATGAAGTGACCAGTATTTAGACTTTCTATGTTATCTCCAGTAGCCACTAACTGTTGGATACAGGGTGGTGCTGGAAGAAGGCATTCATCAAATAACTTTAATTGTTAAATAAAACATTCTCAGTACTTTAAAAAATATTTTAACATACCTAGAGTCTCAAAAATCACAAGTTTTCTAATTTTTTCTTGCCTTCTGAGAGGGTATGTTTGGCAGGTGACCACCTACATCTTCATGTGTAGACAACAACTGTTTCTCAAAGTGTTTTTTAGCCCCTGGAGTAAGGGGATGTAGTGGAAGGTGGGGTTTGTGGACAGAACAGAGCGGGGGGTGTAGTGGGGGCCATCCATTTATGGAGAGTCCTGCGCTCTCAGCCTTCCCCTTGTCGGGCAGGCCTGTCGGGCTGCTGGGAGGGGCTCAGCTTGGGCCCAGGCAGCCAGCTGATGGCCTTTGCTTCGCCAGCCTCGATGGGATCCGCCAGCTGGAAGGCCCGCTCGCAGAAAGGAGCCTCCTCCAGCTGGAAGCTCATTTAGCTCCGTGCTCTCAGCTAGGGCCTCCAGTATTGCTATGGAACCGTAAAGGTGTTTTCATTCAATGTTTTACTCCCTCTTCTTCCAGGAGTGGTTGTGGCAACTTTGAGATTAAACGCAAGGCGAAAATGAGATGTTTAGGAATAAATCTGAACAGAAGCCTCTTGGGAGGCTGCTGCATTGCACACGAGCCAAGCTAACATCAGACGGACCACAGTTTTCTTGGTTGTTCAATTTTAATATGTTTGCTCCATAACATGCACAATAATTTTAGGAGATAGTGAGAAGTCTGGAAACACAGTCTTGACAAACGTGAAGAGAAGAGAGGGATTCGGTGCTGCCCACCAGATTTTATCTGTATGCAGTGCAGACCACTGTCTTTTATTTATTTAAATAAATAGGTCTGATCTTTCTAGCAAGATTACATGATTCACCATGTGCATTTTTGCTCACTTCCTTGTTATTTATTTATTCTACTGTATATCCTTTCAGAAAAATAGGAGATGAGGTAGAAACTGACTCATCCGTTTAGCAGAAATTCGTTGCACAGCTAGGTGTTGGTGGGATGGAGATGAAAGGCCAAATGCTCATCTTCCAGGAATTTACAGTCATATCAGAGGACCTTTTAACTAAAAGGGGAGAAAGCAAATACTTAATATATCCTTAAATAATATAGTAAAGAAAATTAGACTTATTTTGAAATCATACCTTTTATCCTGTATTTCACATCCTACAACATTTTGGGCTAATATTATAGACTGTTTTATAGTGTCATATTTTGTAATAGGGTGGAACTAGTCCTGACTAGCAGACAAGGTGTTCGGCCTAACCTTGCTGCATCTTGCTCGCTTTCATGGATTGTTCTCATTTTGATTGACTGGGTTTATTTCTTTTCTCAGCAATGGGTTGATTTCCTCTCCAGTTTTTCTTTACTTTAGATCCAGATTCTTTAGAAAACCTGCTGTTCCCCAGTTTCTTCTCCTGGCATCAGGTGGCTCCATGTGGATAGCTCCCATCAGTCTGAAAGAGTCTTTATCTTGTTAGGAAGCCAGAATTCAGGCTTGGCTTGGCACGATCCTCGGAAGAGTAAATGTTTGATGGGAATAGTTGCCTTCCACATCTGCTCTGGACTGTTGGTTTTACTTGCCTGGCATATTTTTGTATGATTATATAACATCACTCATAATCCTTATTTTGGAAGAAGGGAGAGGGATGGGGCGGTTGACAGGCATCATGAAGTTCTAGAAGTTTGGTTATTCAAAGCACCCTAAGTGGGCCTTTTTGTTCTCTCTCAATGCAATGGAAGGCTTGGTGAGGGAGAGGCCTCTAATTGCCCCTCTCAGAGGGCGCTGGGGGAAATGAGGAAAGGGGATGGGGCGGGCGGGAGAGCGCTTGGCACTTGTAAAGACTTCTGTGCATTTACTTTTCCTTTCCTTTCACTACAGATGGTGCAGGAAGGAGGCTGTATGTTCCTTACCATTGTTTTTGAACATGTTGGTCTCACATCACAGAGGGGAAAGTACAACTGTTAGAAATAGGATAAAATATGAAACATGATTATACGTGAAATCAGTGCATAAATTGTGAAATGTAAGATGAGATTCTGTTTTGGAACAAAGTAAAAGTCTTGAATAGTTAATTAAGGTAAAAACTAGACACACTGAAAAACTAAGGGAGTAATATGGGGGGAAAGACCTACTGCTGTCCCGTTTACATCCCCATATGAAGTTGTTCTCGGGTGACAGGAAAGGATTATGAATCAGAAAAATGTTAAGAATGTGTGTTTTTAAAAGCAATAAAAACAATTTTTGGAATTCTTGACATCCATATTTTACACTATATGGAGAATTTCTTTGATAATCTTCTCTTTGGTGAGTATATTGCTCTTCTCTCTATGTTTTTCACATAAAGAATCTAAATTTTAGTTGACTTAAGCAGTCTTTGAAGTAGGGAGGGAAATAACTAATTGTATATGGCCAGCATATTTCTGATGCTTTATTAAAAACTATAATAATATTATCTTATAATATATAGAAAAGATATATAGAAAACTGATTGAATAAGTGAAACTAATCACTCAACGAATACATATTAAGAATCTGGCTTTTACTTTGGCTTTAAGGGAATCGCACAGGCACTTCATGTACATATTTACAAATTTAACTTATACTCTCGGACCCGTAGATCTGGAGATCATGGATCTATAATCTTTTTTATTATATTTTCTACCCGAACAGTCTGTGAGCTTTTCCATTAGGAAACTCTTTCCTGATAGTGTTTCTTGAGGCCTCTGGCTTGTGATTGGGCTTTGGAAACATTTATATGCAATACAGATAATTAAGATTCAAATCATTAATATTTTTCCTCCAGAAATGGCTTGTGAAAACACTACAAGTAATGTGTAATGTCCTAACCAAATAGATTCTGTGCATCTGTGGCATGGCTACTTATTTGTTAGTTAATGCAATGCGCAAAACAGAACTATCAAAATACTCAATCTTTTTTCATTTTAATACTTTTATCGTATTTCTAGTACTTCCCCAAAAGCTATGTCAGCAAGAGTAGGTCAGACTTTGTAGCATAGTAGTTCCGAAACCTGACTTTGTGTTAGAGTCAATCAGTAAAAACACAGACGCCTAAGTTCTGGGGATGCTAATTCAGTGGGACAAGACTGGGGTCCTGAATTTTGACTTTCAACACGTTCCCCCGGTGATTTAATGACCGGTCCGTGGATCAGCGTGTGGGAAACTCTGCTTTCGGGAATGTCGCTGTCAGGTACCAAACAAGCAAACCCCTTGACTGACAGCTGGCCTTGTGACAGGGGTTCGGATGATTCCTCCGCGGGCCGCGGATGCCACTGCCTTGACCAGAGAGGAGGAGCTGCTTCTCCTTTCCCTGTTTGTCTCCTGAAGTGAGACAGAATTGTAAAATATTTCTTTTCTTTCTGTTTACACCTTGTTCGTTTGTCTTAATCAGCTCAATGGAGCGACTTTTTTTAAAGTTACAAATGGATGTATCTCAGACTCCTAACTACTTACTACCCAGGACATTTTGGAACAAAGTATATTGATGAATTTCTTATATCCCTCTCGTTTTGGAGTTCACAGTGTATTTGGCTTCTTTAAAATGTACACCAATTTCTTACGACCAATATTTATGCCAAATATCTTAAATCTGAACAAAGAGTTTTCCTTAAAAATAACAAAACAACAACTACGAGCTATATGTGACTTGGGATAACAAAGTGACTGTCCTCTGGTACGGGGGCAGCAGGGCACTGTTTTCTCTGGGTGTATCTCTAAGGTTTAACTTAGCGTTGTCCGGAAGTGCTTTGTGTTTTTATTAAGACATTTCTGAGGTTATCTAAATATCTTTCAGGTTTCTCTTGTTCCCGTCAGCTCTCTGGGCAGGCATGATTGTCCTGTGGGGAGACTGTAAGAGAGACCCCATTAGCTCTGACTTGTTTTCTGTTGGGGTCCGTGGCAGCCACTTCTAGGGGAGAAGGGCCTGTGTGCAGACAGCTGCAGCCTGGGTTGGTCTTGTTCAGAGGAGGCCATTCTGTACATGTCTGACCTCAGAGTTGAAGTCAGGATTATTTGGGTGCAGGACTGAGCATATCTGTGGGCTGCTGACTTTAGGGGTCTATTCTGCAGTGATTTATGACCTCTGAGTCTTTGAATCTTAGACACTTAGGATTCGTTCCTAGACTTTCTCTGATGTAGTCTCAACTAAATTAAAATCTTGCTAAAAGTGGGGTCAGGACCTAGGTTTGGACCACATGTAGAGCTATACAGATGAGATGGATGAAATGATGGTAGTTTGGTGTTGGCTTGATGGTCTTTGCTATTTTGTGGGAAATTGAAATGTGGTTTCTTAAGCCCAACACAAATGAAGGAAGACATCCAGGAAGACAGCAAGGGATCCTCAAATAGTACAGTCCAAGAGTGCTTTGGTATTTTACTTTTCTGGGACACCAGCGTTTTCGGGGAATGTTCCGAAACCTCTCAGCCAATCTTACCAGCAAATTTGCCTTGTCTGGAACCTGAGTGGTCAGCGATGCAGCCTGGTAGGACCTTTCTCCTGGGAGCAATAGCAACATGTACACATCTGCATGTACTTTCAAGAGTAGGGGGAGGTCCGGTTAGGATTCCTACTCAATAGGGTGGGCTAAAGTAAACGAGTTCCTTTGAACATTTTGGTCCAGTGCCTCACTGATTACAGATGCTTCATCCATGCTGAGGTTTAATTTCCTTAAAGCAAGCCCTCCACATCCTGGGAGTGTTCTGGGGGCCGCTGTAACAGAGTGGGAACCCTGGTTAGGGTGAGAGGTTTGGGCACAGTGCGGCCTGCTTTTCTTCCTTTCATGAGAGCACAGGGCCCTAGTCACCAAGTAATGTGATCAAGCACACTCTGCCTTATGTGCCTCTTGGCATATAATGTGAAAGCACTTAATATAGTACAGGAATTAGCCAGCCCTGCCTGGGAGATTTATTCCCTTGCTGCATAGTAGGCAAGGGGTGTTTTATCAGACTCTCTGCCACTCTTCAGATTTATTGCATAAACAGAGACTTCTTTGGTTATGCTTGTGCTCTGTTTCTGATTCAACTGTGTATGTTTTGCAGTGAAATAGCTATGTGGTGCTGCTGCTTCTTTTTTTTCCTTTTTAATTCTCACCTGAGGATAGCTTTTCAGAGAGAGTGGAAGGGAGAGAGAGACACATCAATGAGAGAGAGACACATCGATTGGTTGTCTCCTGCAAGCACCCAGACTGGGGCTGGGGGTTGAGCCTGCACCTGAGGTACGTGTCCTTGACTGGAATCGAACCTGAGACCCTTCAGTCTGTGGGCCGATGCTCCAACCACTGAGCCAAACTGGCCAGGGCTATGCTGTGCTTCTTTATTTTTATTTATTTATTTTTTAAAATATATCTTTATTGATTTCAGAGAGAGAGGAAAGGAGAGGGAGAGAGATAGAAACATCAATGATGAGAGAGTCATTGATCAAGCCTGCAACCCGGGCATGTGCCCTGACCGGGAATCGAACCCCGATCGCCGGAATCCTAGGTTGACACTCAGCCGCTGAGCCACGCCCGGCCGGGCTATGCTGTGCTTCTTTAAAGCAGCACAGTAGACTTGGCTGTTTCCTTCTGTATCACAGCACATGTGGTGGGTTTTATTCAGAATAGCTACCCACAGCAGTTGGAATATGAATAGCTCTCAGACGAAGAGCCTTGGGGTGCCAGAAGTTAAAGATGGTGATGTGGCCTGGACATGTGTTGTTTCTCTCAGACTCTAGAGTCGAGAGTCTAGATCCTTAAAGGACAAGACCTGTATCTATTTGTGGCACCTACCTCAGCTGCACAATAGGTGTATGGTACAGAAAATCCTTGATGCTCTTTGTATTGAAAATTCTTGGTTTTATCTACCTGCACTATGCTAGATCAGCTCACTTTCTCTTCCTCAAATCTTATCCTGTTCTTTATTGTTTTTGAATCCAGCACATTGTGCAATTTGAGTGTTAATCCACATTTTTAATCATATCACATGTCTAGGCATAGATTGTGGAACAGTGAAAGGGTCAAGGAGGAAAGTGTACAGACATAGCGTACCATTCAGCAACTTCCTGTGCGTTCATGGAGACCTCTAAAATATATTTTATTTTGTATTAGTCAAAGCTTTAGTTTCAATTACAAGCAAATTAATGCGCCTTGAAATTGTAGCCTGAGAATAATTAAGTGACTGAGGCTGAACCCCAGTATTTATTTATTCATTCATTAATTCAGAAAATATTTATGAATCTCCCAGTATGTGCCCAATATTGTATTAGGTACTAGGATGCAATGAATTAGACAGATTCGATCCTTTATTCATGGGACCAAAAGTCTTACTGGAGATGTAATTACACAGACAATTATTAAAGAGAATGGGTAAGGGATGGGCAATGGGAAACAATATAGTTGAAGGCCGAGAGACAGGAGAGGGGAGGGTAGAAGAGGAGACGAGGGGAGGGGAGGGGAGGAGAGGAGAGGGGAGGGGAGAGTAACATATTGGAGGAACTGAAAGGATTCTGAATGGCCTGAGTGTGAAGTGGGGGAGGAGAGTGGTGAGAAATGAGTTTAAGGAGAGAATCCTTGTCTGGCTCCCTAGTGAAGGGTTGGAAGCCCTCTTAAGGGGGTTGGACTTTATCTTAAGGCAACAGGAATTAAGACAGCGTTTAGAGCTAGAGAGGTGATCAGATCTGCAGCGCCATGAGGATATTAGCATCTGGATAGGCCTGGAGAACGGAAGGATGGGGCGCGAGTGAAGGGTGGCGATGCTGACCAAGGTCACGGCTCGGTGGAGAGAGTAGAGCTTTAGGAGCTGCAGAGAAGCAAGGCCAATAAGACTTGGTAACTCAAGAGGGTCAAGGGTGATTTCCAGGTTTCAGGGGTCAGGCCACCTGGGGCACAGCGACAACATGCTCTGGGAGAAGGAACGCAGCAGGAGGAGCGCATCAGAGGAAGGATGATGAAGGAAGTTTTGGGCAAACGCCCTTTGAGATGCCTCTTAGAAGCCAAGGGAAGATGCTGACTGGTCAGTTGCATGTAGGGTCTCGGGCTGAGGAGAGAGGTCTTGGATGTGGGTAATGAATTGAGAATGTGCCGTAATCCCTGGGAGATGAAGAAACAAGCTGATTAATGGGCGGTGGCCTCCGGGTATGTGACGTTAAATTTGGGAATTAAGACTCGCATCCACGGAAGAAGGGAACAAGTGTGCCAGTGCAAGGTGGCCCAGTGGTAACCAGAGACGCAGTAAATACTCTCAGAGCCTGGAGAAGGAAGTTTGGTAGCCTGGGGTAATCAAGGATGTTTTGAAGCCAGTGTAATCATTCTAAAATTTACCCCCTTACCTCTCCCTGCCTAAAACCATCAGTGGTTTCTCATTGATTTTAGGTTGAGGTTCACATTTCTTAGTTTGGTTGCCAAGGCCTATCCTAATCTATTTTCTCCCATCTCTTAACTCTTCACCTTCCATTCTTTTTCTCTCTCTCATATTCCACTATTGATTTTCCCGAGCATGAAGCTGCTTCTCACCTGTGTGTCTCTGCCCGTGATGCTCCCGCCCTGGATCCCCAGCCTGTTCTTCTCTACCTTGTCTGGCAACTCTAATCAATCTTTTGAGCAGAGCTCTGTCTGGGTTGTTCTCCTTACGGTGCTTTCCCTCACCCCTGAGTGTAGCATTCATCCTTCCTTGTGTACTTTTCTCCTTTTGACATCCTTCTGTTACTTATGTAGTGCTTTTTTGTGGCTTGTTTTTTGTTTTTGTTTCTATTTCCATCACCCATTGAGACTTTTAAGCTCCTATGGACAGTGACCAGTTCCCCCTCTCCCCCCCATCATGTACCCGGTATTATATAGCAGAGTATTGGCACTTACAAGATGCGCAGTAAATTCTGAATTGGAATAATTACATTCAGCTTCAGGTATAAAAGTATAAGGTAGATTACAGGAATATAGGACCTATATAGAGGAATCTATGGACTAGATTTTTTGTGTTTACTAGCACTGATTACAAACTCGGTGCTGCATATTTATTGCTTGTAACAATGATATTAATCAAGTTCAGCTCAGTCAGCACTTACACACTTTTTGCGCTCCATTGTCTCCAGAATAATTTTGGTTCAAAGTTTAGTTTTACTTCCATTCTTCTGTCTCAAAAAATTAAAATTGTGAAAGTTGTAACCAACCCCTAAAGCTTGTTCAGCTTAATATTCAGTCATTTGTTAGCCCCATTCACTCATAGACAATTACTGAGTGTCTACCCTGGGTCCAGGCACTGATGAGATGGGGAAAGACATGGCCCTATCCTCAGGCAGCTTATAGCTTCAGTGGAGAGTTTGCTCGAAGCTTTAGTGCTAGTAGCCATTATTTCTGCTAGCCATTAAGCTATAGCACCAAATAAACCAAATTTTTGATTCTGATACTTTCTGACTTCTTTCAGATATTATTAACACATGAACTAGAGGTTACATATATTTTTATGATATGCATTTTTTGAAGACTCGCCCCATTCTCATGTGCTTTCATTGTGCCTTGGGTGAAAACATTTTTTTTCTAGGGGAATAATTCTTTCCAGAATTAAAATTCTGATACTGATATGTAATCACACAGGATTTGATAGAGAGGTTAAAGTTTATATAAATCTTCCTGACTAGATCTATGCAATCAAGCTGGGCACAGCTGTATTAGATTTTCCCTCTCAGCTCAGCTTTTCTTGAGACTCCTCTACCCCGTCCAGACTATTTTTCTTTATTCTGCCCCCTCCGAGGCCCACCCATGCCCATAGAGATGTTATACTATTTCTTCTGGTATAAAGTGTGGCATGTGTTTGTGTCTTTTTGATTATAGAGGAATGATGTAGTCTGGTGAGAAAAATGACTGTTATATTGAAAATGTCTGTGCTAAGTCTTCATAACAAAAGCAGTGCAGGCAGAAGCCAAATTTGTGCCACTCTGAGAAGAAGGTATGTTGGTGTTAGGAAGGCGTATTTACCTCTGAGTTGCTTTCCAGAGCTGAATCTACTGCAGTGCAAACAGCACTGGAGCACTGGAGCACTGTGCCAGGGAGCCCACTGGTATTAAGTGACTAGCAAAATAGATTCAAGTGGGAAGAAAAAAAGTTAGCTATTAATTACTTATTCAGGCATGTAGCCTATGAGAATGGGAAAATCTAAAATTATTTTACCAGCATTAGCTAGAGTTTTAAATCAAGCACTAGGCAATAACTTCACCATGGATTTAAGTAGTTGCTGATAAATAGATGCCTGGGACCATCTCTAGGGGCGTAGCTTTTATTAAATGAACACACTAAACAGGCTATTAAAGCTCTGTATTATTCCAGTGTGGTCCCAGACCCAGCCTGTAAAATCCCTTTGCGTTGTCTTACTGTGCATGGTTCGGGTCTGTAAGGTTGGTGCCCTGTCAGTGCTGACTTGTGTTTCTTGGTGGTTTTCCCTGTGGTCTATCTTGTGCAGACCAGAGGCCCCCTGAAGAGCACGTAGGGAGCCAGAAGGGGCAGCTGATAGCTCTTGACTTTTACTTCAGGTTTGGCTGGGAAAACAGCCCCATTCCTGTTTCCTTGGAGAACTTAGTGTGTATGCAAGAAGTCAGGTTCTAGTTTGGTGGTCCATAATGTGCCTTTCTTAAAACACAACAAGGAAAAAACAAAAGCAGTATCTCTGGCAATAAAAGCAGCAGCACCAGCCGTGATCTGCATTGGGGTATCCAGAGCTTTCATCCAGCAGTGCTGCATTCTTAGGCTGTGGAATGAATGCATGAGTGACCATCTCAGGATTTTAGGATTGCACATGCTCATGGAGGGTTTGTAGAGTGGTTCAAGTTGGAAGAACCACTGAGTGGAATGGGAGGGAACCTAGCTTGGTTTGGCCTACACAAGGCACCCAGGGCAGATGCTGGGGCCTGTGCAGAAGCAATGGGCCTGTTAGATGGTCTACAAGTTTATATTTGGAGCTGTCTGCTGGCATTACATCTCACTTTGTTCTCTCTAGTGCCTCTATTTCTGATTTCTCAGCCCTTGATTTGTAAGTCAGCCTAGACACCTCCAGTTAGGCATATAATCAGCTTCTCTGCCTCTTTAACTGCAGCTGTACTTCCTAACTGTAGTTCTTGTCTTTCCACAGCTCAGCAGTTTTGCAAATGGATTTCTGGATAAGAAATCCATGGGACGACCCAGCCCTCAAAACCTTCTCTTTCCCAATTTTAAATAGGAAGCCCTCACTGTTTAAGCTTGTGGGTTGGACACAGACAGAGGGAGCAGACCAAGAACAAGTAAAAGTATTAGTGACCCGGTCAGTGGTCCAGCTGTGAAGTAAAATCACAAATCTGAAATGGAGTCCAGTGTGCGAGTATGCAAGGTTTGTCTAATTGTATGCAGCAGCCCCAAGACATCAGATTTTAGGTTTGATCCAGAGTTAGTAGCTTATGGGGAGCTATGTGACAAGGTACATGGATAAGAAAGATAAGGGTGCTGGCGGGAATGTCACTGGACTAGCATTCCATGGGGTCCATAATGGGCTTGAAAGATGTCAGCAATAGAAAGGCTGATAGACTGAGAGCAGAGGGGGTGTCAGATGACCAAACCCTCTAAGGCCCAAGATAGTGGGAGGGAGTGGATTGGGATTCTCACACCCATTTTGTTTTTATAGACTACTCTTATATCCCATCTCAATTCTCTAATCATTCTTGAAACCGTAGTTATATATTGAGGACTCACAGTCATGTTAGAAGGTTGTCTTAGATGAACCAAAAGATCTTTCCCAAGCCTATGATTCCATTATGTGCTACATGGAGAAAGAAAGAGCCCAATTAAATGACTCACTTGATCAATGATCAATGATGATGACAGAAACACAATGTGTCTTTGGCCCTGTGTTGGCCTCTTTTCTTATTTTAGCCTCGTGCATCTTGCACATGAATTTTTAACATTTGACCTGGAGGATTCCTGAACTGTGCCTCTGGGAGGGCATGGTGTTCTCCGATACGCCGATGCTAGTATTTAGGCTTTATGCTAGTATTTATGCTAGTATTTTCTTCTTTTTTTAATGATGTATTTTATGCTTCCTTTCCTCAGAAGTAGTGATTTTAAAGTTAAGGTTCCATTTTAAGTATTCCTGCAGTGAGGGCTATTGGACAGCTTCCCGTAGAACATAACGAACAGGTCTGTTTTATTGCTGTGCTAGGCACGAGAGCAGCTGGACGCTTTAGAAATAGCAGTCCTTCCTGTGAGCCTCAGAATTCTTTATTTCTCCTTGTCTTAGCTGCTGATGGTGGAGGCTTTGGCCTTAGAGGTCTTTTTCCTTTGTCCGCTCCTCATTTTCTCAAGTTTATTTTCATGTCACTTGTCCCTCCTCATGTCAGTGGGATATCACTGTGGCTTCTGAGTTCTGGGCCTGTGATCACATCATTTTTACTTGTAGGATTCGTTTTGGTCTCTGGGAAGTCATTGATCCATTACTTAGCAATGAGAGGAGAAAAGCAGAAAGCCTGAGAAACTCAAAAGGAAATTGCTGTTCTCTCTTTTTTTCTCCTTCCAGCATCCGTCCTTTCATGATGGATAACTCCAAAGGCGTTTCTGTGAGATGGCTTCCATTCTGGGGTTTTACCTACTGACTTAAAGCCCCGCATCACCTGGATCTATATGCGATTTGCCAATTATAATATATTAATAAATGATGTTTTTATATTCTAGGTATGGCATTAGGTGCTTTAAATGCAACATTTCATTTAGTTCTCAGAACAGCCTATGTAGTAGGTGCTATCACTATCCCCGCTTTACAAATGAGGAGGCTGAAGCTCAGAAGATAAGCCACCTACTGACAGCCACGTAGCTAAGTAGTGTCGGTGGCATCTGAGCCCTCACACCTGAGTTCAGAGTCTAAGGAGAGCGCTCTTTTATTTTACCCTAATTTTGACAGCCTTGAAGGACATTTGCACGCTGGCAGGGTTTAACTGTATGAAATTGTTAACACCACCAGTGATGTGGAGGGCTGACTATATATTTGAGACATATAGTTACAAACCATATTATAAAAGAAAAAAAAAGCTTACCCCAGCTTGCAAAAGGAAAGACATTTTGATCCACGTTACCGATAATCAGCCTTTCTCCAGTAGCATTTATTCTGAAAACTTTCCTTCTCTTCCTGTTCTTTGTTTTCTTGCCTTTTTCCCCTGCTCTTGTGTTTCCTCTCCTTTTAAGAAGGAATCTCCCCGTATATCTTCCTGGTCGGATTTTCAGGTGCCTGCATGCATTATTCATTGCTACTGTCCTGTGCTGCTGCAGTGGATTTGTGGAGAACCTTCTCACGGCCGCACTATCTGCAATTATTAATGACAGGTACAAAATGATCTAAAGAGGAAGCTTAGAAACACTTGGGTTTTTTCTTGCAAAATCTAGAATACCTATATTAGCTTAAGAGGGATGGAGTAAAGGTGTTTCAGGAGACACCCAGGTTCCCAGATGGGTGTACCCATGTCAGGAGCCTGGTCGTGTGCAGTAATTTCTTCATGACCACAGACTAAAGCTTCTAGAGATTTTTTACTTGGGGTAGGTTAAGAATAGAAGTTTCCATTTTTGTTTTCTCAGTTGTGTTCATTCTAACTAGATCATATTTCAAGGGCAGTGGTGCTACACGTGGTTGGGTAGGTCGTACACTCTGCAACTCTAGGGGATGCCATTTACACAGTTGTAGATGAAGCCTGGACTGAGAGTATACAGTCAAATCTCATTATTCACAATAGTTATATTCTTTAAAGTCACCACAAACACTGAATTAGCAAATACTGAACCATTGCTCCTACATATTTCCCCTAGGAGCCTCTGGTCACAACATTTTCATCAACAGATCAATACGTAACCTTGTTTTATGTGTGTTTCTGTTTAAAGACAACTTATTGAATATATTGCTGATTTATTAACACTGAAATCACGGCCAGCAGCGCTGTAACTCATGCCTTAATGAAGCTTATCTAACACACACATTTTCTCCGTAAGGATCACCACAGCCTTCTTGAGCTCAGGAACACTAGACAGCACTTCAACACTATACTTAGGGACCATTTTAAGCAGCAACATCACCAACAAAATAGTACAAAAATTTGAAAAACACAGCACTAAATAGAATGTAAAAAAATGACACTATGGGAGCTGAAACAAGAAGGCAGAGGGTCACCTTATTTGACTTCAGCTGGGAGCGTGCCCGTCAGTTTACTTAAATATTTTGTTGGTCTGTGCATGTTCTTAAATGACCACGAAGGCATTGTAAGTATTGATTTTGGGGTTACAAATAAATTTTAGCCAGTAAGTGAATTCACAAATATGGACTCCTTGAAAAATGAGGATCAGCTGTATAATCTTTTAACTAAGAACTGAGGGAGCCCAAGGGAGATGTTGGGCTGAGAATGATTTTAAGAGAAGTAGGATTGTAACACTTAGAGTAAGATAGCACTCAGCCTAATCTCTTTGCTTCCTGAGTGAGAAAGAAGCTCAAATACACTATGTGACTTGTTGAAGGCCAGGCAGCCGATGAGTGACTGAGCCAACATTTGAGCCAGAGAAGGTCAGAGGAACCCAAGTCTTGACATAACCCCATCGATACCCTGCCCTTCCATGTGTGCCAGGGTAAAAGTCCCCACAGGACTTCCCAGAGCTCTGTGTTGAAAGGAAAGGGCAAGGGGGTGATATTACTAAATAGCTCTTACAAGTGTGGGCTTCTGTCTCAGTCTAGTTAGGCTGCTGTAACAGAATGCCCTAGACTGGGTAGTTTACAAACAGAAATGCATTTCTTACAGTTCTGAAGGCCACGAAGTTCAAGATCAAGTCACCAGCAGATATAGTGTCTGGGGAGTGTCTACCTCCTGGTTCATAGATGGCATTCTTCTTGCTATAACCTCATATGGTGAAGGGACCAGGGATACTATCACATTGGGGATTCGGTTTCAACATATACATTTTGGGGGAGACACAAACATCCAGTCTGTAGCAGCTTCCCACCCCATTAGTTTAATTTTTCACTCAAAAACGGTTTTTGTATTCTTACTGTGTGCCAGTCCAGTGCCAGGTGCTGGGATACTGGGAGCGAATGGGACTTCACAAGAAGCTGACAGTCCCTCGTGAAGCCTTCACAGGAGGAGTGGGCCCCAGCACACATGAGGCTTGAGGCTGCTGGTGCTGAGACATCTGGAAGAAAAATTCCTTTCCCAACAAAAAAAGCTCTCCAAAGGAACTAAACTTAATGTCACTTCTCAAAATCCTGCCTAAGAAGCCTCTTATGTCACCCACTTGGCTATGGCTTTTCTGAACCTAGACAGGGCCAGACTACAGTGGACCCTTGAGCAACATGGGTTTGAACTGGAAAGGTCCACTTATTTGTTGATTTTTTTTTTCAATAAATACTGTAAATGTATTTTCTCTTCCTTATGATTTTCTTAATATTCTCTTTTCTCTAACTTTATTGCAACAATACAGTATATAAACATAACAAAATATGTGTTAATTGACTATTTTATTGGTAATGCTTCTGGTCAATGGTAGGCTATTAGTTTTGAGGGAGTCAAAAGTTATATGTGGATTTCTGACTGTGTAGGTAATAGGCACCCCTAACCCCTGCACTATTCAAGGGTCAGCTATATACTTAAGTTGCTTTTATAGTCCTTTGGATTATTATTATTATTATTATTATTATTATTATTATTATTATTATTTTTACTCACCTTAAGAAAAGACGTGAAGCCTATGACAGAGTCTGATGCCTCCTCCTTACTCGGCCACAGTAAATTTTCCAAAGGCCCTGTTAGTTCTAGGGAATTATTTGAGTCAGTAATTTGTACTTGCTAAATGTCAGTTTGTATCTGTGTATACACGCAAATACACACATATAATTAAAGAAGTTGTTTTATTCAACATTGAATACGATGATGTTCTCTTTTATTTAAAATTATTCAACTCTGAGTGATAACAGCATCCTCTCTTAGGTATGGAGATGACTGACAAGGGAAACTTCAAGTACTGTCTGGGGAGGCTGGATTGAGCCCCCAGAGAAGGTGCCCCACGTCTGGTGTGTGTCATTTTGGCATTGGCCGGTGTCTCTTCACTCACTCTCTGCAGGAAAGATGAACTTCAGATCTGGGTTTGGAGGCATGTGTGGCAGTGTGAGGAGTGGTTGAGAGCATGTGCTGTGGAGCTAGGTTGAGCTGGGTTCTAATCTTGTCTCCATGTAATCTTGGGCACATTACGAAGACTCTCAGTGCTTCCAGATTCTTACCTGTTTAAATGGTGATAATAACATGAACCTTGCTGGGTTGTTTTGAGAATTAATATAGGTAATTGTATAAAATTCTTAGTGTAATGCTACATAGAGAAGGCTGGATAAGTGGTATTTTTTGGTGGTAGTAAGTGGCCAGCGGGTTCTGGTTGGTACGAGTGGCCAAGTGCACTCCGTGTACA
This sequence comes from Miniopterus natalensis, assembly GCF_054644295.1. Taxonomy (NCBI): domain Eukaryota; kingdom Metazoa; phylum Chordata; class Mammalia; order Chiroptera; family Miniopteridae; genus Miniopterus; species Miniopterus natalensis. The sequence goes on along the minus strand of NC_142081.1, from coordinate 157,685,205 downwards.
CTGGCTCAGTCTGAGGTGGAAGCGTCCAACCCTGGACTTCCCCACCCGGCACCTGTCTTCTTTCTGTAGTTGGTCTTCGGCTCTTGCCTGGGGAGAGCCTCACTTCCAGTTTCTTTGGAGAGTCTGGTGTGAAACTACCCATTACTTAAGCTCTGCAGTTGCTCTCATTTTGAGTAGAAGAGTGATCAGTGCATTGAATAAACACCACTCTGGTTCACAGTTTTATTTTGTCCAAATGTAGAGCTTCGCTAAAAAAAGCAAGGATGGCCATAGAGAGCAGGCTGGCTCCTGGGCCAAGAACTGAGTGGTTTTGTTTCGGGAGGGCCCTGGGCTAATACTGTCTGCTGAGGATGTGGTCAGAAGTTTACAGAGAATGAACCCAGGGGTCAGCAGGGTTACAGAGAAGCCCAGATGGTCAGCCAGGGTGTGTAGAGGAACTTATCCAAGGGGCTATGCAATTTCTTTTAACTGTATGCTCTTAACTATCGGCTTTCATAATCAGATTGGTTTTTCAGCCTTGATAAAAAGATCACAACTAGTATATAATAATTCCCTGTCACCTAGCACTGTGTGTCCCTGGACAAGTGACTTAATCTCTCTGAGCTTCAGTTTCTCTTGCTATAAGGTGGGGGTATATTTTTAGTACCTATCTCCTAGGGTTGTTCTGAAAATTAAATGAAATAAATAGCTACATTCATGAGCAAATGAATGTGCATGAGATAGTGTGGAATCATGAGCTCAGCACAGTGGCTGCCTTATATCAGAGTAAGCACTTGATAAATGTTAGCTACTATTATTTAAGTTACTGCTGAACTGTAGTTAATAATTGGGAAAAATAAGTTTGCTCTTCCTTAGTCTTAAATAAGTAAACGCTGACCGAATACCGAGGATTTTTCTAGCTGGTAAAGGGGACTTATAAGCAACTACTACTACCTCTGTGTGTGTGTGTGTGTGTGTGTGTGTGTGTGTGTGTGTGTGTGTAAGTCTGCATAGCTGGGTATTTAATTAAAATGAACCATCTCACTCTCAAGATGAGAGTTCACATCTTGGGGCTAACAGACTTGCCTAGTTTGGGAAAATCCTACAGTGTTTTTGGAGGGGAATCAGAACCTCTCCCCACCCCCCACCAAAATAATATGCCGAAGAACTGGGCCTTGGGATGTGACTGCAAGGATACAGGGGAGTAAAGAAAGACATTTCGGACATAACTGAAACCAACACTTAGCAGACTATTGATTGAGCAGGGAACAATTGATGGAGTGTATGATAAAATGATTTTCCAAAGTATTTTTTCTATTTTGTTTTGGACTACCCCCATCCCTCAAGTTATGACATTTTAGATACATTTAGGTACAAAAAGGCAATTTGGGGGAGATCTGGGATAGTAGTTGTTTTTCTTTGGTGTTCCTTTTTACCTTCCAACTGCCCTCCACCAATTTACCCTTCTCTGCAGTAAGTCTTACTTGGACCCTCAAATACCCTAAATGTAGCTGACATTCCACCGTGGGGTACTTTGTTAGTGGGAAAGAATCTGGGTTATAAAATATTAAGAATATACTAAACACTGAATGTTGCATTAGCGTAAATAAAATAATTTCTTTTAGATTTTAAAACAGATTATAGTTGATAACACTGCATTGTATAATTAAAATTTACTAAGAGTGTAGAACTTAAATGTTCACACACACACACAAAAAGATAAATATGTGAGGTGATGGATGTGTTAATTAACTAGATGGGAGGAATCCTTTTTATAAATCACCATGTATATAAATCGCCATGATGTACACTTCAGTTTTTTTACTGCTTTACTTGCCAATTAATTAACCCTCAATAAAGCTGAAATAATAAAAAAAAGATTCTGAGAACAATATTAGTATTTGTGTGATGAAATATAAAAAAAGGTAGTTGAATTACACTAAATAATGCATTATCTTGCCTCTTGCTTAGCTTACCTAGTTTATAGCTTACCTAGTTTATAGAAGTTATTTTTTAAAGCATTTGTGTCATTGGCTGAGATTATATATCTAGAGATATTTGTTGAACTGTATTGTTATAATTGGATTTGGCTTTTAGTCCCCTTTAATTCATTCATTTGGCAACTTTCTCTTTTAATTTAATTTTTTTAAAATTCTTACCCCGAGGGTATTTTTTCCATTGCTTTTCAGAGAGTGGAAGGGGGAGAGAGAGAGAAAGAGAGAGAAAGAAACATTGATGTGAGAGAGGCACATCGATTGGTTGCCTCCTGCATGGGCCCCGACTGGGGCAGGGGATTGAGCCTGCAACCAAGGTACGTGCCCTTGACTGGAAATCGAACCCAAGACCGTTAAGTCCCTAGGTTGATGCCCTAACCCCTGAGCCAAACTGGCTATAGCGGCAACTTATTTTTATAAGAAAAAAATAATAGATGGACTTTTAACTTCCTTTCATTTTAGTTTTACTTTTTATTATGGAAAATTTCACATAACTACAAAAGAACAGTGTAATAAATAAATATGTGTTATCACTATCTCTCAATTCCTGGCCAATTTTATTTACTCTATACACTCTCTTATTTCTTCACATCTTATATTATTTTGAAGTAAATCCTAAATATATTTCATTAACAAATATTTAATATGTATGTATGAATGATAATGACTTTTAAAAATATAACGAACATAACACTATCATATCTGACAAAATTATTGTTTCTTAATAACCTCAGATATTTAGTTATGTTTAAAATTTGTAATTACCTCTGTTTTGTCCTTGGTTTGTTTGTAAGGATCCATATTAAGTTCAGATTTCATGATTGTTTATGTTCCATTTTATTTACTTATTTAATAAATATTTTTTTGAAGTGGTGCTTTTTAAAAAAAAAATTATTTTAAATCTCTAGTGCAGATTGCCCGCCCTCGATGTGAACTGGATTAGTTTCCTAGTTCTTTCAGGAACTTGTTGTATGACCATGAGACAATGATTTCACCTCTTAGAGCCTTCATTTCATAATTTGTAAAATTATAGTGTTGAGCTAGAAGACCTTTAAAGTCATCCACAGTTCTCATATTTTGTAATGACATACCAGTAGCAAAAAAGGAATATTTGAACTTTTTTCTTTTATGCGGGGAAATGGCTTTTAGAAAGGTCATAAGTCAGAGTCACAGATAAAATGTTAGGTGATAGGCTGGGAGATTCTTTTTGAGTTTTTTGGAAGACATTATACTGTCGTAGAAATTGGTATTTGGCTTATTACCTCTAGAGTACACAAATTATCCCTTCCACCCTTATGTAACTGAGCATGGTCCAGGGCTGAATTGAAATGGGTTATGAAAAACATTTATTTGGGATTTAATTTTTAAAACTTGTTCAGTGGAGGAGTTTTCTTTTGGTAGTGGTAGACTATGTAACTTTAAACAAATTCTCCTACTTAAAGAACTGAAAAATATGTACAAAATATGAAAAACCTTTGCTTAAAGGAATAGGAAAGCTATTAAGATAGCAAGAAATTAGAGGACCAAGATACAGGAGAGGAAGTGTCTGAAAGCAGTGATTGAGAGGCTAAGAAACTGAGCACAGCTTTTAATACAATTATGGGGATGGTGGAAGATCAAAATGGGACCAAAGTCTACCTGGGAATGTGGTTGCTAAATACCCAGACTTTCATTTAAGGACTTGAAGGGCTGCATCCTAGAAGTAAGAGTGAGCAGGAAACAGACTAATCTCACAAGTATGGAAGCTGTGGTCTGAGACAGTTTAATCCCTGGTTGGATTAAGATGATTTTAGAATTATTGGTGCCCTTAGACTAGCTGCCTGCCAGTAGTAAAATTATTCCTCTCTGGAGGAAGATAGCATCACCCAGAGCCTGCAAATAACTCTACTTTTCAATATAAAACCTTCCGTACTTAAGCAGAATAGCCAAGCATATGAGAAAACAAAATGTAACTGAAAACTAAAAAAAAAAAAAAAAAGAAAGATGACAAGAAAAGCTTCAACAGGGTCTTTCAGGTCATGGAATTATCAGAGTTTTTACAACTATGAATAATATGTTCAAGGAAAAGACTGAGAATTCAGTAGATAATTGTAAACTAAGAAAAAAAACCTAAATAAAATTATATAATTAACAAAATACAACTGAAATTAAGGACTCAGTGAATGGCTTTCATAGTAGATTTGACATAATTAAAGAGTGAAGTAGTGAACTGAAAGAGCAGAAGAAGCTATTTTAAGTACAGAGAACAAAAAGAAAAGAAAATATAAAAAACAGTGTAAGAGACAAATGAGATCTGGTGAAAAGTTCAGCATTTTGTAATTAGTATCCCAGTAAAAGAGGAAAGATGGAATGGGAAAGCAACATTTGAAGAGTAACTGAGAAACATCAAACAAGCATTTTGAACCCTACACAGAATAAAGGAAAAATAGAAACCTTAGTACAAATACTGAGAACAAAGACAAAGAGAAAAATCATAAAATCAGCCAGAGAATAGACACATAACCTTGAAAGGATAAACAAGATATTAAGATGATTTTCCAGTGGAAACAATGAAAGCCAGAAAACAGTGGAAAGGTATTTTCAAAGTGATGAAGGAAAACTGCCAATGCAGAACTTTATACCTAGCAAAAATGTCCTTCAAACATAAAGGTGGAAAAAGACATGCAAAAGCTGAGAGAACCTATTGTTAGCAGATCTACACAGAATGAAATACTAAAGTATATTTTTTAGGCAGTAGAGACATTATCCCAGAAGGAAGCTGAATGAAGGAAGGAGTGAAGAGCAACAAAATGGGTAGATATGTGGGTAAATATAAATGATTTTTGACTATTCAAAAATAATTACAAAGTATAAAATTAAATATGCCACTAAATAGTACATAGTTTTGGAGGAGATTAAATGTAGAAAAAGTGCTAAGGTCCTTACATGATTAAGGAAGTAGAAAAAAATGCTAATTTAGTTTGGACTTTAATAGGTGAAGAATGCATGTTGTAATCTTTGGAGTATCAATTAAAAGCATAGTTAAGGAATGCATAACTAACAAGCAAATAAAGGCAGAGAATAGAATAAAAAAAATTCTTGGTAAGTCCAAAGTAAGGTAAGAAGAGAAAAAGGAATAAATATAAAGCAAATTATAAGATGAAAGAATTAAACTCAATTCCATTAAATATGAAATATTAAAGTCTACCCTCAAAGGGTAAAAATTAATAGACTAGAAAGACAAACAAAACCTAACTATATGGTGCTTATAAGAAACAAATCTTAGTATAAGGATTCAGAAACATTGAATATAAAAGTTGGGAAAATGAAATACAGTGAAAATACTAAAACAAAAGAAAGCCAGTGAAGCTATAATATTTTAATGTAAGATTTACTAAGAGTGGTTTAAACAGGTCAGTCCCGCAGGAATACATACTACTTTTTAATGTGTATATACCTAATAACATGGTTTTAAAATACATAAAACAAAAATTGACAGAATGGCAAGGAGAAACAGGTAAACCCACAATCACAATGGGAGATTTTCACATACTTTCCTCAATAATTGATAGGTAAGTGGACAAAAAGAAAATCAGAGGATATGGACTGTTTGAACAAATTAATCAACCTGAACTAATTGATATATAGTTAACAGAATAGTGCTCACAACAACTGCAAAATACACATTTTCTTCAAGTGCACATGTACATTTTCAAAAAATGACCATATGCCAGGCATAAAGCAAGCCTTAACTTCCAAAAAGTTAAAATCTAAAACGTACTCCTGCGCACTGAGAAATTAAGCTAGAAATTACTAACAGAACTACTTAGACAATTCCCAAATGTTTTGAAAACAGTTAATATTTCTCTAAAGAATAAGTAAAAAAAAAAAAAGAAATCACAAGAGATATTAGATAGCATTTTGAACAGAATGATAGTTACTATAAATTACAGCTAAGTATTGAATAATGAGAAATTTATAACCTTAAAAAATATAAAAATTTAAAGAGAAAGGCTGAAAAACCTAAAGGAGTTGGAGAAGAGAATAATAAAATAAATGAAATATAAAAAAAAGTAATAGAAGGAAGACAATAATGAATATAGAGGCAAATATTATTGAAATAGAAACAAACGTACAATAAAGAGAATGAACAATGTCAAAATTGGTGTTTTTGAAAAGACTAGAAGAATTGATAAACCTCTGATGAGACTGTTTCCCAGATTTTGGAGAATTATTTGTTGGGCCAACAAATATATTCCAAAATCAACATCGCTGCTTGACCATCAGCTTTTCTTCCTACTCTTCTTTCTTATTTTAAAAAATAATGTATATATAATGTTAAAAAATAACATTACTTTTGTAGTCACCTGTGTGTTCTTTGCTTAATCAACTTTAGAAAGAAATAGCTTTTTACTTCTTTTATTATTAAAGTGATATATGTTCATTGAACAAAATACAAATATGCAAAAAGGAGATTTACTGGGAAATTTTAAATCTCACATAATTGCTTTTGATATATATTATTTGAAACTCATTTCTTTGCTTATAGATGCACATCTGTTTATAGAAATGTGATCAGAGTGTATTCTGTTCTGTACCTTTTTCCCCCCACTCAAGACTGTAGAATGACTATTTTTTTCATGTCATTAAATATCTTTCAATTGAATTATTTTCATGACCGCATGATCTAATTTATTCAAGTGTACCAGTTGCCTGTGTTTGGACATTGAGGTTGTTTGCAATATATGTATATTTTTAATCCTCACTGGAGGATATTTGTTCCATTGCTTTTCAGAGAGAGAGGAAGGGAGAGGGAAGTAGAGAGAGAAACGGGGGTGTGAGAGAGAGACACTGATTGGTTGCCTCCCGCACATGCCTTGACCCGGGCCAGGGATCGAGCCTGCAGCCGAGGTACTTGACTGGAATCAAACCCGGGACCCTTCAGTCCACAGGTAGATGCTGAAAGCACTGAGCCAGAATGGCTAGTATTTTTGCTGTTATAAACAGTGCTGTGATAAACATACTTGTAACTGAATTTTTGTGCAAATCACTGATTATTTTCACCAGAAAGTGAAATTGACGAGAGGAAAAGAAAATTATTTTTAAGGCTTCCTATATTTGTTGTTCGATTGCCTTCCAGAAGGATTGTGCCAAGTTATAATCACATCAACATCAACAGTGTATGAGCATCCATTTCCAATACTGTCGCCAACATCAGGCATACTCTTTTTAAATGAGCTTCTAATGATCTTGACCTACTCTGAGAGTGCCCAGTCAGTTTCCGAGAGGATAACAGCTGTGGGCACCGAGGTGGGAGAACGGCGATGGGCCTGAGCGTCTGGGCAGCTCTTGGCGGGGCAGTGGCTGGGGTGAGGGCGATCCTGCTCCGTGATTTCCAGTTAACTTCCAGGAGTTCAGCAGCCAGGAGCCATGTATGAGCCCAGAGAAGTGAAAGCATGGCTGTTTTTTATTCTCTACCTTTATTTCCATTGTCAATAATATTATTATTTTGTTATTTTTTAAAATTCTCATAGGTACCACTCACTTGGGGTGGGTGCAGTGGGGTGAAGGGGAACTAGAGAACCTCAGGGAGCTATCTGAAGCCCCGAAGCCACATCATGACCACGTGCAGCTCTGCTTTGTACGTCAGCAGCCTCCATGAGCTCGGAAACCTCCATTTATATAAAGAGTACTTTAAAGTTTACAAAGCTTTTTAGACTTAGTGTATCTGAAAATGTCTTGATCCTACCTTTATTCTCAACTAACAGCAAGGTTGGCTATAGAATTCTAGGTTGTAAATGATTTCCCTCAGAATTTTGAAGGTGTTACTCCATTTTCTTCTGTCTTCTAGTGTTACTGGGAAGACTTACGTTGTTGTGATGCTCAGTCATTTGTTTGTGATTGGGTTTTTGCTCCCTGCTAGAATATTTTAGGATCTTCTTGTCTCCCATGTTCTGAAATTTCATGACAATGTATTATGGTGTATTTTTTTTTAAATCCCCTCCCCTCCCCTCCCCTCCCCTCCCCTCCCCTCCCCTCCCCTCCCCTCCCCTCCCCTCCCCTCCCCTCCCCTCCCCTCCCCTCCCCTCCCCTCCCCTCCCCTCCCCTCCCCTCCCCTCCCTCCTCCTCTCCCCCCACTTCCCTCCTCTCCCCTCCCCTCCTCCTTTCCTCCCCCTCTCTTCTCCTCTTTCTCCTGCTCTCTCTGTCATTTGATTTTCGATCTTCCTACAAAGGAGCCTAGCAGCCAGCATTGCTGGGAGACAAGTAGGGGTGGGGCTGTGGTCTCGCCGGTTCGCAGACTTGCACTTACCTCTCCCCTTTCCAAAAGATGCGTCACTCAGCGGCCCCGGGTAGCCCCTGGTTCCGAGCATCTCTGGTTCAGCCTCTTCACAGGGTCAATCTTCAGGCCTCCGCCAGGGTTGTGGGAGTGGGCAGAGGCATCTTCGTAGCTCTCATTTTCAGCCTTTCCCCTCTTAAAGGCGCTTGAAGCTGAGGAACCTGAAATGTCAGTCACTGTTTGCCTCTCTACTTTCTATCTTAAACTGTTGTGTGTCGGTCCCGTGTCCCCCCCCCCCCCCCCCCCCCCCCCCCCCCCCCCCCCCCCCCGTCTCTACCCTTCGTTGTCATCGCCTCTTCTCTGTGATGTTTTAGTGGGGTTTAGGAAAAAGTGGAGGGGGACGCTGGTTCCATCCACTGTGTTTGAATGAAAGTGCTTTTAGTACAGTGATTTATATTAAAAAGCAGGTCACCTTTTTAAAAAAAAATTTTTATTTATTTTTTACTTTTTAAAATATATCTATTGATTTCAGAGAGAGGAACGGAGAGGGAGAGATAGAAACATCAATGATGAGAGAGTCATTGATTGGCTGCAGCCCGCAACTAGGGCATGTGCCCTGACCGGGAATCGAACCCCGATCGCCTGGATCCTAGGTCGACGCTCAGCTGCTGAGCCACGCCCGGCCGGGCAGCAGGTCACCTTTTTAATGTGCTTGGTACACAGGAGGCAAAATAAGGAAGGGTCGGAAGGGAAGAAGAGGAAGGGAGAGCAGGGAGGCAGGGGAGGGTGCGGGTGTGGAGGGAGCGCTGCTGGTCCTCTGCCATCCATTCCCCATAGGGAATGAAGCCAGGCCCGAGCCAGGGCCTCAGTTTGATTCCTCGGGCCTCTAGTGTGTGGTCACAGGTGGGGCTTCATCTGGAGAGTAAGAACATTGCTATCGCCAAAAAGAAAAAGACAGCAGTTACTTATTACAAATAGAATCCCCAAAGTCATTTTTCACCTTTTAGCCAGAATGACTTTCATCTTCTCATTCTATTTGATCAAATACGGGATTAGGTCGCTTTTGATTTCCATGGAGAGAGGCATGGAAGTATTTCCATTTCCATTATGGTTTATTCTGTTCTTCATACAAGTTTCTGTTTAATCACCAGCTAAACTTTGGGTCCCGCAAAGTGGTTCGGTCATTTACTCACTCACTCATTCTTCGTCTCAATGGCCAGAGCAGGGCAGCTTTTTTAGTACACAGCTGTGACGTAGGACTTCAGGTTTGCAGGCCCGTATTTATTGTTACGTATTTCCACACAGGTTAATTGGCCACTATTACGTGGCAGTTTCGTGTCCTTCGGACCAAAGGTGAACAAGGCATAACTTTTGTCAGCTCTCAGAGATTACAGCCTTGTGCAAATCTGATCCCCCTTCTAAAGAAAGGAATGCACTGTGAGTTGACAAAGTAACTGCACGTACGATGAATGAACAGTTTTGGAGCCAAGTGCCTAGCAGGGAGGCCGTATTCCATAAAGGTCAATCACATCGGCTTGGAATCAGTTGACTCTGCCTCCGTTCCAGCCCTGCCGTTATGCTGCGTCTCCTCTCTGAGCCTCAGTTTCCCCATCTGCAAAATGGGGAGAATAGTACTACTTCTCGCCTGCTGGTTTAAATGCGGTGACACAGGTAGAGGCCTTACAGCTGGTCCTGAGGACAGAGTCTGTTAACGGCAAGTAGGAGCTTTAGGAGGACAGCGGAGAATGTCGCACAAGGATTTTGAGCTCGTGTCCCGGTTTTGCTCTTTCTAACTCTGTGATGTTTATAATGTCTCTTGGCTTTAGTTTCCTTATGTTTAAAATTGGGATATGATGTCTGTCTTACAGAGTTGCTATGAGGACAGTGTTAAATGGGATAATACAAGCCACTGTTGGCCATATATAAGGGTTTAGTGTAAGTTTTATTATTAAAATGTTGGGGGTCCTGGGGTACTAGATGCATTGTGAGACTGTGTCCGAGGAAAGCCAAGCATTTGATTGAGAATTTGCCTGCTGCACTGTGGTAACCTGATCTTTGTGGTACTATCCTGAAAACGTAATTTAAATCAAATTGTTCAGAGTGAGAATTTTCTTCTTTTTTTAAATAGGTGATAGTTCTTCTTTTTAAAAACTATGTTTTTATTGATTTGAGAGAGAGGAAGGGAGAGGGAGAGAGAGATAGAAACATCGATCGGCCGCCTCCCGCAATACCCCTTCTGCCCACAACCTGGGCATGTGCCCAGACTGGGAATTGGACCAGTGACCTCCTGGTGCATGGGACCACTCTCAACCAACTGAGTCACACCAGCCGGGCCATACTGAGAATTTTCTTGACATGTTCTGTGGAGGTAGTTCAATCTGGAGGTGACCTTGGAAAAAATAAAAAATTAAAAGGAGCTACCTTGTGTGTGTATAATGAAAATGTCATTACTTCACTCTAAATCCCAAGACCTTCTCTTCTACAAAACATGTGAACAGCTTCTAGAAATTAACTTGTTTGGGATTTTTGGTTTGTTTCTTTAAAAGAATAGAGAAATGACTTCATTTTTCAATGGTGAGTAGCATGCTAGTGGAGACTCATAGAATAATAGACTTTTAGAGATGAAAATAGGGTAGTGACCACTTGATTAAAATTTTAATTTCTTATTGATGAAGAAATTAGGCTTGGAGAAAGGCTTTTCTTGTCCAAAACTACAAAGCTATTAACTAGTGAAGCTCAAAAGAATAGATCTCCACTTAAATTTCAGCTAAAACAACATTGTGTAATAAAATAACTCAATGTAATATTATAATTGAATGCTTCAGTGCTTTCTCTCAGTCTCAGCCTAGAATGGAAAAGATGGACTCCCTAAGGGTTTTTGAAACAAGTTTGTTGAAATTATGTCAGAAAAGTTTTTTAAAAATTGTAAGTGAATTGAGATTTAGTAAGCATTTTTAAGTTTCTAAATTAACACTCCAATTTTCATAGTCTGCATAGCTATTAATTATGTATTTGTGCTCTTAATTATTTATTTCAAAATGTATCAAGTTTTCCTGTGTTAAAAATTCTAGCGATCATCACTGCTTATCTGTGGACTATAGTGACTGATACTCAGAAATTTGACCAGATAACTCAGCCTCTTTTGATTTCATCTTTACTGGGATCCATTGTTTTGTTGTCAGTTGTGTTTATTGTTGCAAGTTATAGTGACCATGAATACACAGTATTTTTGGATGAACCTTGAAATTATAGGAAGACATGCACCAGCAAAGTCCATATGATTTGTGTTTCATCAAGTGAAAATGAGCTTTTTCGTGATTGGCAGCAGAAGTGCCCAACTCTCATGTGAATAATACTGTCTTAGTTTGAAATATAGGCTGCAGAAATTGTCTTCTTTAAAAACCTGTCAAAGAATGTAAATCACACTCTTTCTTGGGGAGAGCCATTCTGATGTTGCTATTTCTTTACGTGCTGAATAAAACTCCAGATTTGGAACTTCTTGCCCTATTGTATTTTGGCTTCCCCTGAAATCCTTTGAAGGGGCAGTGACTGGGAATAGCATGATCCTGGAAATGATGGAGTTGGGGCAGTGCTGGCAGAGTGAAAGATCCACAGCGAGTGCCTTGTTTTGGTTAATTAACCTAAGGGCCTAAGCATCCTTGGCAGCAAATATACAGTTGGTGGTGAATATCTGACCTTGGATTTGTGTTACTGCTTCATTCTCCTTTTTTAATTTTATTTTAATTTTATTTTTTATAAATTATATCTTCATTGATTTCAGAGAGAGGAAAGGAGAGGGAGAGAGAGATATAGAAACATCAATGATGAGAGAGTCATTGATCGGCTGCCCCCTGCATGCCCTCCACTGGGGATCGAGCCCACAACCCAGGCATGTGCCCTGACCGGGAATTGAACCGCGATCTCCTGCATCACAGGTCAGTGATCAACCACTGAGCCACGCCTGCTGGGCTTCCTTTTCCTTAAATTTTGTTTCTGTGCAGCTAATTTTTCTCAATCTTCTGTGTCCTTCAGATATATTAAAAAATTATGAGACCAATACATACTCATAGTAAAAAATGCAAACAGAATCAAAAGATTATACAATGCACTGTTCACCCCCTCCAGTCTCACTTGTTACAGGAAACACTGTCTGTTGATTTTTGGGTTTTCTTCTAGACATTTTTCACGTGAACATACTTGCATACATACACCTATATATTTTTCTTGAATGGGAGTATAGTATACATACAATTCTCTACGTTGCCTTTCACTTAATATGTTTTGGAGATGTTTTTGCATCACCGCATAGTGTGAACTCATTCTTTTAAATGGCTGGGTAGCTCTCATGTTAGAGATACTTCATTATTTATTAGATTTTTCTCATATCCTTTTCTTTCTTCCTCAGACAACATAGCTCGGGACAGGCCTTGAGTCAATCTCACATTTAAGGCAGGTGTCACCTGGAGGGGGCTCAATTTCCAACCTCAAGAAAGTGAGCTGGTGGCAGCCTGGGACTACCATTAGCTGTCACCACGTGCACCTCCCTTTCACCTCTTGATGTATGAGGAGTGGTGTGTGTTTTTGTGTTTGCCAAAGTCAGAGCTGCCATGATGTCTCCAAGGGGCAGTGGAGCATGGAAAAGTGAGTGGGAAGCTGGGTACATCAGTGCCAAATCCTTAGATTGGACATAATGAAGCAGAAAATCAAGGTACTATGCTTTCAGAATTTTCCAGGTCAACAATGTGGCTCATGCTCTTTAAGTCAGGTTAGCACAGGGGCCGATTCCAGTAGCATTGTCTGCTTTCCCAGACAGCAGGAAAGTCTCAGTGCCTGTAAAGCACATCTCGGAAAGAGTTTGCAGATTCCCAAAGGAAATTGAAATATCAGTTTTAGCTTGCCTTCAAGCAACAGTGCTAAACTTTGGACATGATAAGTAGTTTTCAAACTTCTTTTAGAAGGAGAACCTATTTTTCAAATGAAATCTCTTTTACAATTCCCAGTATATAAAAGAGATAAAAGTGTAGCTGCAGCGTTTTGGGTTGGGATGGGGATCTGTTGGTTTTCCCCCAACAATTTCCATTGCCTGGCAGTTTTGCAGAACACAGACTGAAAAACAATGAACTAGATAGCATTTTGTGTCAACCAATATATTATGATTTATCTTTCTTTGTTTTTTAGTAGCATTTAGACAGGGTTTCTAATACTATTTAGAGGTAATCATCTGCCTTGCATATAATTTCAAAGAGGAAACATCTTCTCTTTGTTGTTTTTTAAAGGGCCTGTTTTCACTTGGCTGGATCGAAGGGCAGCCTGCGAGCTGATAGATCATTTCAGTTAACTTTTAGCTACTAAAGGAAAAGTTAAAAGTATCCAGGCTGGAGAAACTAGCTTGTAAGGGCAATAAGTCTTTATTCAAATTCCAAGGCCTGTGAGATTGATTGCTTTCAGTGTTTACTGCAGCCAAATGATTAACTAGGACCCTGAAACCCAGCCCTCCTGAGAAGTGATTTATGCTGTGAATGCAGAAAGGATGTTTGCATATGGCCATTGGATTTCTTGTTGAAGCCTTTTAAACATTGTTTATCTTGGGGACACCCACTGCTTAGAGCATTTTTATTTTCTTTTGTATTTTATTGTCTTATGCCAAAGGCCAAGGCCAGCCTTGTAGTATTTACTGAGTTTGGTTGTTCAGGGCTTTCTAGGGGGGCACTGAGTGTGTGGGAGAAAAACAGGCTTCAAACAGTTTATAAAGTGTAGTGCTCTGGAATTTTTCACCGTTGTGAACAAGGTTTTTTGTAACTAAAGAAACACAGTGCTCACAAACAATGAATCATACTATAATTATTTGGGATTTCAAAGATGAGATGTATATTCAAGCCAGTGCCAACTTTTATGGGACCTTCTTTATAACGCTTCTCTTATACCTTGAAGTTTTATTATGGATGAGACACCCCCATTCACCAACATTGAAATAGCATACTTCATTCAGAAATATGTTTTTGAGCACCTACTATGTGCCAGTCTGGATTCTAGGTCATTGGGATACAACAGTGAACATAACAGAGAAAACGCCACCCCTCTGGGACCCTCACTTTTGTTCTCCTAGCTAGTTGTTAAAAAATCTGAAAAGTCATCTGCCTCGCCTTTGCAGGTGTTATTTGAGGAAGACAGTGTGCTTTAGGGTAGTGGAACCTGTTATTTTGCTAGGGAGCTTTCTGTGCACTCATGATAGGGCTAATGGAAGATGATCGTGGATTTGTCCTGCATACAGAAGATAAATTACACGCAGTTTCTCAAAATGTGCTATTACCTACCTGCCTGTGGACAGGTAAGACATTTTCTTAAAAATACGCATTCCTCAAGGTGTAATGCAGAGTTAAAAGAAAAAGCATTCAGTTGCAATTCTCTTCTATTAGGGAGCATCAAGAGAGCTGGAGAATAGCTAATAGAGAGAGAGGCTTTTCTTGGCTCTCTAGAGCTAGGGGTTTCTAAAGCCTTCATGTTCCTTATCTATTTTTTACAACCAGGGGAAGTGCTAAGGCCCAACAGTGGACCAGAACTTCCAAGAATTCTTACTCTTTTTTGGGAAGAGGTATTAATTTTCAAGGTAGTGCTTTAGCTTTTTTTTTTTTTTTTTTTTTTAAATAATATTCTTCACCTGGAAGTGGAAGAAATCATACTTGGTGAACTACTATTCAGAAAAAGACTGATTCTAAGTGACAGCCCAGAAACGGAATCAATATTTGCATTGTTCACGTGACATTATGATTCGTTGTACTATTGGGCTATATTTTAGAGAAATGAGTGTTGGTGTTGCCGTTAAGAAAGGTTGAAATCTGTTTACACGTTGGAATCGGTATCATTCCTTGAATCCGTGTGTGTTTGGAGTGCTCTCTTTTGCATGGCTTCTGGAGAGGCAGGGTGCTGCTCAAGGCACCTCCCCACCCCCTTCCCGGGGAAGATTAAGGTGCAGGAAGGAAACTGAATGGCTTAAGGTTGAGCTTCTTACTTACATGCCTTTGTTTAGGGCTCTGAGTTGCTTATTCCAGGCTCCAAGGGACAGTAAAGAACTTGCAGATTTTAAATTGAGTATATGCTTTAATTCAGGCCTAATTGTTGAATAAAGTTGTGTACATGTATTTTCTTCCCAACTTGTGGTGAGCATGTTGAATCCAAGACTCTTCTTCTCTTGCACTTTTTTGCATGCCCCTTACGTCACGCAGACTTGTTCTTAGCATATAAACCTTCTGTTACTACTTGCTGGTTGATCAAGGGTGGCCCAGAGTTGATATCTCACAGATAATGACTGATTCAGTTTTGGAGAATTCATTGGTTCCTTCAACAGATACTGGTCGAGGTCTTACTGTGTGCTAAGGAAGCAGTGGGATTGCACAACTTGCTCTTTGGTTGGATGCGAATCTGGTTCTCAGTGGTAATGCACTGTATTTGACATGATTATAGATTGATGAGACATTTTCCAGGGCAGTTGGTCTCAGTACTTGTGGTCATGTTCCGTCAGCCTGCTAGACCTACTCACTTTGTTGCCTAAATATAGCACAGAGCACTCCTTTCTTTCTCTCGTTAGGGACGCGGCATAAACTTGAGCCTTCATTACTGCTCGCCTGGATTGTCATGATAGCTTAACAGTTCTCTGTTTCATTGGTGGTCTTGCCTCTCTCATATCCATCTTCTAAGTTCTTAGACACCGATGCTACAGTGATCTTTCTAACCTGAAGACTGGCTGAATCCCTAGAGGGTTTTGTTAGTGGCATACAAGACCTGCTACCTTGCAGCCTTCTTCCAGCCACGCCTCCTTGTGCTCTGGGAATGTCGTGTCTGTATCTCCTAGATCGAGAGCTCTGTGAGGCCTGCGTTCCTGTCTGCATGTCCCTCTCGGAATCTCTGGGGTCCGAAGGTGCCCAGAATAGAGCTGGGTTCTCTAAGTTTTTGTAGAGTTAAAGTGAATCATGTACTCTCTGAAACTAACAAGACTTAAGCTTATTAGCAAACCAGATTACATTGCCTTCTGTCTAATCCCTTAAATTCTTACTGGATGGATTCAGCATTGTTTGTCAAAGCACTTTGGGAAATGAAAAATAGATGGCTCTTTCCTCTCACTGCTCAGCAAGACTCAGAAATATATTTAGAACATTTAGCACTTGAAAGACTGTATATTTCAGCCAACTGTCCTCCCCCTCATCTGATATGAGGAGGCGGTATTAATTTCTAAAATAATAGAAAAGGAGGAGTGAGGCAATGCAAGGGACTCACGCTTCAAAATATCTTTTGCATTTCGGTTATCTTGAGGACATGCAATAATTTAATAGCTTTCTCAATATTTTTTAAAATCTGCTTTACATTTCATAATTCTTCCCTTTTCATATTCTGTAAACCAATTTTCTTTATAACATTGATTCTACACTCACCCAGCGAGGTTCAATCAAAGTTTATGGATCCAGTGTTATTTCACGATCTCTCTGGCCCATCTAGATCAAATTATTTACTTAAGAAATTTCTGCAGATTCTTTAATCTTTTGTTTGGTAGAAATTTATCTATCCTTACAAATTTGAATTGCAGATAATTCACTGTGATTTGCCTTTGTCACAACAAATTTTAATTTATGGGCTTTTTTTCTTATTCCTATTTTCATGAGGCCAAGAGACTCATACATATGAATGTAGTTAATAAGTGGCCTGCCCTGTATATTCACAGATGAAGCCACTTACCATTGGGGTTGGTATCTTGAGTTACGCTTTATGGAAACACATGGACAATAATTTCACCCACAATTTCTCTTGATCTCCTCACTCTCTTGGAACTAATGGTGTACACTTTAGAGGGAATTGTATGATCACTGTGTAAAGAAGAGGAACTTCAGACGTAGTGGAGTTAAGTAACTTGCTTGGCATAATCCTGGTCCATTAGCCTAAAACCCTCTTAAAATATTTTTTATCATGAGGTTTTTCTAAAAATTCTTAAAATGAAAGGAAACTCTCATGTACCCATCACTCAGCTTTAAAAGCTGGCAACATCTGCCTGTTTGGGGTCCAGTCTTTAGTACCACTGTGTTTGTCTCACCCCTAACATAGGTTTAAAGAAATTCAGGTGACATTGGGAGGATCAGAGGGTATTACATTTCTTTTTAAGCCTACTTTAATTACATTTATGTAATTATTCTCATCACCATTTTAAGTCATTCTCATTGTTAATATTTTAAAAACACACTAAACTAAGAAAATCCATTTTTAATCCCTGAGGGAAAAAATGCAAAAGTAAGCAAAGTGGAAATCTTAACAGATGGGTAATTAAAAGCAAACAAAGCAGAATTATCCTGAGAGTTTTTTCACAGTTCCATATACTAAGAATGTGTGCTTTATCTGGGGGATTAAATGTACTCAGCCCTTGAATATCCAGCAGCAGATAACTTTGTCTTTGGGCCTTCTCCAAGCTGTGCTCTGCTGTGCTCCCACCATCTTCTTGGCCCAGGGAGGCACAGACGTAGGAGACTAGCAAAAGGTGACCCTGTATGACACTGTCCTTTAATGATTTCCATGATTTTTGGCTGAGGCATTGGATTGTTTTGCTTGTTTATCTCACTTCTCTGTGATCGTCACACAGTTAATAAATCATTGGTTCAGGTAGCTGCATTAAACTACAAAACGTGAGGCCATGGCCTGTTCATCTTGTATCCGCATCACCTAGGACAGGGTCTGACTTCTGGTAGGTTCTTGGTGCATGTTCTGAGGCTGGAGCGGAACCACCCTAAGATGATATGCCATTGGTTAAGAACCTGCACATGGGTTGCTTTATTTTCAAACTGGATCGATAGACTGAGCAAAAAAATTTGGCATGTTTTTAATATAAAAAAAGATAGTGTTGTTGTTGAGAACAAACTGAAAAATGAGGAAATTAAACTGATCTAATTTTACTCTGAGCACGTGACCAAGAGTTAAGTAAATAGTGTAAATTGTGCTGAAATGGAAAGAAAACAACATCTGAGGCAGAGATTATAATTAGAAAGCAAAGTTATTTTTCAAAATTATTATTTCTGCTGTGACCTTTTCTTCAAGTTAACTGATGATACAGTCCCTTGCTTTTTCTAATAGAGAAACACGTGGCATTCGAGGAGCTTATTTATAACCCACTGTGAAGAGCAAACAGTAAAGAAGAGAGCTCAGTTACACATTTTAAACACCATGCTTCGTGTGGTCAGGATGAAGTGCTATTCTGCCTGTACTATGGTATCTTTTCTATCTGAGCAAATGTACCTGGCTTCCTTTCCCCAGCTTTCTCCCCTCTTTTTTCTCCGTTCAGGAAATCAGTTTGGTTGAGTTTCTTGTGTAGGGTGAAACCCATGGACTGGTACAGAGCTGGTGAGTGGCCCATCAATGGGATCTCTGTTAGCTCGTTTTTCATCAGGGAGATACATTTCTTTCCCAAAGCTGTGATCCAGGAGAGTTGCCAAGCGGCTAGAGTTTTTAAAAAAATACATACAAAACAGCAAACAACGTGATTCTTTCACGTGGTGATCTCTCCTTTCGTGTTCATTATGCTGTTGCTGGCCGGCCAGCTCTAAAACAGCCCATGGTTCCTTTGCCTTTGGCTGTTTCTAGGCTCTTGGAATCTTAGTTAAAAGTTGATTCCAAATAACTTTTTACTGACAGCATTCAAAGGGTGGAAGTAGAAGACTCTCTTTTTGTGGGTTGGGACTTAATTGAAAAACGGTAGAAGTTCATGAACAATTTCTCAGGTTCACTTTTGTGCACTTAGCATGTGTAAAACATTTACAAAGCTCTTATGTCCATATCTGACCTTGTGTGCTCTTTGAACCCAAAGTGTTCATTTTTTTGATACCACTATTTAGCTCTTTGACAGACTTTATATAGGTGGCTTAAAACTGAAATATACTTTATTTTCCCCCCTGTATCTTCAGCAGGGCTAGCATGTTAAAAGCCGATTGACTCAGTATGCTTCCATTGGCTTTGTTGCATAAATGCCTCTGGTGGCCACAGCCAAGCTCTCCTGTCCAGAGGAAACAGTGAAGCCCAACCAGCTGGTGGGGGTGATTTTTTTATTGTGAGCACTTGAATTTGGCTTATTTGTAACATTCTGTAAGGCAGCAGTTGTTTGTCCTCTATCTAAACAAGACACTGTCCCCAGGTAGCTTTGGCGGTCTGAAAAATGACCTGTTTCAAGGAGGCCTTTCAGATGATTGAATTGAATTGACTAATTCTAAATGTTTCACCATTAGTGAGAAATGTCTAACAAACACTTTGTGGCCCAGGACAAAAGTGGTTTTAGCTCAACTCTTTTCCCACAGGGTCCCACAGGGTCCCACCGAGTGGTGACTCTCCCACCGCTTCAGTTCCTGAAGGGTGGTGTGGAAGCCCACTCCCAGTTTCCCAATGCAGTGCCCATCTCCTTCGAGTGCCCTCACAATTCTGGTGCTGCCACAAGCTCAGGATGCCCACATCCCCTCTCGTCTAACCTGAGTCCCAGCAGCCCCTTCCAGATTGGCCTTTCTAGGCTCTCTGCTCTGAGTGGTCTGTGAAGTTCTCCTCTAAGCTCTGCTGGGTGAAAAGAATGATCACCAGCTGCGATGCTCCAGCCACACACGATGAATTAAATTCCCATGCCTGCCTGGCCGGTGTGGCTCAGCAGTTGAACGTCAATCTATGATCCAGAAGATTGCGGTTTGATTCCCGGTCAGGGCAAATGCCTGGGTTTCGGGCTTGATCCCCAGTGGGGGGTGCAGGAGGCAGCCCATTAATGACTCTCATCATTCATGTTTCTATCTCTTTCTCTCCCTTCCTCTCTCTGAAATCAATAAAGATATATTTTAAAAAAAATAAATTCCCATGCCTACATTGTAGTCAACAACCAAAATACTGTTATTTCACCTTGAAAATATATCACCTTATGTTTTTAGGCTTGCTGCAGTATGTAATGTGCTCAAGGCAAATGGCACTTGGGTTCTTTGATCTGGGTTCTTTGCAGCGAAACTGTTTTATTTATTGTGTCACATAACCTCATTTCCCAAATCAGGCTGGTTGTTGGACTCGTGTTCATTTAGCTAGGCCATTGCTGTTTCGTTGTTTGGAATCTCTTACTGAAGAATGGCTGTTGTGCTGAGACGATGTTGAAGTCAGGAACGCTGTGTTTGGGCCTTGGGCATCCAGCAGTGCTGAAGAGCAACTGCAAACAGCGATTGGCATCGGTGAACTGTGCCTGGGAGAGTTGGACTGTAGCCCTTAAACCAGAAGGTACCAGCAGCTCTTTGACATCTAGGGCAGCACTTCTTAATCACATGTCGTAGCATTTGGTCAGCAGTGCAGTGTGTCACACACATTTGATGCTGGTGTGATGGGCAGGACTTACCGGTATGTGCGTGTTCACAGTTTCTCATTTTCATTCTGAGAAAGAAAGCGCAAAACTCAATGAATGAAGTTTGAGAGAAAAACCATCAGGTTGGAATGCAAACTAAGTCCTTGCAAGCTTCACTGGAGGGGAACTTGATGTAGTGGGAGGATGAAGGCTGGGCAGGAAAAGCTCAGAGAGAAGTGACCTGGAAAAGCAGATGGAAATGGTGAGGTGATACGGATGAGCGAGAGAGCTCTTGTGGAGTGGGCCACCGAGTGGCTCCCATGAGTTGTGTGTTGCTTGAGAATAATATAAGCCAGGGCTTTCATGTTGCTCTCGGCTCTATTCTGGAACTTCTTTAAATGATTCTGGGAGACACAAGAGAAAATGGACAGTCTTGTTTGGGCTATGGGTTTGAATTGTGACGTTGTTCTGGACTGTGTGGATTGTGGCTTTATATTTGTAGTAATGATTACTTAATTTTTAGTATGATTTACCTTTAAAAATATTTCAGAACTAATTCATGATTACTCTCTCATAATCATTTAAAGTGCCCCCCCTGTGGGAGAGAAAGGATGTCTAACCTCTGAGTCCCAGCAGCCCCTACCTGTTTTATCTACTCTACAGCTCAGAGCAGGTATCTATTACTATTAATTAGTATGGCAATTACCATTTATTTATAGTGTTTGTGATTTTATAGTTTTTAATTTACCCAAGGATAAATTTTTAATAAGGAAGGAGCAAGAATAGACAAAGAAAGCCTGAGTAATGTGTCTATATCTCTGCTGAACATGAAAAAAATGTTTTAAATGTCTCCCTTAGAAAGAACACAACAGTTCCATGGGTCATAAGCTAAAGGACTATAGGTCAAATACATCAAATACAGCCTACATACGTGTTTTATTTATCTCTAATAGTTGAATCTATTGCCAAAATATCAAATATGGAGATTTCATAGGAAAATCTGTCTTTCTAACTTTTTTTTTTTAATATATCTTTATTGATTTCAGAGATGAAGGGAGAGGGAGGGAGAGAGATAGAAACATCAATTATGAGAGTCATTGATCAGCTGCCTCCTGCACGCCCCCCCCACTGGGGATCGAGCCCGCAACCCGGGCATGTGCCCTGACCAGGAATCAAACCTTGATCTCCTGGATCCTAGGTCGATGCTCAACTGCTGAGCCACGCCCGGCTGGGCTTTCTAACTTCTCTTGAACAATTGAAGGGCTTTGGGACATTGGCCCACATTTCCATGGCAATAACTGTCTGGATGTGTTTCAGAAGTCTTGCTCATGAGGTGGGGCACATGTACCTCAGTTTGCTGTTGCCCACGATGCTGTTTCCCGAGGCACTGGCCGCTTCCTTTGCCCATGCAGGCAGTGGAGTATGCTAATCCTTGCTAATCACTAAACCAATGGTAGGCAAATGATAATGTTTTAAAAGTTTGCAATAATTCTAGTAATATTAATAATGTTAAATACCTGTATATTATAATATAAAACTATAAAGTAGGGTTTATTTCTTTTAATTAGAATATTTTATTTTTTATACAGCACCATTTTGAATATCTTCCAGTGGCTTATTTTATTACCCAGATGCAAGCATAAGCCATTTAAAGATCTAAAAAAGGGCAGTTTTATAAGCAAAGAGATATGATTATTCTAATTCAAAGAACTAATCATAGCTTTTTTTAATGAGAATTATTTTTTCCAGCCCTCTAATCCACAGATTATATTAGAAGTAAGCCAGTATACATCAATGAACTCTACTTTATTATTTTACATTACTGTCCACAGTGTGGGCTCTAGATTAAGGGAGTCTGAGTTTGAATTCAGATTCTGTCACATATGAACTGTGTAACCTGCATGAGCCAGAGCCTCTCTATGCCTTGATCTTCTCACCTGTGGTATGGGAATCATTATAGCCCTTACCTTAGATGGTTGTTTTGATGATTAAATAAAATAACGTACACAGGGCAGGTGGCTCAGATTAGGAACTCAATAATATTACCTATTATTATTACTTCCACATATGATTTTTCAGTGTTATCTTATTTACTTTATTACAATTTATTTTTTGCCTAAGAAAATCTTGGTGTCAATATTGGGAGTATGTTGGACATGCCTATATCATCTGCCAGGAGTAAGGCTGCAAAATTTGGCCCTAGAAAATGCTGTCATATTAAATCTAAACTTTCACCATTTCATCTCATACCATAGGTCTTCATCTGTAAAATAAGGAGACTTCTCTTTGTAATCTACCTCGCAGGGTAAAACAAAGTAGAAACCTTGTACAGTGGTGCCTCGGTTTTCGAACATCTCCGTTGGCGAACATTTCGGTTTACAAAGGCCGGAAACCCTGAGGGAAATGCTTCGGTTTTCGAACCCGCCTCAGAGGTGGAACATGCCCCGTGGCTTCCACTGAGGGCAGGATCCTGAGGCCCAGCTGTCGGCTGCGGATCCCTCGGTTTTCAAACGGTCTTTTGGAATGGATTGCATTCGAAAACTGAGGCACCTTGTCCTGATAAGTTAGGCTATTGGTACAAAGCTGCTGAAAAGACTTTGTCTGCCACAGCTGAACTCGATGAAGATGAATTTAGCCGTTCACACTCCCTTTCCCAGTTCCACGCATGCTGCCAGCCTTGGCACCTGAGTACAGAGAAGCATAAGTATGTTGTGTCCAGTAGATATGCAGCTACTAGTTTATTGAGATGGAAATAAACTTTGTCCTTACTGTGTCTCTTGTCTTATAATTTTATTTCTTGAGGTTGACTTTGACTTTTTGCTAGAAGGAGGAAAAGCAGGTTTTACTTCTATGCCTAAAAGGAATCCATGAGAAAAATGTTTTTTAATCAGCGTACATGGGATATAGCACTAACTTGGGACCATGATCTGCATCCAGGGAAATGTATGCTCATGTCCTTCCACTTTGTTGTTCACTCTCGTAGAAAAAAGTTGGTTTTAAGTGGGACAGGATAGAAATGGTGCCACAAAAACTATTTCTTAGATTCAAAATTGCAGTTTTCTGGCACCACAGGAAGCCTGCACTGTTGAGCACCACTGCCCTTTCTGAGGAAACAGAAAGCAGCATTTCACGGTTGTAAATGAAGATCGAGTGTGATGGGTTACATTTGAGGAAAATGTCCTCTTAAATGATTGCAGAAACACAAATCTATCTCAGCTGTAGGGTTTTCAGTGCTGAGGATCTTGTAAATTCCGTCTGCCTGCCATTGTCATGGTGGTTACATTCATTCCATTTCTGTCACTGCCTGTTAGGTGAATGTTTTGCTTTTATCTGATAACTTTGGAAACCCAAGTTATTTCTCCTGAGGCTACGAGGCAGAAGAGTCTCTCAGGAGCTGGTTGATTCTGAAGTATGAAGCTGCTTTTCCTGAAAGGAAGGTGTATTATTAGACGTGGTTTTAGTCCCTTGCTGTGTCAGTGCTAACCATCTTGAATTGGGGAAAACAATAAAATGGAATTACCTAAGAGAGGAAAAATCCAAGAAATAGTGCAGTTGTTTTTATAGCTAACTGCTAGAAAACAATTTGTGGGGTGAGCCTTTCTTGTCCTCTCCAACTTTTTCTAGCACTGAGCATGCGAACTCTGAGGCCCCGCACTTGCTTTGTAATTAAACAAGAAGCAACAGGCAGATGATGCACAATTGTCACCATTCCGCTTCCTGCTTGTCTCTAGAACACACCCAAACCTCAGATGACAGAAAAGATGGGAAAGGCATCATTCTTTTAATGGAGACTCTTGGAACATTGCCCAACTCTTATAAAAAGCATTTTATTCACATTTCTCCATTCTGTTTTTATTCATCTTTTTATGAGTAAATTTAAGTTTATATAGCTGTACACCTTCACATACATAACTTATTGTGCATAAATTACATAATTTATTTCTCATTCTTTGAAAATTTGATTTTTTTCTCCCTATTGTTATAAAAATCTATATAGTGTTTCTCACTATTATTAAAAAAACTTTTAATTTTATGGTCAAAGATTTTTCACATTCCCAAGACAAGTTAATTGAGTTACCTAATTATTCTATGAGTGAATTATATTTATAATGGCTTTATTAGCAGAGATCATAATTTAGACCTGGTTTCTAAGTTGTGGGCACTTTCTAAAAATTGTTGGGTGCTCAGATTTCAAACTGTCCTCCCCTGCCTTCCACCCCTGCCAAGGGAACAATATTCTAAATTATAATAAATAAAGATTAGATTTCTATTGAAACCCACAAATCTGTGTACTCCACACTGGGACTAATCTCTAGAGCTATGGTTTCTTATTGCTGCTTTGGAAAAAGTAGTCCCAAGTCACAATATTACACATGACTTCCATAACTCCAGTGCTCCAGTGTTGACGAAAATCATATTTTGCCTTTCCCTTCGCACTTGGACTTAGTTTTTTCTCTCTCCTTCTACTCTAACCTGGGCAGTGTGAAGAGTTCTGGTCCTTCTCCCCCTTTCGGTGCCGGGATTTGAAAGGAGTTGTGCGTAGTCTCGTCTGATGAGAGTGGCAGCAGGAGGAGGTTTCTGCTCTGCCTGCCCAGCCTCCCATGCCCCCATCTGGATGGTGAGGATTGCATTGACCACCTGGCTGGAACAAGGGTTCAGTTCCGAAAGGCTCTGGGTGTGGAAAGCAAAGGGGCCAAGGGGACAACTGAAGTCAGAGTTCCTAAGGGCAGACATTAAGCCAGCGGTCTGTGATAGGATGTTGCAGAGCAGGCAGAAACGGTTTTAGGCAGAAATGGGGTCCAGGGGTGGGCAGGCAGAAACACCTTTGTGTGGCATGCTCAGCATTTTCCCTTGGAGACGGGGGCATTATGTGATGCTTGAAGCATGGAATAGACTGACAGATCTCAGAGGGGAAGGGGGTGCGGGGGATGCGAAGAGCACATAGGCATATATGCGTAGCCCATGGACACAGACAATAGTGTGGTGAAGGGCTGGGTAACAAAGGGGGTGAGGAATGGGGGACATCCGTAATACTGCCAACAATAAAATAAATAAATAAAATGAATAAATAAAAGAGATAATTTTGAAGTGGTATGTTTGTAACTCCAGAACCACTCATAATGCTTTAGAGCAGTACAGTTTTTGAATCAGTACAGTTGAAGAAATACAACATGAGGAATGGAAACCATATTTATAACCAATTAATAAAATTAATCTTTTAAAAATTCTATGAAATGTTAAGAAAGATGTAAGAAGAGATTTAAAAAGGCTTTGATTTTGTTAAAGTGCTAATGTAAATTTAGTACTTAAAGCACTAAAATTGTTCTAAAGGGAAAAAATTTTACCTGAGATAATGCCTCACATAAATGTAAATTATTACTATATAACAACTTTCCTGCAGAAGGAATCTAAAGGCTATTTAAAACCTCAGTTATTATGAGAAAGTCGAGTATTTTGATAAAGTTGTATTTAAACATGGGCACAACACAGTCAATATCTTCTTCTTTTGAAAAAGCTTCTAATATATTCCTCATTTTTTTTCTTTCCTCTTTTTCATGCAGGTCTTTTAAAAAGTAACATTTTATTTTCCTGCTTCCTCAGCCTAAAGTTCTTTCTCCAAACTCCTGGGAATATACTAATTAAAAAAGTCAAGCTTTCTGCCCTTCTAGCCTTTAGTCCCTTAGGTCAGAATACAAGTTAAAAAGGCAAATTTTAGAGCAATTCTCTTGATGCTCTAAAAACTAATGAGCTCTCCTTATGCTAGTATCCTTTCCCCCATTTTTTGGAGAATGGTTAATGTCTACATAAAAATCAGAGCTTTCTGAGCTAAAGATATGACAAAGCTGACCCAACGACCTTTCTTTTGACAAAGTAAAGGCTTATAAAATACTTTCATCCATGCCTCTGGCATATAGTAGGATATTTTGCCTTTTATAGTACTTTATAGTGTGTTTCACACGATTCCCTCTTATGGGAAGGTCCAACATTCTTACACGTGGCTTTCTTATTGGACCCTAACGTTTATGTTGACTTGAGAAACTCCAAAGATCTTAGAAGTAAAATAAGATGATTTCATGGAAAGCCCATCAAACTGCTAAATCAGAAGACCTGAGTTGTAATCCTCGCTTTACTAGTGTATGCTTTTATTACTTTCCTTCTCAAGTCTTCTGTTTACGCGTCAGTAAAATGAAGGGCTGTGTTAGGTAAAAACTAAAGGTCTGTATTAGGTAGTTATTGTTGTGTAACAGACACCCCCCCAAACATCCATGTCTGAAAACAATAGATATGTAATTTTACTCTGGTTCGTCTGGGCAGGCCTGCTAACATGGCGAGGCTCACTTGACTTTGGTTAGACTTGCTCATGGTTCGGCAGCCTGCTAGAGGCTTGGCCAGAGGCCGAGTCCTTTGGAATGGGCTCTTGCCCATAGCTGGCTAGGGACTGGGCAATGAGACAAGAGTGTCATCAATTTCTCACCGTCCAGCAGCCTGGCCTGGGCTTATTCTCTTGGCCAAAGCATGTACCCCCAGGGTGTGAGCAGACACATGCAAGGCCACTTGAGGACTGTTAACTCCACCACATTCTGTTGGCTGAAGCAAATCTCAAGGCCCTCTCAGGTTCTGGAGATGGGGAAATAGACTCCGAAAGGCATGGAAACAAGGAGCAGTGAAGAATTATAGCCCGTTTTTCAATTAATGGACTATATAGGCCCTTTGAGCCTTAACCTTTTGTTAACCCTGTAAGTGATCTAATTGGTTATTTAAATGCCTACTACTGTGCTTAGGCGCTGAAAGAAATACAAAAGAAAAAAAATAACACTTGACTGTACTGAAGGCATTTTATAAAACCATTTTCATTTTCCAGAGAAACATAAAGTAGAAGATACCCTTGAGGAGCTAGCAACATGGTTAAGCAAATAAGGCTCATATATTAAACCGTAAAACATTTCAAGACCATCTTTCTTTCTTCTTTCTTTTTGTAAGGGCTACAGGACACAGAAAACCAAGAAGCAAACGTGGGCTGGAATTGTCTCCTAAGCCTGGAAGGATGATGTGTCTTTGGTTAGATCCAGACTAAGCAGGCTTTTTTCCTTTTGATCACCCCTTATATTTATACACACAAAGAGAGCAAAATGTGTTTTAATTAAGCAAGGGAAACAAACAATTCGTTGGTAGATAATTAATCTGAAAACCTGTTTCTTGCTAATTTAAGGAAGAAGTTATATCTTGATTATAGACATTTTTAGTAAATAAAAGCTATTTTCACAAGAATGTTTAATTTTCTCAGTACTCACCAAATATTTTTAAGCACTGGCTCCTTGGAATAAAGCCAATGGGATTAATTTCAGCCACTGGCAGAGGTGCTCACTGTTCACTAAAATTCATTTTCCCTTTCTACATCTCCCAGCCTCTCGCAGTTAGGGGAATCATTTAGTAAGTTCTGGCTCATGGTAAGTGAGTAGTAAAACATGTGCCATTTCCCACTCATTCCATCAGACATCCAACAGGTGCTCTCCACACAGACTCCCTTTCCTGGCTGGCTGGGTGGCCACATGCAGGGCAACTTTGGAAGCCATAGGTTGATGCTGGAAGAGCTGCGGTCATCTGTGTTCCTAAATGATTGCCTGGAGCAGAACCCCTCTTTCAAAGAGGAGCATCTGCCATGGATTATTAATGGAGCAAAACATGAATTCTATTGTGTTCAACACAATCCATAGTGGATCTACTCCAACTAATGGTCTACTCCAACTAATACAAAAAATAAGACCATTACTTGTAAAATCAAGGTAGCTAAAGCAAAATTAAATTAGAGCTTTCTAGCTTTTTTTCTCTATCCACAGGCCTAAATCTTGTTACAGAGTTCAACAAACACAACACTTACTGACTCTTCCATCTACAAAAGGCGGAGCTCATTGCTGAACTAAGAACTGAATGAGACTATTCCAACTTCAGGGCGTGCACAGTATCTTAGGGTAAATGATTATTAACAATGTAGTAAAGCTATTTGGCGGTACAGGCTGAATGAATGTATCATAGAGACCCCACTACTTAGTGACTCAAGCAAGATAGAAAATTCTTTTTTTCTATAATAGTTCAGTGTAAGGTGGGCAGTCCAGAATGGATGGGCAGCTCTGCTCTAAAGAGTTATTATAACAACACTGATAGAATGATTCCTATTGATAATAGTAATAATAATGATGATCATTATTATTATAGGTAGCATCACCTGGCACTTACTATGCTTTAAGATTTTTTCCAAGCCCTTAGGTGTTATTAATAACTACTTTAGTTGTTACAAAACCCACATGTATTAGGTACTGTTTATTCCCCCATTTTACACATACGGAAACCAGCCCACAAATTGCTTAAGTGATTTACCCAGGGTCACAGAGCTAGGAAGTGACTTAGCTGGGCTTTCAACCAGGCAACCTGAGCCTGTGCTGTTAACCACCATGCTGTGCTCAGATGGGCAAGGTGACTCAGTGGGTGGTCATTGAAGTGTGGGAACATCCGCTGATCTGGGTGGACATTTGACTGATACCTTTGAGCTAGTTCTTGTAGCACCCAGAAACTCAGGTGGTGATGGTGTACTTGGTGTTCAGAGTTATGCTGCATTACATGTTTTTTATGTGTTTTGTGTTCCAGATATATAATGATTCTTTGAGGCATTTTGCCTAATCTTTGTGGTTTCTGTCTTCTTATGTAGCCAATTAAGGTTGCACCAGTTCAAAGAAAGTAGTGATGATTATTTGCAAGTGTTATTTTCCCAATAATTTTTAAGGGTCTCCAACTTATTTAGAATATATTATACCAATCTCCACGCACACTAAGTACCTGATAAGTGGCTTCTTGCTGAGTAAATATGGAATACTACACTGTGTAAGTTTATCTTTGAGCTCCCATCAGAAGCACAGCATACAGTCCTCCCCTTGTCCTCTGCATTCGCCCTGTCTCTCTCACTCTGACAGAAGACAGAGTCCGAACGTTCCTTTCCCTCTGCCCCTCCTCAAGGAAGGCTGGCTTTACTAGAGAGGGTGCACATTGTTGTTACATAGCATTTTTGCTTTTCCCCTTTGTGATATTTACACAAGATGGTTTGGCAAATATAAACCTAACCTGAAACCTAGATTCTCTTTCCTTGAGTAAGCACAGTGAACATGTGCAAAGTGCCATTTACTACTGTCCACTACATATTTCCATTTCATGAGAATGTTGGACTTTTTCTGAGATTTACACCATATCTGCTCTCTAGTGGGGATCATTTTAGTTTTCCTTAAACTGTTGTGACTGCTGTTCTACTTTTTTTGTTCACCTGTGAGCATTTGCTCTTGTAGGGGACACAGGATAGGAGTATTTTCTGAGCATCCCATGCGTTAGGTGCTGAAGTCCTCTGGCCACTGAGCCAGCTCTTGACAAAGAGGCTAGGCAGGTGCTAAAAGATTCCTAGAGCAGCTTTTATTCTGGGGGCCATTGTGTCTGGCTAATTCTGAACCTTGTTGGGTTTTGTGAGGGTGCTTTGTGTGCAAAACGTCTGATAAGACAAAAACTGGCAGTGTTCATTTACAAAAGTTGGCAGCTCTTCACTGGGAAATTTAGATGTAAATTATGATCCAGGTTGGGACTGCTGCATGTCCTGCAAGAAGGGTTTTGAAAGTCCAACAAGTCTAACAAAGGCCTTGTAAGCTGCAGGCTGCCCTTTTATTCCTTAAGTACAATTGACTTGAGTCGGTCAGGAATGAATTAAGTAATTTTTTCAATAATCACGCATTCATCATCTTTCCCAAGCAGTGTTACTGAGATCAGGAAGTGAATGGGAAGCTGGGAATTCCTATCTTCCTGGCAGGGTCTACTTTTCACTAGCCAGTTACCTTTGACAAACTGTTTTGCCTCTGTTCTTTCTCCCTGCGGCAAAGCTAGTTGTCTAGTGGAAATCACGGGCTGGTGAAGGGGATGACATTGTTAGTGTACTGTATGGGAGTTTGAATGTCTCCTCTGCCACTTGTGTAGTGTAGCCTTGGTCATGTTGCTTAACCTCTCAGCTTTAATTTTTTAAAATTTATTGATTGATTTGAGAGAGAGAGAGAGAGAGAGAGAGAGAGAGAGAGAGAGAGAGAAACATTGACTTGTTGTTCCACCCATTTATTTATGCATTGGTTTCTTCTTGTATGTGCCCTGACCAGAGATTGAACCTGCAACTTTGGTGTATTGGGACAACGCTCTAACCAACTGAGTTATCCAGCCAGGGCTAATCTCTCAACTTTAGATGCCATCTCTCCAATGGGGAAAGTAATGTCCACCTCACAGGGTTGTTACAAGAATGACATAAGGCTGTGCCTGGTTATCACCAAGCATGATGACTAACACATAGTTGGTACCCGTTACTTTCTAGTTATTATGTTATTATTATTAGCTATTATCAAGTTCTCAAACTAGATGAGATGCTGGCAAAATATCAACAGGGATGCAAGGAATGTTCTTTCATGAAAAGATCATGCCTATTTAGGCTACATATTTTTCAATGCAATAGTTATTATTACATTAATATTAAAGAGTTTTTATCCAGAGACTTATTTTCATAATAAAAGAGTAACTTCAGAGACCATGTGAGTTGAGAGTCAATGGGGCATGGTGGAAAGATCATGAGGTTCAGAAGCTGCACAGATCTTACTTGAATTCTGTCACTACCACTTACTACCTGTAACCTTGTAAAAGTCAATTAACTTCTCTAAGCCTTAGTTTACTGGTTCATAAAATGGAGATGATATGATAATGCTGATTTAAGCAAGACTCATTTTGAGGATTGGAGATCATTAACATAGAGTTAGTGAAGTCTTGCTCATTGCCATGTGGTTAACTAACAGAACAACCAGATGTTGCCATGTGCTCTCTTAAGGTGTTTTATAAGGCCATCATGAGCTTCCAGGATCATCAGTTGTGTTGTATGTGTTCCTGTTTTAAAGCGTCCCGTTCTTTTCCTTCATAGCACTTACTCACAATGTGTATTTCTCCATTCATTTGTACGTTTGCTTACTAACTGTTCTTTTCCTAGGCTGAGGACTGGGTGTGTTCTGTGTGTTCACTATTACATGGCTAGCATGGTACCTGGCACAGAGTCAATGCCCAGGACATCTTTGTTAAGTGACTGGATGAAAGGATAGCCAACAGCTAACAGAGATCTTTCTCCTCTGTAAGCACATGTCATTTATTTGTTACTTTATTTCATATTGCCTTGCCCCATCACCTGTTGTCTTGTTAATTAAGCTCTTAAAAAATCTCTAATTCACCCAGCTGGGTGTGGCTCAGCGGTTGAGCGTCGACCTAGGATCCTGATCGCGCTTTGATTCCCAGTCAGGGCACATGCCCGGGTTGCTGCTTGATCACCGGTCGGGGGCGTGCAGGAGGCAGCCGATCAATGACGACTTTCTCATCCTTGATATTTCTGTCTCCCTCTCCCTCTCCTCTCTCTGAAATCAATAAAGGTATATTTTTTAAAAAATTGCCAATTATTTTCTTAGACTCTGTGATAGGTCGTTAACCCCTTAAGGGCTGGAGCCATAGATTAGGTCTCATCCCCCAAAGATGGTACCGTGCTTTGCTCAGTAATTAAGTGTTGGATAGATGCAGTGGAAATGGAAAGAAAAACTCATTCTGCATATGTCACCAAAGATCGAAGTGGGAAATGTCATGAGGTCAGTTTGCATTCAGCCTTTTTCTCTAGTGCTCCTATCTATTGTATTATAATGGTGATAATCGATTTTTAAAGATGAGAAGGAAAGGCATATGCTCAGCTCCCTGACATGGTCCTAACCATTCTTTGTATGCTCATCTCAGTGGCTCTTTCCTCTTTCCACTGGTGGTCCTACTCAACCTGCAAAATTTTCTGTGCTTTCCCATGGCCATTCCTTTTTCATGTCATTTCCTGACACAAGATGAGCTCCTTGCATTCTTACCTGGTAAAATCTTACCCTTCAAGGCATATCTTAAATGCTCCTCCAGCATTCAAGACAGGCCTTGACTGTGGCGTCCTCATTTAGATGCTCTCTTGTGCCCATTTTCCTCCCCCTGCCCTCACCTCATCTTCCCCCTGCATTCCACACCTCACTGCATTTTTCTACAGTAGCTTCACCTGCTTGCTTGCATTAGGCCCATCCAGTCTGCACATTCCTTGCCCTTCTGTGACAGTTGTCATCTCCTGGCTCAGTGCATTGATAGTGTAAGAGCTCTACATGTAGTTATTTCTTTGCATTGGATGGAATCATCTCAGAAAAGTCGTTATATTTAACACCCCCATTAAAAAATCACCTGTTTTCATTCATTTTATTAGTCTGAAGAACATTAGTGTATTGAGGATCTCTTGAAGTTCTTGATTGAAAAGCTCTTTGTGGCTGCTTTATATTTTAAAACTGTACTTTTCCTCAGAGTGTCATCATTTTGGATTGAATTTAGAGGTGACCGTATGATAAAAATACTGCCTTTGTGGTCTCTCTGTTGGCCATAGTATTTTATCCATGACACCCAACAAAGAGAACTGCATTGTGAAAGGTTAATTTAAGAGATGGGTGCAAATATTGGTCCACAACTCAGGAGTACTAGAAACACTGACTTTATGTTCTATAACTCTAATCAATTTCTGACACTGAGTCTCTATGCTGTCAGGTGGGCAGAACAATACCCTAAGTCTTTCTGCTGTGTCTCTTCGTCTTCCTGGGGTTTCATCAGAGTCTGAGGGCTGACACTGCCAGTTTTCAAGGAGGTGGTTCATCTCTTTCTTGAGTCCAAACTAGTTGCCAGGAGATATCTCCAACCCATCTTCACTGCTGCTCAACCTCTCTGGGTTTAGGAGCCCCTGTTACTTCTCTGCCCTTGAAGCATGGGCATCTCTCCTGGATGGTCCATGGTCCCTTTTGCCTGGGGCATTATGAACACAAAGCCGTTCCTCTCTGGAGTAGCCTTGTCACTTCACAGAGGTGCTGTGGGTGACCGAGGTCCAGACTCTCTTTATTCCCATGACTCCCCCCCCTCTTTCAGTCTTCTCACCCTTGGTATCTTTATAATCACTGGGAAACTCCCATCCTCCCATCCTCAAGAGCTATGTCATTTGAGCACAGGAGGCATCTTAGAATTGAAACTGAAACTTAAGATAGCTCATGCAATTATACCTTTAATAGGGGTATTTTGTCTCTAGTTAAGTACTTCATTACTACTCATTGTTTATGTAAAGTGCAAAAGTTGGTACTGTGCTTACTGATTAGTGTTGGGAACCAACACATTCTAATTGGGGAAACTGTTAGTTTTTTCAAGACCATTTTCATGTCTTATTGGGAAGGTATGGAAAAAGTGTTCCTCACTTAAAGCATTGCTTTGGAGAACCATCATGGATAAAAATGACAGGCTGGTTGAAGTCATAAAAAACATTTCTATTTGCATTAGGCTGTTATTGTCAGCATGCTTAGTAATTTTTACTTGGGCTTATCACCAGTTATTGTGTACACTCGGCTTCATTGTGCAAATGGTGTAGTTGGGCTCTGCGTGACTAACTCTTGATGACCATGTCCCTTGGTGTCCAGTATGTCTCCTGTGTTTCAGTTGAACACACAACTGCATCTGTGAGGTCAGAATAGCCGTCTCTTTTATTTTTAGGACGGATCTCTGATACTTGGCCCCTCTGAATGAGCCTCGTGTCTTCCAAGAGCTAAGTGTACATTGAATTTTGCTGCATTCACTGCTTCCACTTGGAAATTTCTTGGCTCATGGTCTTGACTACAAGAAATCATGGTCCACTTAGGTCACATAAAATATCTTATTGTTAATTTAGGGCCTGGCAAAGATACCTATGTCAGTGCATCTCTTCCATATTTGGTATGGCCGTGGGACCTGCTTAACAAAGACTTGAATATTATTTAAATATACAGGAAAATGGTCTGAAGAGAAGACAATGAAGAGGCAGCTCAGTGGAGAGTAACACTTTCTACCAGTGATGGCAGCAAGATCACAGGCCCCACGCCCACTTTCCTGCACTCACTAGACCTTTTGTTTCCTGTAGCCAGGAGTCATTATTTATTTTGAGTATAACAAATACAGAAGGAAAGGAAAAGAGAGAGGGGTTGTGTTCACTCATCTGTCTCAAAAAGGCTGAGCATTCAAGTTGTCTAGCAATTAAGATGAGCCAAATATTTGGCTGAGTGGTATTGGTCGTCTCCAGGCATTAAAGTAGACTGCAGCATGGTTTGTCTTGAGGATGAAATGACAGGACTGTAAATCTTTAATCAGGCTCTTTTAAATCTGGTAAAATGGAAGGCTGAATTAGGTCTGAAGTCTCAGGCAAGAAAACACAGTCTAACTCTCGAGCTATTTGCTTGAAGTGGGATTACCTGTGTAGGAATTGTTGTCAGGATGGATGTTTTCATTTGGAAACAAAATGTAAACCCTAAATGTAAATCACTGAATTTTCTCTTAGCTGCATATGAATAGCGCATTACATTCATGCACAGGCCCTGGCGTTATTGAGGCAGAAAGGCATTACTGTATTCAGTAATGTGCTGTGAAGATTTTCATTATTGGGTCTCAGCAGGCTTGGTTCTAGGCAGAAAGATGAAGTGGGTGAAATCTGATTTTTTTTTTTACTTCCTGCAAATGCAGGCCAGCTCCTTTCCACTGGCTCCAGCCTGACACTGTCCAGCAGGCTCCTGGCCCCTTATTCCATTGTCTGGGGGCTAATTTTTTTGTGGGGGAGGGCAGGATCTCTCTTTGGGCTCTTTCACTAATAATACTCCTGGCTCCCATTAGTTAAGCTCCTGTGTGCCTGCCATTGGCTGAGATGTTCCACATACTTTCTGTCTCTAGCATTTGCACCCTTGGTGGTAAGCAATTCTCTTTACTTTGCTCTGCTCTTGGACTCTGCCTTCCCATGTTCTGCCCTTTTGGTGTCACACCACTTCTCTCTCCTCTGACATCCCTCACTTAGAGAACTTTACTACTCGGGTACCACGTTTCCACAAATTAAAGTTCTTAGAGCCTGCAAGGGGAAAACTAAACCAATACATTAGTCTGTGATAATACTTAACATTTATTAAACACTAATCATGTGCCATTCCCTCTGCTAAGCATTCTGTCTCCTTTAACCTTTACAACAACCTCTCATGGAGGAATAATGATCTTTGTTCTGCAAATAGGAAACTGAGTCTGGAAAGGCTAAGTAGTGTCTCCAAGGTCATTGGCTAGTAAGTGCTAGAACTAGGATTTGAGCTTGGGGCTGCCTGATATTCTAAGAGAGAGATAATGGGAGAAAGAGAGCCAGAGCAGAGCAAGAGAGTGTGAGAAAGACTTGCTCTCCACTCTATCCTCATTGGTACCTTTCCCTTCTTGGTTTCCTTTCAGCGTTATAATATTGCAATACTGGCTTCTAGAGGCCACACCAGCCTTATATGCTCATTACAAAAGAATTTTAGACCAAATAGGGACCAAGAAGAAATGGGAAATTGGATACAGGACATATCAAACTAGGAGGCAGGTAGTATCTATAAGTTGAAGATTATTTTCCTCTGAATTTGGAAAAAGATCTAACTAACTTTTGTCTCTCGGTTCATTTTTTATAAAACTCATATTTTCTGATGGATTGACTGTACTCTCCAACCTAACTGTCTGATGGCTGCTGCTCTTTGTTCCGTGGTTAGACTGGCGCTGCTGGAGGGACTCTCGCAGGCTGCTGTGGTGGGGTGGCAGCACTCCCACCTGTGTCCCTGCCGAGGAGGGGCACCCTCGCTTTGCATGGAGCCCACCCTCAGTGAGCTGATCTTGACTGATGTCTGCCTGTGCTAATCAGGAACCCAGCAGGAAACAGGCAACACACCTAAAGTAGGTAATTTGAGGAGGGGCTCTTTCAAAGCTGAGAGCAGAGCGTTGTATAAGGAAACCACAGGATGGTGCAGTATTCTAGTTACAGCAGAGTCAATATTAATCCTGTGTCTGAGGGGTCAGGGCCGGGAGCCCGTCGAGAGTGTCGCCTTAATGGAGCTGGAAGCTTCAGATGAAGGATGTGGCCAGAACTTTGGTATTCAGCAGAGAGAGAGGCAGGAGAGTAAATACCCTCACTCTGTACCCTTCCTCTAATCTTTTGCCAGCCCTCACTTTTGGCCAAATCCTACTGGAAGCCAGAGGACACAGGATCCTGCTGATGTGGTTCAGACTGGCTGCCTGCCTTGGCCAAGAGTAGGGCTCAGTGGAAGACATCGGCTTGTGGGCTCTCAAACTGACGTAATTACACTCTTGAGAGATGCTAGATTACTGTCTCTTGGTGGGTGTCATTTTACAAATAAGTAGGATTAAAACTTCAGCCACTCAGATATTAGTGAATTGAATGTCAAATGCTGCATTGGCCATCAGGGAAGCTTTATATGGAGACTCCACCCAACTTACAAGTAACAGCTAGTACAGTTGTACCCTGTTCAGAAACAAAGGAATTTTTCTTTTGTAGATATCTCCCTATTTGCAAGATGTCATTACTTCATGTATCAGCATCTATGAAAATTATTAATTTAAGAAGAAGGACTGAAAACTAAGAAGCCTAGAATGCTCTAGAATCTTGGACGCTAAAGAGAGTATCCAATTTATTCTTTTACTTAGAGCAAGAAGCCTTTCGTAAGTGCCCTCAGTAATCGTCAATGGGGGGACTCAAAACTCAGCCCATTCCCTTTGCCATCAAATGTAATTGGTAGAAAGAGCTTCCTTATGCTGGACAGAAATCAATTCACTATTCCTTCCACCAGTTGTTGGGATTTTTCCCTCCAGAGCTGCATAGCTTAAAGCTCATCATCATTCAGATATGTAAAGACAGCCATCATTTCTCCTTGACACCTTCTCACTTCCAAGCTGCACATTCCCTGTTTCTGCAACCTGTTCTAATATGATAGACTTTAATTCAACAGACATTGTTGAACCCCCAGCTGTATGCACTTGGTCCAGGTTCCAGGAGTGTACAGGTAAAAGCTTTCAATACAGCGAGGAAGAGGAACATAAACACTTACCACAAAACGAGGCAGAATGAAATGTGCCGAGTAGACAGTTAACTCACATACTTCTTCTTTTTTTTTTTTTTTTTACTTTTTAAATGTATCTGTATTGTTTAGAGTATTACAGGTATCCCATTTTTCCCCCCAATTGATCCCCTCCACTTCCCTCCCACTCCCTTCCCAGGCCTTCACCCTATTATTAACTGTGTCCATGGGTTATGCATATAACTTCTTTGGTTAATCTCTTCCCACCCTCCACCCCCCTTCCCTCTTTCCTCTGAAATACAATCGTCTGTTGCATGCGTCAGTGTCTCTGGATCTATTTAGTTCATCAGATTCTTTTGTTCATTAGATTCTTCTTAAAGAAGACCTTTCGATATTTCCTGTAGTGCTGGTTTGGTGGTGATGAACTTCTTTAGCTTTTTCTTATCTGTGAAGCTCTTTATCTGACCTTCAGTTCTAAATGATAGCTTTGCTGGGTAGAGCAATCTTGTTTGTAGTTCCATGTTTTTCATCACTTTGAATATTTCTTGCCACTCCCTTCTGGCCTGCAAAGTTTCTGTTGAGAAATCAGCTGACAGTCGTATGGGTGCTCCCTTGTAGGTAACTAATTGCTTTTCTCTTGCTGCTTTTAAGATTCTCTCTTTGTCTTTAACCTTTGGCATTTTAATTATGATGTGTCTTGCTGTGGGCCTCTTTGGGTTCTTCTTCTTTGGGACTTTCTGTGCTTCCTGGACTTGTAAGTCGATTTCTTTCCCCGGGTAGGGGAAGTTTTCTGTAATTATTTTTTCAAATAGGTTTTCAATTTCTTGGTCTCTTTCTTCCCCTTCTGGCACCCCAATAATAAGAATGTTGGGCCTCTTAAAGTTGTCCCAGAGGCTCCTTAAACTATTTTCATATTTCTGGATTCTTTTTTCTTTTTGCTCTTCTGGTTGGGTGTTTTTTGTTTCCTCATGTTCCAAATTGCTGATTTGATTCTCAGCATCCTCTGCTCTACTGTTGATTCCATGTAAATTATTCTTCATTTCAGTTCCTGTAGCCTTCATTTCAAATTGGTACTTTATTATGTTATCGATTTTCTCAGTTATTTCCCTAATAGTCTGCTTAAACATCCTTATAACCATTATTTTGAACTCTCTGTCTGTTAGCTTGCTTGGATCTATTTCATTTAGTTCCTCTTCTAGAGATTTCTTCTGTTCTTTCCTTTGTGACATGTTTCTTTGCCTCCACATTTTGGCTGCTTCCAGGTATTTGTTTCTGTGTATTAGGTAGAGCTGCTATGTCTTCTGGAATTTGTAGAGTGGCTTTGTGTAGCAGGTGTCCTGTAGGGTCCAGTGGCTCAGCCGCTCACCTAAGCTGGGCCCTCTAGGTGCTCCCCTGTGTGGGCTGTGTGCACTGTCCTGTTGTAGTTGAGCCTTGGTTGCTGTTGGCGTCCCTGGGAGGAATTGACCCCCAAGGCCAATCAGCTGTGAGGCCCAGCTGCAACTATAGCCAGAGAGCTGCTGTGCTGGAGACACCCTTATGGATCAGGACTTACCTCATTGGAGCTTTGGTGCTCACCAAGTGCGCCCCTTGAGTGTCACTCGTGGATGTGGTAGGGTTGTAATCCTGCAGGGTCGAGTCTGACCACCAGTTGCACTGTCTCTGGGGCATCCAGGGAGGTGCAAAGTCAGCCTGTGCCAGTGCCTTGCCCAGGGTCCCCCAGCATGAGCTACACAGCAAACTGTAGTTGGCTGCTACTTGTGCTGGGCTTGGAGGTGCCCAGGAGAGGCCAAGCTATGAGCCAGTGCAGGCTTCTGCTAGTGCCAGGCCTGGGGCCACTTATCAAGCTGTATGGGGCCTGCTGCTGCTTGTTTGAGAGATTTTAGGAAAGTCCTAAGCATGGGACTCGAGAGGCCACTTGCTCAGAAAAGCCCCTGGAAATGGCCTGGATGAGCTGCAGGTGGGGAGGGGCGGGGCCTCCGGGAATCACGGGGCGGGGCCAAAGGTGTGAGTCAGGTGCTGGCGATTCAAACATGGCGCCTGCCTGCCGGCTGTGTGGGGAGGACTCGCCACAGGAGCCATGGCCTCCGCCAGCCCTTCTGCCTGGAGGAAGCCTCCCTCCACCTCTCCCCCAGATTTCAGGCAGGTTAATTCCCCCCCGAGTGTCCCGGGTCCTTTCAGGCTGCTCCCGGCGCTGGGCTCAGAGGGAGCGTCCGAGTGAGTCCGTGCCGGGCCCTTTAGAGGAGCTGCTGGGGCTCCCGCAGCCTCCGAGACCCTCAGGACAGTCCCCGCTGGGTTCACAGCCCGGAGTTGTGGGGACGCCTCTTCCCGGCCCTGGAGCCCTGGGCTGGGGGCCTGCTGTGGGGCTGGGACCCCTCCCTCCCCCGGGAACCCCCCACTGCCGAGATTCCCTCCCGGGTTTACCCCAGGGCACCGGGAGTAGGCCCGAAGCTGTGTCTCCGCCCCGCCCGCGTCTCCACCCCTCCTCCTGGTCTCGGTGCTCCTTCAGCTCCCTGGTTGTGGGGCTTCTGCTCAGCCACATTTCAGGAGGCTCTGGGTGATGGTGGTTCTGGATTTTAGTTGTGATTAGATGTGGTTGCGGGAGGCGGCGGGTGCAGCTGTGACCTATGCCCCCAGCTTGTTTCTCTCCCTAACTCACACACTTCTAAGTCTTCATGCAAGTTGTGGGTTAAAATGTTACGCAGGACAGGAATGAGCAAAGGGCCCTCAGCATGCCAAAGCAGAGCCATCTCCAGATCAAGTCTGATCAGTTCACTGACATCGATGTGTACTGTCATTCCACCTGCCTTAGCTCTGGTCATCTTATGCACCCCATCAAGACATCATGGGGGGGCCTTTGTCATCATGTCTCTTTCAACCGTTGTCACTCAGGAGGCTGCACAACTCCATGGAGTAGGTAGTTAAAATCTCAAAGGGGAGGAGCAGAGTGAATTTTTTTATATTCATCAGAAGAGGGAACATGGCCCAGCCAGGCGCGGCTCGGTGGTTGAGTGTCGGCCTGGGATCCAGAGGATTGGGGTTTGATTCCGGGTCAGGGCACATGCCCGGGTTGCGGGCTGCATCCCTTCGCGGCATGCAGGAGGCAGCTGGTCAATGACGACTCTCATCATTGATGTTTCTGTCTCTCTCTCTCCCTCTCGCTCCCTCTCTCTGAAATCAATAAAGATGTATTTAAGAAGGAAAAGTAAATTTAAAAAAAGAGGGAACATGGTTTAAAATGAAAATTGAGAAACAGAAATAAGTGTGCCAAATGTTAAAAGTTGTTGAAGCTCAGAGGTGGTCTGTGGGTATTTATACTATTCTACATACTTTTCAGTGTGTTTGAAATACTTCAACATTTATAAAAGGAAGAAATAATCACTTCCAATGGCCCATTAGCGAAACCTTAAACGCTGACTATGGCCATGATAGATCACAAGCCGCTAGAGACAAATGGTCAGGGACACTGGCTCATGCTCAGCATTCTCCTGCTGTTCCTGTTTAGTTTCATTGTTAACATTGTTCTTTCAGTTAAAGCGAAATCAAACCACCTCACATAGGTGAGGTCCGTTGGGAGCTCCTGGCTCCTGACTTACACTTGTGGGCTGTGTGCTTCAGGAGAATCGGCCAATCGTACTTGAGCTCATGTTTCAAGCACCTGTAACTGCTGGCCCATCATCACTGCGGCCGAGGATTTCAGCCATCTCTCCATCCCTCACACTTTTTGCCTTTGGGTGCCTCCCCTGCCTTTTAACCTTTACCCCCATGGAGATGGGTATGGGGTTGATTATGGTTTGTTACTTCCTGTGTGAAAGTTACCCGATGTCTTTGATCCTCAGTTTCTGCATCAGTAAAGTAGGAATAAAGTTACCTACTGTTTAGGATTTATTAGTTTCCTGTGGCTGCCGTAACAAATTTCTACAAATTTCTGTCTTAAAGCAACAGAAATTTATTTCCTCACAGTTCTGGAGGCCAGAAATTCGAAATCAAGGTATTGGCAGGGCCATGCCTCTGAAGGATCTAAGGGAGCCTGCCTTGCCCTCTACCTTGTGGTGGCTCCAGGCATTCCTTGGTTTGTGGCAGCGTAACTGTAATCTCTGACTCTGTCTTCACGTGGCTGGCTCCTCTGGGAGTCTGTGTGCCCTCACCTCTTCTTGTAAGGATACCAGTCATTGGATTTAGGGTCCACCCTAATCCAGTAGGACTTCATTTTAATGTAACTAAGTTCATCTGCAAAGACCCTATTTCTAAATTAGGTTGCATTCTGAGGTTCAGGTACACAGAAATTTAGGGGAAGCAATTCTGGGAAGTGGCCAGGGTGTGATCCGCAAGACACCTTCAAGTACCTCACTTTTCCCTTCTGTCTACCAAATAGGGCCAATCATTCATCTGTAAAGTGTATAGAAATATAGAAAATGAGAAGTGTCCTTTCTTAAATTCTTGTCCAGGTTTTCCAGTTATGAATGTAGCAAAGGGAAACTTTTTGAGAATGTAACTTAGAATCAGGACACAGAGTAGAGTTGGGAAAACACAGTTGCTCGCACTGTGTGAAAGTGTATCAGCAGTTCAGGCCCC
This sequence comes from Miniopterus natalensis, assembly GCF_054644295.1. Taxonomy (NCBI): domain Eukaryota; kingdom Metazoa; phylum Chordata; class Mammalia; order Chiroptera; family Miniopteridae; genus Miniopterus; species Miniopterus natalensis. The sequence continues at coordinate 157,643,088 of NC_142081.1, read as the reverse complement.
CTCTGAGTCACTTGCATTCTTCTCATTTTTTCAGCCTTGGGGCCTTCTCTTGACATCTGGCTCTCCACAGAAAAAGCACCTGTGGTGGCCTCTCCTTTTTAATATCAAGTGCCAGCGGGTAGCGGGGCATGCTATGCCGAGACACTGCTCAGAGTCTCCCCAGGCTTCGGATGAAAGAAAGTGGAATTCCCCTGAATGAGCGGGAAGTGTTTCATTAAAAGCCTTAGTTACATAAAACTGTCATGTGGAGCTTTGGAAAGCTATTCTTTCCCTGCTCCAGAAAATATATTTAAAATGACATCTCTATAAACTTTGAATGTATTATGTGTACAGAAATCCAGAGAAGTTACATAAATGATTCCAGATATTCATTTAGTCCAAATAACTTATCTCAGGGAGTTTACTTTCATCTGAAGGTGGAGTAAAGCCTGATGCTATTAAGAGACACCTTTTGTTTGTCTCTAGGTATTTAAGGTATCTAACTGGCAGCCACTTGTGAGACAGTGATATAACTGTTATTGCTGATGGCCCTGTAAATAGTAGCCACTCCAGCAAGGGTCAGGGCTGGTGTGAGGATACTGAGGCAATTAGTGGCATCCTTGGGTAGATGTGGCTGAAAAGATTTGATTAACAAACACTCTTGCATATATGAAGCTTTCTCTTTGACTGCTGGTGATACCATTATATTTATATTGACTTATTTAATCAACAAACCTTTATGAACCGCTTACTACATGCTAGGCGCTAGGGATAGGGAAATGAAAGTCGGTTCCTATTCCTAAGGGTTCCTCAGTCTAGTGGAGGAGATACATAGGTAAACAGTTATTCATTCAACAACTAATTGAGCAAATGCAGTGTCTCAGGCACTGGGTAAGCTGCTGGGTCTGTTGAACAAAATAGATGGTTCCTAATGTTATGAAATCTTCAACCTAGAGGGGGAGAGGTCATTCAATAATTGTACAAATTATTATAGAATTGTTTTCATAAGAAAATTTATAAAGCACAGGGTGCTGTGAGGATATATAATGGGGTCAACCAAATTGTTGTTTTTCAATTACAATACTATGCAATAAGTGCTGCAGTGGGAGTGTGCATAGGATGCCCACAGGAGTGGACCTTTGCCCTGGCTGAGGAAGTTAAGGGAGGGTCGTAGGAGAGGCAGCATATGGATCTTGACTGTGTGTTGGAAGTTGAGTAAGAGGTAACCAGGCACGGAAGAAGGTGGACTCCCTCTCAGGTTTCCAACTTCTTTTCCCTGAGTGGATGCTGCTGCTGTTTCAGTAAAACAGAAGGAGGAAGGTAGATTTAAAGAGAGTGACAGTTCTATTTGGGTTACTTTTGGTCTAAGATACTTGTGGATATCTAAAGTAAGATGCCCAGAAGGCAGAGAACTATTTGGGTCTGGAGCTCAGTGTGAAGATGACTTGGGAATCATCATCAGCGACTAAACATTTGGGATGGATGATGGAGGAAAACAAGAACTCAGACTGGGGAGGTGCATGGAAGAAAAGCAGCTGAAGGAGGAGACATCGGAGGGAAACCAGGAGATAATAATGGCACGGAAGTCAGGGAGGTCGAGATAGGGGTCAGTAGTATCCAGGGCTATTGAGAGGTCAAGCCAGGTATGGACTTACTTGCTCACTGAGTTGGGCAAAAGGAGGCCACTGACCTCTTCACTAGGTATAGTTTCATGGGCAGTGAGAGCAGTAGATTGAATGACAGGTGTGGGCATGGACACAGGCATCTCAGTTTCTGAAGTTCACATCTGTATTTTCCTCAAGAGTATTTTTATTCCCAAGGATGCAAAGCCTTATAGCACAAGAACGAAGATTTTTTCCCATAGAATATTAATAGTCCCAGGTGAGAGAGAGAGAGTGGGAAGTGTTCATCTCTGCACAGGAGTTGTTTCGGCCTCCCCTGAAATCACCCCACATTCAGATGGGTGGCCCATCTTTCAGCAAGACTGATCAGGAATATGCTAACTGTGCCCAGAGAATGTATTATGTTGTTCCTCTGTTGGTATTTGTGTTCTTCTTTGGACCCTATAAATAGTGACCATGCCTTACTCTACTGTCAAATGATCTCTTTGCTCTTGGTGTTAAAGAGCCTTCTACCAATCGGGTTGTAACAGTGCAGGCCTGTGTGAGTAGTCTTTAGTTCTGGGTATGGGATATGGGAGGGCACTTTTTAGTATTTGTTATCTTTTTTTTCTGTTTTCACTCTTCTTTGTGGCTTTTTTATATTACAGACATCCAAAGTTCTAGAAAGTGGTCAGTGCATTGTATATTTCTATTGCATTAATTAATTAAAAAAAATAAAAAAGCAACAGAAACTTGAAAATTGCAAGAGCACAAAGGTGGTATGGGGAAAGCAAACTAGTGCTTATTTAGTGTTTATTATCTTCCAGGATGGCTCTTGCTAGTCAAATTGTGCCTATTGGCCATCAATGTTAGCATCAACTGGGAGCTGGTTAGAAATGCAGGCTCTTGGGCCCCACCCCAGACCTGCTGACTCAGAATCTGCACCCCAGGTGATCTGTGCTCACAAAACAGTTTGAGGAATACTGCCTTAGGCACTGTACAAACTATCACATTTAATTCTCATTGTAAATCTGTGAAGTACAGATAGTTATCCCCTGTATCATTTGGAGCCAAATGTAGAAACAGAACCAGTAGGAGATAATATTAAAGATTTATTACAATTAATTGGCTTACCCCTAGCTTCAAGTCAACTGATTAGGGACTTTAATTACATCTGCAAAGTCCCTTCACATCAGCACCTACATTAATGTTTGATTAAATAATTGGGAAAAAGCCTGTAGGTGCTACAAATGGCTTTGCCCTTACCCCCTTGTAGTTTAACCTGGCCAAATGGACAGCAAAAGCCACCACATCTTTATATTTCAACAAACAGTGGTCAAATAATTTATCTTGAATCATACAGTTGGTCAATGCTACCCTGCCATTCAATCCTAGGACTGTCTACCATGCTGCCTCTAGAAGGATTATTACTTTTCAAAACGTGTTGACCAGACTAGTACCTGTAGCATTGACCCTGAGTGTCAGATGATTAACAATGATTTGCAGAGCTCCTGGTGCATCCTGTGTAGGCCTGTGCTAGATGCTGTGTCCGTGAGTGTCATTTAGCAGAGTGTAGAGTGCAAGTAAAGTGATACAGTCACTGATTGAAGTGGTTTATAGTATGTAGCAGTTCTATTGGCTTGAGCTTTGTTAAAGTAAACTTGATTTATCAAGATTATTGCCTTGCAGAATCTAGATGGAATGCATTTGTGCCAGAGTTTATAGATTTCAAGTTGCTTGCTAGCCTTTCTGAGTAAACTTTCAGTTGATGTTTGGGTACCTATATTCCGGTTTTTTCCACTTCATAGGTCTGTGTTTTTTGACCTTAGTGTATTAGTTTTAGAGAAGGCTTATATAAGTGTTTTGGTTTTTCTTTTAGTATAATAAAGTTATTTGCTTTTCTTAATTGTTAGAAAATGTGCTCCAGCAAGTTGTGACCAGGCATCTTATGTGCTGATTGAGTGATCGTCATACAGTTCTAATTTTAGAGCGTGCATCACTTGGCTTAGCATTTAAAAATATCTACTCTTGAAGCAGATCAGGACAAGCCACATCTTGGAACCAGAGGCTGCTAAATAAGTGCAATTTGCCCACTTCTTGAAAATCATCAACCCTTGATTTGGACTCTCACCTGTTCTATCATTTCCATGTCCTCATTCTTGGATTCCCTTGTTCTATCCTGATAACCCACATTTCAAGTCAAGGCTCAGTTTTTTGGCAATTTCTATTGGACATATTTTTGTGGTTCCCTTTGAGGCTGGCTGTCCTCTTTGCTGACCTTGTCCTATAAACCTGCTGATCCTAGTTGCTTTCTGTGATTCTGATGGCTCCAAAAGGGTCTTAACCCCAAAGTTGAACATTCTACAGCTCCTCATGGGAAAAGGTGACATGTGTAAGGGGTGTGTGTGTGTGTGTGTGTGTGTGTGTGTGTGTGTGTGTGTGTATTCAGTAACATTGGAAGCTTGGGGGTTTTCAAATTAAATAGGTCAGAATATTAGTAACCTATGGTGCAAGTTGCAGAAGACTCAAATACAGTTGGCCCTGGAACAACACGGGTTTGAACTGCATGGGTCAACTGAACTGAGAGGGTCAATTGAAAAAATCTGTGTGTAAGTGGACTCATGCAGTTCAAACACTGTGTTGTTCAAGGGTCAAATATATTTAATTTTACTTTTCTTAAAAAAACAGCTTTGATGAATGGCTGGCTTCTAGAGTGGTGAGAAACAGCTGCTTGACAGACTGCTTGGGAGATTAAGATCTTGCTCAGACTTTTCCCCTCTTCTAGAATCATGAAACCTTGATATGAGCTTGGGCCAGAGAATGCTAAATGGTGATCAGTTATCGGGGATATCTATTATAAATGCCATCTGTTCAAGGCTTCACATATATTTAATAGCATTTTTACTGAAGTACTCTATTCATCATAAAACCTGTCACTTGTGAACTATGTGGAAGTCTATATTAATTTGGAGCCAGCATACTACTAAGTTTGAATCACATGAGGCTTATTAGCATTTGCCAGGTCAGGACCTACTTGGGCTCTTGCCCTGCTTCTTTATATGCATGTAGGTTTTTTCAACATTATCAGTGTTTTTTCAAACATTATTTTTTTCCATCCCAAGCTTGTCAGCCGGAGCAGAGCAGCAATATGCAAAGTGACACAAATTACTATACAAACGGTGTTGCAATTGTATTCTTTGGTGATTTCCCTGTAGACCATATCAAAACTGTGTTCTGATTAACTACTTTTCTAATGGCAACTAGATCTTAGTTTGGTGGTAGTCACCCAGGGGTAAGAGCTCTCAATATATCACTGTATTTTCTTTTTTCCCCTTCTTTTCATTTTTTCACCCCACTATGTCTAACTATGGCTAAACTCCTGTTGAATTTTTATTTGTATATTTAATGCAAACATGTTTTATAGTATTATATGTATGTAGATTCTCTCCAAATCCTGAAGTCTAAAATCAGGTTTGATTTATCTTAGCATCTTCCAAAGCACTCGATAAATGCTTTTGAGTGAATGAGTGCATAAATGAAAATATGAAAATGTGGGTGCATTTTAAGAGGAACTGTGGTCAACCCTATGTACCAAAGGTGGAAGGAGAGCTGGAAGGGACACATCCTTGAGTCCAGCTCCTCTCCTTGGTGCTGGAGGGCCAAACAGAGCTGCAAAATGGCTTGTATGGTCTTCACAGTGCTCCTTTTCCAGAAAAACGAATCCTTTAACTGAGTGAGATGATTTAGAATGGATGGTGGGAGGGGAGGGAACCCCTAGTCTTGTTATCCTGATCACCTGGGCATCCAGAGATGACTCCCCCCAGCCCCTGACCTTCCTGTTGGGAAAGATGATGACTCATAGGCCTCATTTCCAAAGGTGAGGAAGGGTGATAGGCAGAAAACTGAGCTAGCTGACATTTTCTCTCTGGCGGAGGAATTCATCAAACTTTGTCCCTATAGTTTTCAGCCCCAGATGTTCCACCTTTTGCCCAGGTATTTCTGGGGGGAGGCCAAGGGACTAAACTCAAGGAACTACAGCTAAGGTTTAAAGGTAGCAACAGCATTCAATTTTATGCTGCTGTTTCTGTACATTGGATTTAACAGGGAAGTGCAATTGGCTATGGGCTGTACAACTGAACAAGACCTTAAGAACCTTGTGTTATAGTTTAGATTTGCCAAGTGCATGGAGCATGTGACTAATGAGAAGGAGAAGTTTTCTGACTGTATTCATCACCTATCAACAGCTGTGCTTCCCTTTGCCTCCCAGGTGAGAGGGGAGTAACTTTTTCCGCTTTTCTTGTATGGAAACAACACTCTTTAGCTGCAGTAGTGTGCATTTACATGGGCTTGGCTTCTTTCATCTGTGCAGAAAAGGAAGATGTATAAGTCAGAGTCCCACCAGAGAAACAGAACAAGTAGGGTGTACACACACACACACACACACACACACACACACAGTAGTCCCCCCCATCCATAAGATATACATTTTAACACCCCAGATAATATTGAACCCTATACATACATACTTATAATAAAGTTTAATTTATAAATTAGGTACAGTAACAGATTTACAGCAATAACTAATAATAAAATAAAACGATTATGACAATATCTTATAATAAAAGTTATGTGAATGTGGTCTCTCTCATTAAACTAGCATGAGTTTCTTTTTCTCTCTCGCAGTTTTACAGATAAAGATTCGTTCTTACTATAGATCTTACCAACCTCAGCATGTGATATTTTTTTCTTTCCTTATTAAGTTGAGAATGTTTACCTTTTAAAGGAAGCAATTTATAGCTTCTATTTGAATATACGAATTGTCAGCATGACTACACTTGTGCTTTGGAGGCATTCTTAAGTAAAATGGGGGTTACTTGAACACAAACAGTGAGATACTGCAGTAGTACACAGGAATTGAAATGACTATTAAGTGACTACCTGGCGGGTATACAATGTGGATACACAGGACAAAAGGATGATTTATGTCCCAGGCAGGATGGAGCTGGGTGACCTAAGATTTCATCATACTACTGAGAATAGTGCACAATTTAAAACTTATGAGTTGATTATTTCTGGAATTTTCCATTTATTATTTTCAGACCATGGTTGACCATGGGTAAGGTGACTAAAGCTACAGAAAGCAAAACTGCAGATGGGGGACTACTGTGTATATATACATGCATATAGTATATGTGTATATGTATTTTCACAAACACACTCATATATGTGTATACACACAAGCACATTTACTTACTTATTTTTGCAAGGAATTGGATTATACAATTGTGAGATCTGGTAGGCCACTGGACTCTGCAGCCCACCACAGAATTACTTCCCTGGGGAACCTCAGCTGTACTCTTAAGGCCTTTCAACTATTTGGATCAGGTCCATCCAGACTATGGAGCATAATCTTCATTACTTAAGTCATCTGATTGTGGATATTAAGGACCTGTACAAAATATCTTCACAGTGACACCTAGATTAGTATGTGAATAACTGGAACTGCAGCCTAGGTGAGGTGACACATTAAACTGACCATCACAGAAGAGTTTTGCACATTGGACTTCCAGACCACACATCGATTCTGTAATGTGGAATTTTCTGCATTGCTGCAATGGAGGGTCATTGATGCCGTGGTCATGAGTTCAGTCCCTGCATATAGACAGTTGGCATTACTCTGTCTCCTGCCCTCATATGGTAAGCGGCCCTCAGCAGTAAGAATAGACAGTCATAAAAGCACCATCACAGGTGGAAAACAGCTCAAAGTGTGTGTCTTACAGATGTGGGCTTATTTCCAGCTATTACTAATTAGTTCTTTTCAGGTGAAGAGGGACTGTGTCATTACTGCTGAATTCAGGTGAGGCCCAAAGAGGGGTCAAGGGCTTGCCCTCTCTAAAGGACACAGTAAGTCACTGCTTGTCTTGGGATACCATAATCAGCTTCCAGTTCTGGTGTAAGCTTTTCTTCTCTTCATATACCTGATCCCATGCATGATTATATCATGTCTCATTAAAATGTACAACTGTGGACATGTTCATTTTCATTGAACTTAGGTTTGACCTTTCAATACTGAATGATAAAAGGTATACTTCTCACTTAATTGTGTTGGGAATGGACAAGTGGACAAGTTAGTGCATCCCTCTCGGTTTCCTTCAGTCCAGGCTTTCTTGCACTTCTCTGAATCTTCTCACATTGCTCTTAGAGTTCGGAGGTTGAAATGTGCTCAGCTCTCCAGTGTCGGAGATGGCGTGAGGAGAGGTAGGGATGTGGTTTGAATGCTCCTGAGGAGCTTTTGATGGCTCCCTCTCCTCCAAAAGTTGGTGTGCTGTTGCAGACCTGCCTCTCTAGCTATTGGCTCTAGGTTTTCATGGGGCTCTGTAATTCAGTTGTGTCATCCCTATACTGACTTGCAAATGCAGCCCTCCAGCACTGATCTCTCCCGTGGCAGACACAGATGGCAAATCTCTATTTTACTTCTTCATTTGCATGTCTAGTGGATCCTCAGACTTCACAAGTTCAAAAGAGAAGCCTTGATTCTGTGCACCCTTTGCAACTTGCTTTTTCCAATTTCTCTTCATCTCATATAATTTTTGACTTATGCCAAATATTTCAGTTATTTATCATTCTACTCTCCATATCCAATCCATGACCGTGTCCTATGGTTTTACTTTATAAAATAGACCCTAAGTTCTCTCTAACTTCATTACCTCAACCCATTCCCCAAATCTACCATTTTTGCTAAGCTGATGCACTAGTCTTATAACCTGATTTTGCTGTTTTTACTCTTGCCCAGCTAGATCCTTTCCTGGCCACAGAAAACCCCGACTGACTGAAAACCCTGAAAGCCAGATCAGGCTCCCTTCCCTGCTTCCCTGCTTCCCTGCTTCCCTGTTTCCCAAGGCCTTCCTGCTGCAGTTAGTTTAAGTGCAACTCTACCATGGTCTGCATCTTCCCGCCTCCTTTCCAGACCTCATCTCATACTGTTTGCCCCACGATTTACTACAGCCCAGCCACTGTGGCCTCTTTCCCTCACATGTGCCAAACTCGTGATTGGCCCAAGCTTTTCCATCGTCTATTCTTTCTCCTTGAAACACTTTCCCAGGAACCTCACGTGACTGGCTCCCTCTCCTTCTTCAGATCTCCATGTAAAATCCCTTCCCCCGAGAGGCCTTTCTTTCCTGCCCAGGCTGCCTGAATGGTCTCCTCTGCCAGTTCTCTTCCCCAGCCCCCTCACTCCCAATGGTTAGTCTTCAGTTAGTTGTTCGGTTATTTATTGTTTATCATCTACTAGAATGTGCTATTGCGAAGGCAGGGTCTTTAACCCTTTCTCCCTCCCATCCTCTCTTCCTCCTTTCCCCTTCCTTCCTTCCTCCCACAACAGGAGATAGTACCTGATGCAGAGTAGTTATCTAATAAATATTTAAACGGTTGATTAACTACTTACTATTTTTTTGTGCTTTTGGTCTGTAGCAATATATTAGGTTGACTTCAAGGGGAGATATAGATGAATTGTCTTCCCCCCAATTCAAATGTTGAAGCCTTAACCTCCATGCGACTATATTTGGAGATTGGGCTTCTATGGGAGTAATTAAGGCTAAATGTGGTCATCAGGGTAGACTTAATGTGATTAGATTAGTGCCCTGTAAGATCTTGTTCTTCTCAGACTTCATAACTGTGAGGAAACATTTTTTGTTATTTAACAACCGAGTCTGGGATATTTGGTTGTGGCAGCCTGAGCAGCCCAACCCGAGGGGCGACCCACAGCGACTGTCGGGTTGCCTGTTTCAGTCTCAGCGCATGTCATCTTCCACAGATAATTCATGCTGAAGTTTCCTAATTGCACTAAGTTAGAGTCTCCCTCATTATTTATTATCTACCAATTGTCTGTCTTAGCATGCAGCTTCTGAGATCTTCTATTAGGCTGGCATTTTATTACTCAAGGGAGTCAGTGTTATCTGATGAATTAGAAAATTCACAAAAAGGTTAAAATATTTTAAAGTAACATTTATAAGTGTTGAAAGAAAACTGTTTCTACTATCAGGTCTTAGTAATCTGTGTTTTACTTTCATCTAGAGAGAGGATCATTTATTCTTAAAATTTTTTTTTAATCTTAAGGCTAGTTCCTTTTTTATAACAAGATCATGTCTTATTGATTGTAGTATCAACTCAAAAGTTTATTGAATGAATAATTAAAGTTTTCTGGACCCATGCTAAGTTGTTCTTAATCTTTGGTATAAAACTTTATTAGAAGTCTTTAGAAAGATTAAAAAAATATATACTTTAGAATAATCTGTATGTACTCATATTATACCTTTTATTTTTATTTCTCATCTTGTTCAAAGTTAAAACCCTGAGCTTGAGAGAGTTTCCTGAATTGGTTTCTCTAACTCTTTTAATGGTGTCTGTGGACATCCACTCTGGTTTTACTGGTGGTGATTGCATGTTGCTTTCACTCTGTGATTTCATGTATTCTCTGTCCCCCAGAGTGGTGGTGGAGAAGAAAAAGCTGTATGAAAAATTTGGAATAATGATCTATTTATCATATAATTAATGCTGGGAAACTTCAACATTAATTCTTAGAGCTTGAAGAATATTTTTCCCCCTTTAGAGTTTAACTGAAACTCATGGAATTTCATTAAGTGGTATTGTTTATAGACCTTTTGAAACTGAAATCAAGAATGAGCACACGTTTGTTGCAATGAAGGGAGATATGAAAACAAACAGTGGGGTGGGGGACGATTGGGACAAAGTAGGGCAGAAATATGGGTGAGATTCCTGGTATGGTATGGGCTGAATACTTTAGATAAAATTTTCCTTTTGTTTTTACAGGCAGCTCATTATTTTTTACCTCAATAACCATGCTTATTACTTGCTATGATTATTTTGGCTCTCCTCCTACCCCATCTTTCCTGCAAAGTTAGTATTGGCTCTGAAGTCAGACTATCTAGGTTCAAATTCTGACTCCTCACTTAACATTTGTGTGATCTTGATCAAGTTACTCAATGTCCCTATGCCTCAATGAAGTGAAGAAATATCTATAAAATGGGGCAAATAGTTCAAAGAATTGTCATGGGGATTAAATGAGTTCATACATGCAAAGAACTGGCATATAAGAGACCTCAGTAATTAGTAGTTGTTTTAATCATCATAATCATCATCATCACAATGTTTATTTCTCCCAGGGAGCCTAGCACATCAATATTTTATTAATTAAAAAACAATTTTTAAATGATACATGGCATTGTGAAAGAATTTTAAAGTGGAAAAGGCATTTTTGGGGAGCTAGAAAATGTAACTTGTTTCAGATACATCGAGAAGATTGGACAAGGAAAGAGGCTTGAGACAAGGGAAAAAATAAATTGAGAGTAAAGCATGCACTGAATATTATATTCACACAACACTCTCAGAGCAGGACTGTGTAGCAGGTTCACATCACAGCTCCTCTGCCCACCTCTGATTTTAGCTACTTCCATTGGGTGTTAGATGAGTGTGAGTTCCGTGGGAGCTCAGACTCACACTAACAGTGCCCCATCTTAACGACCAGGCTGCCTCCTTTCACTTTCTGTCTCAGGACCTTTCCAGACCACTGGAATCAGCTTGGCCAGCAGGCTAGTGCAGCCTACACATGTGGGAGAGTTAATACCCCCCGACAACCCTCAACCAATAAACTCTGCAGATGAACATTCTGGGAGACATCCTCTGCCTCTTAGAAGTCCCACTGGCATCAGCCCCAGTTGACTATGATCTTTATAACACACCCTCTTATTGTCTTTTCCTTTGTCTTTATCTCACTCCTTCCTCTCACTCACTGATGCTTTCTGGGACATCTTCCAAATGAATTACCTTTCCTGAGTCCTTGATCTTTTCTCAGGCCCTGCTTTGAGAAGAACCCAAACAAAGAAAAAAATGAAAGAAAGTGTAGGAAATTAATAGACCAGCATTCACTTGGGAGACTTCTTGACGTTCTCTCTGGTACATAGCTTGCTGATAAAATACCTTAGCAATATTGCAGTGTTTTAACTTTTTCAACAATATTGAAACTTTCTTGAGAACAAGGGCAGTCTTTAAAATGTATTTAATGGACCCTGCCTTCTGTCACTCAGTGGTAGGCACATTTGTGGATGGATTGGCTTTCTAGTTGAATCTCACAATTCCTCTTGGGACTGTCATTCAGAGTAATCTAGTTTTATCGATGGGAAATCAGTGGCAAATGATAAATTAGACCTATTAGTTTGGGGATTTTAGTTTTTAAGACCAGTGGCTCATGTGAGCTTTCTAGCTGAAGAACAACTGTGGCTTCTGTGAGTAATTATCTCTCCAGAGATGATCACCTCCGTTAGGCTGCCCCATCACTTGAGCCCCTTCATGTAACAGTGACATTTCTTGGCTTTGTTTTTCCTCTCTTCCTATGAGAAAGAAATTAGGTTTTGGGGGAGGGCACCACCATGGGGAATTTGTCTACAGAGTATGAAAGCAATTTTCCCAAATTAATGGCTGAACAAAGCAGTAAAATGGTTAAATAAAGTAAAACTAATTAGTATTTTGAAATATGTAGTACTTGCAAAATGCCAATTTATGTTCTTCAGCCTTAACTCATAGTCCCTTAGAAAGAGGTCCATGAGAAGACCTGTGTGCCCGCATGGCACCCAGACTTCCAGCTCCTAGAGAATTATGATCACATTGATTTGACTAAGAAAAGAAAGACTTCTTTGGGGTCAATGATGGTGCCACATGTAACCAGGCCTGTGAAGTTGGAAAGACAAAAACGGTTTCAGTGATTTAATACATGCAAAGTATGCTTGGCACGTGGTAGGTACTCAGTAAACATTATCCCTGCTGATGATTTCTGAATAACAGCCACGAAAGCAAAGGTGAAGAGCCCTCATGCTTCCAACCTGTCATTTTCCCCTGGCGATTTGGGATTACAGGGTAGAGGATACCTAAAGGGTAGGCAAAGAGAGCTCTTGTCTATGTCTTAGTCTGTTTGGGCTATTATAGCAGAATATCATAGGCTGGGCAGGTTACAAACAACAGAAATTTATTTCTCACAGTTTTAGAGGCTGGGAAGTATAAGACTAAGGTGCTAACAGATTCAGTGTCTGGTGAGAGCCACTTTCTGATTCACTGACAGCCATCATCTCGCTGTGTCCTCACATGGCTGAAGGGGTGAGGGACTCTCTGAGATCTTATATAAGGGCACTAATTCCATTCATAAGGGCCCCACCCTCATGACCTAATCACCAGAGGCCCTACCCCACATTGGGGGGTTAGGTTTCAACGTAGGAATTTGGGGGAGATAACAAACATATAATCTGTAACACTACGTTTGTTTAATGTAACTTCTTTATAGAAGAAATATAGGTAGTAAGAACAACTACCATTCTAGCTGTCTGTCCATTTCGTGTGGAGAAGCTGAGAGCTGGTCTTATCTCATGGCTGATGTGACGTGACTGACTTGGGATGCCGAGGCAGTGCTGTTGACAGGTTTCCAGCCTTTATTAGAACCTTATTTTTGCTGTTGTTACTCCTCTAAATAGATGTCAAGTTAACCAAAAATAAACAGAACTCTTTTCTTGGACACAGCATGTGTTCAACCACAAATAATTCACCGTATGCTTCTGGGAGACATGAGTCTGTGCCTCATATTTTAACACACGAAATATGGAGCTACTGACAGATAGGGCCACACCCCTGTCATACGTTATTGCTGACATTTCTCCCAAAGCAGTACTGCTGATTATTATGAAAACAAGGCAGGTCTGAGTGGCGAAAGAATATGCTGCATTGAAAGAAAACAGAAAGTAACTTCTAATGCGTATTTGGAGGCTATTGTTCAACCTTTTCCCTGTGTTATTTTGTAGCAAATAAAGGAATTGCTGCAATACTGATGTGATCAAGCTATTTAAGAAAGTAATATATCCAAGTTTGTTATGGCCTGGGAATTACTTTTTCCCCCCAGACAAGTAGCTGCCAAAGAAGTTGGTGTGGCATCAGTTCAAGGAAACTTATAGCAAATTGTCATTTCTAATTATTCAGTGTATTTCCCTCTAAAGTCATAGCTTTCATCACTCAAAGTGGTTGTACTTCAAGGGGAGAGGCCTCCTCTTATGAAGAAAGTGATGAGAATGTTGTAACTGGAAGTTTCTAGCATGCCTTGAATTTATCTTTGTCTTGTTTGTCCCTAAGGCTGGAGGGCCAAGTAAAAATTTTTTCCTTCCTTTTCTAACTTTTGTTCATCTTTTTTTAAAGACTGATTTTAGAGAGAGCGAGAAAGGGAGTGAGGGAGGGATAGAGATATAGATAGATGGATAGATGCATGGATAGACATGATAGATAGAAACATGGATTTGTTGTTCCACTTATTTATGCATTTATTGCTTGATTTTTGTATGTGCCCTGACTGGGGATTAAACCCACAACTTTGGCATACTGGGATGATGCTCTAACCAGCTGAGCTAACTGACTAGGGCCTCATCTTTTTCTGATCTCATATTTATTCTTATTGTTTTTGTATGGAGCACATATTTTATTTTGGTTTTCATTTGTTTTTTGGTCTGTGTATCTATTGTTCTCACTGAGGTCAGAGACTGTGTCTTATCTTTTTTTTGGTGTTGGTGGGAAGACTGAAGCTTTTTACAAAGTAGACACTCAAGAACTGTTACTTTGAGAAATGTTTATTGAGTAAATGCTAAAATATTATAGTTATACTATTAAGTTTCAATATTAAAAGTATGAAATTGTTGATGAATTGGAAGCTAGGTAAAGGAAGAGAGTATTAGGAGTTAATTGGAATCATAGAATTTTTAAAAGTATGTGGAATTTTAGAGAAACTTGGGAGTTTAGTCCAACCACTTTGTTTCACAGATAGAGAATCTTTTTTAAAAATATATCTTTATTGATTTCAAAGAGAGGAAAGGAGAGGGAGAGAGAGAGAGAAACATCAATGATGAGAGAGTCATTGATCGGCTGCCTCCTGCACGCCCCTGACTGGGGATCAAGCCCGCAACCCGGGCATGTGCCCTGACCAGGCATCGAACCCTGATTGCCTGGATCCTAGGTCGACGCTCAACCGCTGAGCCATGCCTGGCTGGGCACAGATAGAGAATCTTTGACTTGCTTTGGGTGACAAATTCATGGCCCATGTACTCCAGTCTTTTAGTGCTTTGACTAGAGAGCTGGGGAATTGGCCTATGAAAGACCTGTTGTCAAATTAATTCTAAGCGTGTTATAAAGGCTCTAAGCTTTCGCGCCATATTTACACTTCTACATACGATGTGAATGAATTCTAAAATTGGGACTCAACCAATTGCTTTTGAAAGTCTGTATTATTTAGAACAAAGTAAAATTAACTTTGTAGCCTAACAGAGCCAGGATTTAAGGCGTCACTGATGAGAAACAAAGGAGGTGTGAAAAATACAAAAAGCTTTGAAGGCCTTCATAAAAACTGTCCAAACGAACCTCTCTTCTCTGAGGAGTCATTGAGTTGAGGGAGAAGAAAGAAAATAAACATTTATCGATAACCTACCACATGTCAGACCCTGTCACAGTTGTTAGGTCCAACAATCCTTTAAGCCAGTGGGTTTCAACTAGCAGTGACTTTGTCCCTCCCCGCTCGGGGATATTTGGCAATATCTGGAAATAATTTTGATGGTCACTACTGGGGTGTTGCTCCTGGTATCTAGTGGGCAGGCTCCATGAATGCAGCCAGACATCCTACCATGCATAGGATTGTCCTCACTGAAAACAGTTATCGGGCTCAAAATGCCAGTGGTGTCACAGTAGAGCAACCCTGTAAACTAAGTATAATATTGTCCTCATGTTTCCAGTTGAGAAAACAGAGGCTCCATGTTACCTGGCTAGTAAGTGGATGGGGCCTTTGAACCCATATTTCTCAGCAATCAAAACTTGGGCCCTCCTCACTACTCCCACTCTCTAGGTGGAGCAGTGGCTCCCAAACATAGGTTTGCCTCATCACCTATGGGGAGCTTGTTAAAGAGTTCAGCTTTCTGGATCTACCCTTAGAGATTCTGTTTCATTTGGTCTGGTATAGAAACATGGAATCTGCATATTTTAACAAACGCTTAAGCCCCTCAGACGCACACTTTGAGAAACACTGCCCCAGGCAAGGGTATCACTACTTGGGCAATGCTGCTTTCATTGTCCCCTTGGCTGGGACCTAGACTCCTTTTGCTTTGTCTAGTTTTGCATGTCTTGAATTTCTGCCCCCTCCTAGATTGTTCCTTAGGTAATGAGGGGTGGGGGCTTTCTTAGTTTTATGTATGAATGTTCCAGAAGATACTGAGTGAATGGAGAGCTGAAGGCATATCGTTTTATTTCATCCTGGATATATTATCTTTTCATTTTAAGTTACTATTCTTTTAGGTTAATGATACCTTAGGCTTGGTACCTGGGTACTAAAAATAGTATAGAACTGGTTTATAACACTGGTTTCAAAGAGGAATGACTAAAGAAAGCTTCCTTTGGGGTCAGCCAGACTGGTTTGATTACTTAATAAACACTAATGGAGGGCTTCTTTGGGAGCTAGGAATTTCATTGCCCGATTGCTAGGCAATGATACGGGGTAAAACATGCTCAGTGTTGCTGGATCTTAGGAACTGGGAGACCTCACAGTGGATCGGGGAGTGACCTGTGGTGACTAAGGTATAAGGGAGTTGGAAGTGTCTCTTATAAGATAGGGTACAGTCAATCTTCATTATTTGTGGATTCTATATTTGTGAATTCACCTACTCACTCAAATTTATTTGTAACCCCTAAATCAATCCTCATAGCACTTTTGTGGTTATTTGGTACATGAGCGGGTGGCAAAAAATCAAGTGACTTGATGTGCATGTTCCCAGCTGAAGTCACCAGGTCACAATCTACCTTTTTGTTTAACTTCTCATACTATAAACAAGTATCCTTTCCACAGTCTGTTTACTACAATGTTTTCCACATTTTTGTGCTTTTTGGTGGTGATTTCACTGTTTTAGATAGCCTCCAAGCAAAGTGCTGAAGTGCTACCTAGTGTTTCTAAGCAAGAAGGCTGTGATGTACCTTACGAAGAAAATACTGTTAGATGTTTCGTTCTGTATCATAGTGCTATGAGCTGTGAGTTCAATGTTAGTGAATCAACAATATATATTAAATAGGGTGTCTTTAAACAGAAACACAAAATAAAGTTATGTATTGACTGGGTAATGAAAATATTGCCAAAAGTCAAAATCAGAAAAAAGGAAAAGAAAATATTGTGACTATGAGCTTGTAGGAACACTACCCTGTACATCCCTAGGAGCAATGGTTAATGTTTACTAATTCAGTGTTTGTGGAGGCCTCATGGACTATAACTACCACAAATAATGAGAATCACTGCCTATGGATTGCCTCAACATCTCTACAGCGGAGCACTAAGCAGCCGTGTTATTGAACTGTCAGGGAAAGACTTTCATTTTGCCTGAGACAAATGAGTGATGTTTTTCTGAAGTAAATATGGCTAATCTCCATTCATACAGAAATTGCAGTTGTAGATTAAGTTAATTGCTTACTAAAGGAATAAAGGAAATTAAAATAAAGCTGTCTTTTTTAAAGACATAATTATCAAAGAGATTTAAGGACCATTCGATTCATTTTCAAGAGCCAGTGTGAGTGTCTGGACTGATTTCTGGGCTCACTACCATGCAGTTTTATTAATCTCACCTGGCTTTTACACCGATTGAAAAAAGAATTTTCACCCACAGTCCACAGCATGCTCCTTACGGAGAAGGAGAAGGCACTGAGTTAATGACCCTTCATCTATTTAGATAGTATATTCTCTAACATTCAGGAAAATATTATATTTGATTTAGAATTTCTAAGTGAAAAAAATAAGTCATCTATACAATGAAAGCAAATTATGGGAAGCCTCTACACATAGGTTGATGTTTTGAGCTATTTCTTCTTTATCAAATTTTCATTTTTTCTGCACTTGAGAATCAGATACCAGTTTTCAACAGAACATGCCTGTTAAGGAGACCCTGCCTAGGAGGCCCAGTAAATGCACAGTTTGCACTTCGTTTTTTATCCAAGCTTCAGAGGACTTTTTTTGGGGTGGTGAATCTCAAGGTAGGGAATGGGTCCCTGATGATAGTAAGAGGCACACTGTTAATTCCATGATTGGGAAGGAGTTGGGATGCCTCTGAAATAAAAAGAGCATTTAAAAGTGTGGTCTTTAAAGTTTTCAGACAATTAGACTATTTTGGGATAATAAAACATCTCTATGAGCCCTGGCCAGTGGGGCTCAGTTGGTTGGGCGTCGTCCTGAGCACCGGGAGGTCCCCGGTTCAATTCCCAGTCAGTGCATATGCCCAGGTCGCAGGCTCATCCCCGGTAGGGGGCAGACAAGAGGCAACTGATTGATGTTTCTCTGTCATTACTGCTTCTCTCTCTCTCCCTCTCCTTTCCTCTCTATCTAAAAGTCAATAAACGATTCTTTTTTTCTTTTTTTTTTTTTTAAAAAAGCATCTCTATGAAAATGAGAAGTTCTTTGAAGTCTGTATGTGAATTATTTGAATTAGCAACTCTAACCAACATGGAGCCAAGTTGCTCCTGGACTGAACTGTCAGGCTGGGTATAGAAAAGAGAAATTTAAAAATAGTGCACAGGGCTGGTGCAGTGGCATGGAGACCTTCTGACCATTGTAACCTAAACATCCTCTCCAAGAGAATGCTCTGGAGAGAAGCAGCAGGAAGCGGGTAGCCGCTCAAGAAGGGAGGGTAAGTGTATCAAGGGCAAAATTTGGAGACTTTGCTATTGTAGGTCCAAACCACACTACTAAATTACTGCAGTCTAGCCTTTTCAGCTGAACTTGATGGCTCCCATTTCCCCAGTTTATTCTGTGCCCCCGTCCTCTGCTCAAGAGGGTGCCCAGGGAAGGAAAAGAAAAAGAGCAGGTTAGGTCCTTGGACCTTTAGCCCGCTGTATACAGAATTCCAACTTAGTGTTGTAAAAATGATAATCACGAATATGCTACCTGCGGTAGGCTGAGCAATAACCCCCCAAGTGGTTCACATTCTAACCCCTTACTATGCCGTATACTCCTTAGATGGCAAAAGGGAAGTTACAGATTTTGAGGTGGGAGACAGATGACCTTGGATTATCCAGGTGGGAGACAGATGACCTTGGATTATCCAGGTGGGAGACAGATGAGCTTGGATTATCCAGGTGGGAGACAGATGAGCTTGGATTATCCAGGTGGGAGACAGATGAGTTTGGATTATCCAGGTGGGAGACAGATGAGTTTGGATTATCCAGGTGGGAGACAGATGACCTTGGATTATCCAGGTGGGATACAGATGATTTTGGATTATCCAGGTGAGAGATAGATGACCTTGGATTATCCATGCCCAATCATGTAATCAAAAGGGTCCTTACGGGGGGAGGCAGAGAGAGCTTCTACCACAGAAGAAGAAATGTGATGATAGAAGCAGTGAATCAAGTTTGACACCTTGAAGATGGAGGAGGGGGTCCAAGCCAAGGAACACAGTAGCTGCAAAAGGCAAGGACGTAGATTCTCCTTCCAAGCCTTGATAAAGAGCCGGACCTGCCAGCACCTTGACTTTAGCCCAGAGAAACCAACTTCAGGCGTCTACCTCCAGGACTGTGAAGGAATAAATGCGTGGTGCTGTAAGCCACTGAATTTGTGGTAATTAGTTACAGCAGCCATAGGAACTAATTTACTAGCTAAAGGGCGTTTTTATGCCACTGTTTTATTTCCTTTTAGAAAAGTAAGTTCATATAATAGTTGTGGGAATATGCCTTTTGTGCAAATGTTTCCTCACATTTCATCTTTTCTTTAGCAGGGAAACTAAACAGGTTTGTTTAAGCATTTTAAGAGGAATGGCTGGGAGGAATCATAAAATTATGGCATTCAAGGGCTTCTAGGGAAAATGAAGTCTAACTGCTTTCCAGGTGAGTTAACTGGGACTAAAGTCCTGGTCTCCTGACTTGAGTTCTAGCAAGGGACTCACTTTCCCTCTGTCTAGCCCGCTGGGAATTTCCTGCCTCTTTTGTGAAAATCATTTACTCTGTCGGTTGCTGCCATATGTGATGGTCACATTGCTGAGAACATGAGCCCAGGGATCTGACTTTGTTACGGATAAGAAGGGAGTGTGAAGAAACAGGTGCCAGTTGGAATAAAGTTACTTTTTAAAATTATCCAAAATGTATAGTTATCACTAAAGAGCTGTAATGTATGCTCTGATGTTTTAATCCTTCATTAAGAAATGAAGGGCGTTTTCTTCAAACCCCACCTATTAAATCTTGAAATCCAGTCCTTGCTCATTGAATCAAAGTCTGGAGAGGAAATGAAATGCTGCAAATTACCTTGATTACAACTTTTCCCCCTTTTGTTGTGTTCTTTTGGAGTCCAGTCCAGGGAGGATGAGAATGCATTAGAAATCAAACTTGCCAAAATGATTCTAATTCTCGAAAATCTGCACCCAGTTATAACCATTGTTTACCTTGTAGACTGCTGTCTCAGATAAAGAAAGGTTCGTGAGGAATTCTTAGGGCTACCGATAGGGGGAAGCTTTTAAAGCGTGTGTTGTTTGTTTTTTCACTTTTGTGGGAGAAAGTAATGCTGATACATCTACATATTTGAAAAATAGTGTAGAAATAATAACCTAAAGTTTCCTGTGCTCTTAAAGGGGAGGAAGGAGGTGTAGTAATGTTAGACATTTACTTCTGATAGCTTATAATCCTGGCAACAATCTAGGAGGCAAATATTATTTTATTTTACTTGTCAAGAAACTGAGTTGATTCAGTGAGTTAAAGCAATTGGAAAAGTTACAGTGGACAATTTGAAAAGAATTCAGGTCTTGAGACCCCAGGTTGAGAGAACAGGCTGTTATAATTTCTTCTTGACTGGTGCTCTTTCCTGCACATTAAAGGGCCTGTGAGTGTGGGGCCAAGGGCAATGGCAGACCTTCCCAGTTCAGGTTTCTGGGTTATGTCTTCATTGGTGAAATTTTTTTTTTATAGAATTGTCTTTAAAAAAATCGTTTATTATATTAAACTTTTCTACATGTATAATTTGTTCTGAAGTAATAACATGCTCAGGATAAGCAAGGCTAAATTCTGGACATTTCTTCCACAACTTTTCCCAGGTTCATACAATGCAATACTGTCATTTTAGGGAAAAGCAGTGCCTGTTTTAGGTCCTTCTAAGCAGAGAAAAATGAATTGTAGTTTATATACCTATTACTCACACGTAAATCATTACCCCTAAAACACTGCATGGACTTTGTTCTCCTCAGTAGTTAAAATATTTCCCTGCATTTTGGGTTGTCCTTAGCCTTGTTGGAGATACCTCAAATTCCAGCATAGTCACTCATGAATGAATGAGATTTTGATGTGTTACCAGTTCTCCCCCTGCATGTCAGGCATATGTAACTCTCCTCACCTGAACACATATCCCCTCGGAATGGCTAAGTCTAAATATCAGGACCCCTGAGGAAGGAGCTCCTTGGGCTTTTGGTAAGATGTCTCGTGGTGACATTAGGACTTCTCCACATATAACAGGAGCTGCTGCTGCCCTAGGGGCTGGTGGGCCCAGCAAAGCCTGTTGAAACAAGCAGTAATCTACTTACTGGGATGCACCGTATACAATACCTGACTTCCCAGGTGGATCAAGGCTTCTCACTCTGGAGTTTGGTTTCCAGGCAACCCGGATTCTTGGAGTTGCCCTCAGCCTTCTGGACCTCTCTTGCTCCCGCATTCCTGATGCTGACTCAGCTTGTTCCCCATCACATGCCTACTAATGATCACTTTGGCCTGTCTTCAAGAATAGAGCCATAGAAGCCAACTGTGTCGTAGACAAAGTATTTTGGCTGGATATTTTCCATTTACCTCCCCAGACCCACTGCTCCCTCTGCTCCGCAACTCTGCAGGAGCCATGCATTGACGGGCCCTCTCCCCTGTGGTGGGAGGCACCGGCAGGAGGTGGGAGGGCTGCTGGAGGGTGAGGTAGGACTGCTTATTCTCCCAGCTCTACCCTCTGGGTTAATTGCAGTTGATTGAGTTTGTCTGCTTCCAAAGGCCACAGCTCTTCTGGGCTCTGGGAAGTGCTCATCTCTCTGTCCCTTTAGGCCTGGTGGCGGTAATGGCTCCTTGGGTCGCTGCTGCTGCCGGGCATTCCCTATACCCTGCCTACCCCTCGTCAATAGTCTCTGTCTTACCCTTCCCTCAGTGCCTCTGTGGGAACGAGGCGTTGTTCCTGCCAGGACCAGAGTCTCTGGCCTCCTTTTCGTGACCCTCCCCACTTGCCCACGAGCGGCTCCTCTTCCCCCTTTATGAGTTAGCGCTCTCATCATATGTCTTTCCCCGGGCCCCACGGTTTGAGCAAATGCCTATCATTAGATAATTTCCACCTAGTGGGAAATTATCTCAGAAAGCAGTGTCAGAACCAGAAGGCATTTGAGAAATTGTGTGCTCTAATGGGTTTTTTATTCAGAAGTGAAGAAAATAGGGCCAGAGAAGATAGGTCTGTTGTCTGAGGTCCTCTGTATGCTACGTAGACTCTGGTCTACTCTTCTTTCCTCTGTACAATATAGAGACTGGGGATAAATGTACCAAATAGGAGACATCTTCAAAAATGAAGGTCAGTATATGCCACCTTCTGAACTGGAAACCAGTAAGATCCAGCATCAGATAGATGGAATCGTGCCTCTGCAGAAATAAGATGCATTCTAAGAGGAGATACTGATTTTGAAAATGTATTCCTAAGAAGTCAGTGTTTCACAGTCTTCAACTAGAAGACCTAGGGGAATTCCTAAGAAATTAAGATATGCTTTAATCCAGTGGGTTTTACATGCACAAAGAAATGCGTCATCACAGAAAGAGGGTTATTTGTCAGGATAAAAGAGAAATGTGTAAGACTTTATATGCACGTCTCTGGTATTGATTAGTTACCTCAACTGTCATCCCAACTGACAGATCCAAATGTTCTGATTCAATTTCCAGACATATCCCTTTAATGAATTTAACATATCCTGGCTAAATTCAACAAACACTGACCATCTACTATGAGCTCCTCACTGTATGAGGAATTGGATATATAAATTTGATCTACAAGTAGATCTTGCCCTCAAGTAGACTATAATGGGGAAAGAGACACAAACCAGATTTCAATGGAGACTATTTTAAATATCCCTGTCACATTCTCTCATAGGCTCCTCTTTTTTGCTTTTTTCAAAACACCTAGCTGCTAGGAAACACCTGGAAAATCACCTCTTATGGTCTTTGCTTTCACTTTCCTTTGGTGGTACCAGTTGCTCTGTGACAAGCCAGACTGGGATGGGTTCTAGACCTCTTGACTGGTTCAAGAGAAAGTGTCCAGGGCCAAGTATGAGATTCAGCTTCTGGGTGAGACTGAGCCATAAGGGAGGAGATAAGTCACCACCCAGTGTCAGCATTTAGTATTTGCTAAGCAAATTAATTCATTCAAGTTGTTTAATGAGTTTCTACTAAGCGGCAGGGATAGATAGGCACACAACTCAGAAGTCAGTGAAAGTAAGTCCTTGCCTTCCCAGAGCCTGTATCCTAGGAAATGTCTTGAAAGAGTGTTTCCTGGAGAGAGTAGTGGGTCTGAGAGGAGAGAGAAGCCGGTAAACCAAGAGCTCAGACCTGAAGCAGAAGTGGAAACAGTGGGAGTGCAGAATTTTTAATGTGGTCTGGGGTGGAAAGTAGAGTTGAGGGCTGAGGGGATTGGAGAAGACTTGATAGAGGTTCAAGTCCGTGGCCATCCTCTGGGTTACTTTTCCCTCAGGTTTGTGCATTTCTGTGGGTTTGAGGATGGAACCTTAGATTATCAGGACCCCCTGGATACTTTGGTACTGGTCATAGCAGCAGGACTCATTGAAACTCACCTTTGAAAATAACTGCTCTTAATTAAGAGGAGTATTTGATTCTGGGTAAGTTGTCAAGAGGGCTAATTTCATTTACATTCTTTACTCCTGGGCTGCCTCCCAACCAAGCTGACCAAAGACCTGAGTGTTCCAGAACATCTCATTGACTCTGTACCCCTTACTTAGCTTGCTGTGCCTTTGGTTTAGTGGTCTCTGCCCCGTTTGGGGTTCACCAAGCAGAGTTCCCTATGCTCTTTACCTCCCTCGGCCTGGGCTCTGCTGAGCTCGCCTACCTCATCCTTGCCCTTGGTGCAGCAGCAGTACCCACCTGCCCGCTCCACTTCACACCGCCCTCCCTAGTTCCCGCACTTCCCAATCCCGAAAATGCCTCTTCTACCTCCTTCGCTCCTCCCTCGCCCCCGTATCTGCTTCTAAGATTTAACCCAGGCACCACCACCTCCCAGAAGCCTCCTTGCTCCCCACCTGGGCTGCCAGCCCCAGTCTCAGGCTCTCATTCTAAGCCACACCTACCTCTATCACAGCACTCATCACCATGTCTGTAAATTACCCACTATGATAAGTTTTGTGTTTAAATTTACAGTTTATTCTCCCACTAGGCTCGCTCATACAGGGCCTGAGGCATACTAAGTAGACACTCATTTTGGAAGAAGTTATTCTGATTTGTAAGAAATGGGTTTTATGTTGGAATTTCCTGACATCCATAGAGTTTGTCAGCTTTTTCCTTTGCTTTCCTATGCCCCAAGCTCTTCGTATCCCAAGGACACTTGTGTGCCCTGAGAAATTGGGGCCATGGGGATGGGTCACATGCCATCATCTTGTCCCTGCCTATGAGAAGGATAACGCAATTATGGGAAATGGGTTTGCCTGGTGCGACAGCCTCAGAGAAAGAGAAGAAAATTGAATTGACTACGTCCGTCTATACAATCATTGCAGAGCCGGGGGGTTGTAGGTGTCAGAGCTCTTGGCAGAAACCAGTGGTTGTTAGGTTATAAAATCATAGGGTCTGTTAGGTGGCAGTGCCTCAGGAAAAGCAATAAGCTGCTTTCTTTCTAAGCACACATTGTGGAGAATCTGTGGCATCCCATGTCCACATGAGGACCATGGCTTCAGACGCGTACAGCATTCTGAGGACACAGCAATTTCCTTTCACTGAGATGGAAGCATTTTCCCCTCAGCATTCATATGATGGTGGGCATTGTGGCCTCTCTATAAGGTAAGACAGGACTTGTTTTTTGTAAAATCTATTTTATTTTAAATACATTTCATCTGAACAAAGGAATCATGGGCCTGTCCTAAGGAAACTAGGGAATGAGAGGGCAAGGATGTTGAGATTTGGGAGCAAGACTAACTTTTTCTTCCTTGAAAGTGTTGTGAGCAAGCCTGGTGGTATTTATAAGACCAAGGATAGTCAAGTCTCTGTAACCATACTTACTTATTTCTTATTTGCATGCCTTTCCCTGTACCACATTTTAAATGCTCATGAAGCCAAAGATGTGATATCTTAAAGTTTCCAGCTCTGAGCTCAGCACATAATAGATACTTAAATAAGTTGAAAGAAAAATAGCACTTGCTCTGCAAGAGCAAATAATTGGCTTATTGGCTAGGGTTGATTTTCCTGAGAAATAGGCTCTGGGATGGAAATTGGGGTGCAGGTATTTTATCGGGGAAGACACCTGTGTGAGGGAAACAACTGAACAGAGGAGAAGTTACACTGTGACACAGATACCAACAGAGGCCTCTCTTGAGTTCAGGGGGAGCTCTGGAATTGGGATGGCTCTTCAGAGTTGATGATGCATCTAAGCCAGGAGACCCAGTCTTTGCACCCCTTGCACACCTTTATGGATGCCGGCTACCCTCATGGGGGAAATAATATAGTGGGAGGCAGCTCCCTTCAGCCTAGGGTGATTTCCAGCCAACCCTCCTGGCAGCCAAGGGAATGAGTGCTTATTTCTTGAGGAGTGAGATCTGAGTGGCCTGCCAGGACTAGAATGTGGCTCTTTAGTTTTGGGGACCCAGGTTCCTTCTATCTTGTTGATCTGTTGTCTCTTATTATTGGATGACTTACCTCACGTCCGCATTCCAAAGGAAAGCTCAGACTGGGACATGTTTCTCTTCCTTCTATCTTTTATCAGAGCGCTTGCCACTTGTACATGACTGTCACCTCTAAGTTATACACATTATTCCATTGTCGTGCCATTGGCTAAAACATATCCAGATGAATACACCTAGCTGCAAAAGGCTGGGACATTATATATACCTAAATTGTACAATGTGATGATTTGACATACATATACATTGTAAAGCGATTACTACAATCAAGTTAATTAATGCATCCATCACTTCACGTACCAATTTTTGTGTGTGTACATGTGATGGGAGTGCTGAAGATTTACTCTATTAGCAAGTTTCAGTTATACAATATGCTATCATTAACTATAGTCACCAGCTCTACATTAGATCCACAGAACACACTCATCTTATAATTGAAAGTTTGTGCCCTTTGACCAACATTCCCCTTGGAATGAAAGTGGCTATTTTATTTCTTTTTTTTTTCTTCAC
Source organism: Miniopterus natalensis (assembly GCF_054644295.1). Taxonomy (NCBI): domain Eukaryota; kingdom Metazoa; phylum Chordata; class Mammalia; order Chiroptera; family Miniopteridae; genus Miniopterus; species Miniopterus natalensis. The sequence goes on along the minus strand of NC_142081.1, from coordinate 157,617,050 downwards.
CTCTTATTTCCCATCTCCTTATTTCATGCCTTATATTTCTGGAGTGAGCATTTATAACTTTTGTAATTAGGATAAATATTATAGTGTATAACAGATGAAATTGATTGCTGGAAGAAAATGAGCTTTTAAAGTGTGAATTTTTAACTGGTTTCAGTATCAAATATGGGAACCATAGAGAGGAAGAAGTCAGTAGAGAGTTGCCCCAAATGGCTTTAAATAATTATTTACTCAATTCATTAACTCAACAAACACGAGCATTCTTCTTGACCAGGGGGAAATTCCTCCTGCTACTTTTGGGAAATGTTCATTGGTCATCACCTCTGTGATCTCCTAAGGTCAAAAGTTAATCAACTACAAAGTGGGGTACTTTTTCAAGTTGGAAACACTCATGTGTATAATTCTAGAGAACCAAATGTGCACAGACAACTTTGATAGGTGTTGGCTTCCTTATTTATGGTTACCATTGGATGTAGCATGAAGCTGGAACATTTGACAAAAGGTCGTTGAATCTTTAGGCAAGTTGTTGGTTATGGGGAATTTGGTGGAGGGAGTTGACTTCATGGCCATGGCTCCCTTAGTAGACTGGGTTGATTTAGCTGAAAAAAGACAGAGACTAGAAGTCTTCTTTGTTATTTCTCACTCCCTTTCCCAGCCTGCACACTTGTGTTCGGTGACTCCTTTGGGCAAAGGCACCATAATACACTATCAGTAATAAATTTTCCTGATTAATTTTATAGTATCTTGATGGGTTGGGAATAATCTAAATTCTGTGTCTGTCTTGAAGTCATCCACAAGCCTGTCATGAACTGTTCTGCCACATGCATATTTAAAAAATGAACTTTTATTACAGAAAATTTCAACTGAACCCAAAAAGTAGGGAGAATAACACAATGAACCCCATGTAACCTTCATCTACCTTCAAGAATTATTAGCATTTTGCCAGTCTCGTTTCATTTACCTTCCCCATTTTTTATTTTTTGCTGGAGAATTTGAAAGTGAATCCTTTATTGTGTCTGAACATCCCACATTCTTCATGATAAAAGCAGCATACCCTTCATGGGAACCTCTCAGACTTCCTTGAGGGCTGCCTGTGAAAAGTGCTTTTGATTTTACAGCAGAAATTTTTCTCGAGGCAATAAGTTGCTGTGCCAAGACCAATTAATTTACTCATTCATAAGGGAGAGAAGCAGTATGTGCTGTGTGCAAGTGAGCTGTGGAGCCCTTACCTGGCTTTTGCTTGCAGTTTATTTTAATTTGTTTGCCCTCACACAATATTACTAGCCAGTCACATCTTGAATGAACTAAGGGGCCCTAGTCACAGAATTAGGGGACCCAGAGACAGTCCTCTTATGATCTAGGTACAAAGTCTGCATTCCCTGAGATTAACAACTATGTCAGAGGTGCCTTTTTTATTATTATTTTTGCCCTTTCTCTAAAGCAGTCAGTCACTAGCCAGTTTGTAAACCTGCCTTTCTGGATGTTGCGCATGAAGGTAGGTGCAGAAAGAACTGAGGTTTGGAGCACACCTGATAGCTATCTTGACCATGCTATTTAACTTCACCCTAGTCTATAAAATATTTTGTTTTGTTTTTATTGTGGTTAAATAGACATAACATAAAATGTACTATCTTTACCATTTTTAAGTATACAGTTCAGTAGTGTTAAGTGTATTCATATAGTTGTGCAAACTAATCCATAAAACTTGTCATTTGGCGAACTGAAACTCTGTACCCATTAAACAACCTCCATTCTACCCACCCCTCACCCTCAGAAGCCACCATTCTATTTTCTGTCTCTAAGAACGTGACTACTCTAGATATCTCATATAAGTAGAATCATCCAGTGTTTGTCTCTTGTAATGGGCTTATTTCACTTAGCACCGTGTCCTCAAGATTCATCCATGTTACAGAATGTGTCAGAATTCTCTTCCTTTTCAAAGCTGAATAATATTTCACTGTATGTATATATCGTATTTTGTTTATTCATTCCTCTGTTGATGGACAATTGGGTTGCTTTTATATTTTGACTATTGTGAATAATGCTGATATGAACATGGGTATGTATAAAATGCTCTTTTAGGTGAAAATTTTTTTTCTGTTCTGGTTTTTATTGCTTTCTCCGATTTTTGGTGTCCACCATTCATTGAGTACTCTCCTTTCCCGAGGTTATTACAGGACCTATAATACCTCAGCATTATTTCTGTCAAATCCTGGATAGTTTCCCTAACCTATTGCATGACTTGCCATTGATATGCCCACCACTTGGCACAGTGCTTGGGATGAACTGTAGATATTTGATAAACAAGTGAATGAATGAATGAATTCAGTAAACTTAAAATGAAAGAAAGAAAAAGTTATTTTTCTCATAGAATGGTTGGGACTGCAAGCCTGTCTAGATATGTCCCAAGCATCTTCTCTTTCAAACATCTGACCCATGTTCCTATTTAAATTAACTCAATATAGTGACTCTTGTCTGTATTTTTAGTCAAAACACACAAACACAACCCATACCGCTTTTACTACCTTTCCTTCCTTGATTTGAGCATAGTAGGGGCTCAACTATATTCACTATATGTGAGTAAATCTTTAAATGCGTGCAAGTGTGATTTCATAATTCTTGGAGACCTTTACTGTGATAGGAGAGGGGAAGGGAAGGAAGTAGGAACGGACTTCCCTTCCAATTGTTTATTCTTTCATTACACAAATATCCCCAGCTCTGAGCTCTGGGGGTCCAATAGTAAAAAAAACACACATAGGCATGGGTCCTGCTCTCAGGACCTTACCTGGTAGGGAGTGAAACAGACGTAAACAGGTGATTTCCAGTTGTTTTTCAGGCCATGAAGAAGAAGAGGAAGCTGTGGCAGAGAATGGTAGGTGCTGACATTAGGGTGTGTGGTCAGGGTGGACGTGGATGGGGAGGGGAACCTTCAGAGTGAGAAGGAGCCCAGTCAGGAGGAGTGGGGGGCTGTGTCAGGAAAAGGAAATGCCTGGCACAGGAGAGCGTTTTCAGGAACTAATGGAAGGCAGATAGGATGACGGATCAAGAGGAGAGGACAGAGGGCTGAACCACCATTCTGTTGTCTGTATGAGTTTGTTTCTGTTTTGTTTTGTTAGTTTGTTACTTTTTGCTTTAGATTCCACGTATAAGTGAAATCATACTGTTTTTGCCTTTTCCGTCTGATTTATTTTATTTAGCAGAATACCTTCAAGATTCATCCATTTTGTCATAAATGGCAATACTTCCCCTTTTTTATGGCTGAGAAGTATTCCATCGTGTGTGGTGTGTGTGTAGGTACAGGATGTTCCCATATCTTGGCTATTGTAAACAATGTTGCAGTGACTGAAGAATGGTATGATCGAATTTGTGTCTTTAAAAGCTCACCCAGATTGCTGTGTGGAGAACTGCTGAGGGTGCACCTGGAAGAGGAGTGAGTGTCAGGGGCTGCTAGAGCCACAGCCCAGGTGAGAGACCAGAGGTAGCAATGGATCCAGGGAAATGTGGTGTTTGGAGATAAGAGATTGCCTTCCTCATCACCTGTGTTTGGTCTTCTTGCCCCTATGTTTATTTTGTTACCTCTGAAGGAAATTCCTCTAGATCTGTAGAATCTATTGCTGCTGTCACTGACATTGTTATGAGTAACTTTACCTGGTACTGTGTCAGAGTCTCAGCATTAGTTCATTAAGCAATAGCTATTTCAAGCACCTATCCTCTTTCACTAAAAGACCTCTCTTTCTCTCTTACACACACACATCAAAATAAAAAATAGTTCTAAGTATTTAAGTTAATATTTCATTGAATGAAGTATAATTCTGTCCATCCTATTCATTTCCCTTTGACTCCTAAGAAACTGTATTTTGTAGAATACTCACAGGGAGAAGGTAACAGTCTTAGAAGGATCTGTGTTTAAAGTACATCACATTATGCTTCCCTAAAACTCACTTTTTGTTCATAGAAGGTGGTATGGTTTGAGTATATCTAGAAATAAGTTCACATATACTATGATTTGTTTAACCTATTCTAAATTGGAGAAAAGTAGACTGTATTTTTTTCTAGTGTAGCACAGTTCATTATTTAAATATCTTAGCACCAAGTCAGGGATGATGGTTGCAATAGTGACATCAAGGAGATTATGTGGGGACTGAGAGCCAAGTACATACTGTTTGCCTTATGATACCTGGTTGAAACCTGTGTTCTGACTTAAGTCTTTAATATCGTCTAAGAGCAGATCTAAGAGAATTATTCTGTAGAATCTTTGGACCCACTATCATTTTGACCCTGCATTTGAAATCACAGAGGATTAGCCCCAGAATTAATCAAACCAGCCATCCCAGATATCTTTAAACAAATGATGGCTCTGCACTCCTTGAAACCCAGAACAACCCACTTGCTCCCTTGTCCTGTGGAAAGGGACAGGAGACCAATGGGCTGGTGGGATTGAAGAGAAGGTGACACATGTAGATTGCTTGCCTCAAAATATTCTGAACTCTGCGTTCTCTCTGTGTGATTTTCCAAGTATAAAATCTGACATCTCTTAGGAAATGATCATTGAAATGAATTTTTGTCTTTTCAGTTCACAAAATAGAACTCATAAATTTAAAAACACACATACAAAAAAATAATAAAGACAAAAACACACATTCCTTTCTTACAGAGGAAACACCGGGCATTCCAGGATTCTTTTCTCTGATGTGGGATTTCAGTGGCAGATATAATTCCAGAGGTACTTGTAATCACATCCTTTTGCTGATTTTTCTCTTTCCCATCTTGAAGATGATTTTAATTTCTCATGCTATAGACCAAATGCTATTTAATGTTCTTATTAGGGAAGAACGATTAACATATCAGTGAATTGTGGCCCTATTTGGACATCTATTATCAGAGAGAATTACTTGTTTGTTTAAGAATGTTCTACCTCATTTAAGACCATTTTTGTCTGTTAGCAATTGAATTCTATTTGACTTTTCATGAGTATGTTGTTTTATTTCTCGCCAAAGAGCCATTATTTTAGGAAATCAGAACCTTAAAACTTTTTAAACAAATAAAAAGATGGATTATTTGCTTATAATATATTTCATAATTGCTTTTTCTTTTAGACCTAGCAATAACTGATCATGGGTAATGTTGATATCAGCCAATTTCAAGGACAAATAATGTATACTACTAAACAAAAAACGTATTTAAAAAAAGCTTTCAAAGAGCCACCTGCCACGTCAAATTGATTAAGCATCTAAATAACATGTTGGATTTAAAATACTTTTGTGTGAGGTCTCTGTTTCATCCTTGAGGGGCAATAATAAACTTTGTTGAGAGGATTGAGCTTTCTGCAGAGTTTATTTGAGATGTCAGGATAAGTAATTGCCTTGCTGCTACAAATTTGGAGCTTAACGTTTTGTTGGGCCTATTTTTGCTGCCACTCCATAGATAATAAATTTCATGAAGGGATCGTTCCATTGGCAGAAGTGAGTTCCTTTTGTTTTCTCTGCAGAAAATGAGTTGCTTCTCTTTGTGATAGGCAGGTATCCAAGCACTAATACTCTTCTTTTCAGTCTGGAATCAGGTAATGACGGCCCATCATTCTCACTGACAGCAGCGATGACAATCTTGCTCATCCCATATCTTCTAGCACAGCTCAAGGACAGACACAGTGACTCGAGTTTTATCGGTAGGCTCAAGAGTCAAGGGACAGGAGTGATAGGGGCCCGAGAAGATGATTAACTCTTTGAAGACTCCTCTTTTGCTATCAACCGCAAATTGGCCAGAAGGTGCTATTTTACTGTTGAACCCTGACCGCCTTCCCTCACTTATCCCTCTGGAATGATACACAATCTATTTTGCTGAGTCATTCTTCTCTCTCTCTCTCTTTTATGCTGTAGATCAGGTGTTGGCTGATGATAAATCCAGTCCGTGACTGGTAAGCTAGTTAGAATGGGTTTTACATTTTTAAATGGATGAAAAAATGAGAAGAATATTTGTGACACAAAAATGATGTCAGTAAAATTTGAGTGGAACACAGCCTGCTGCTTCATTTACATATTCTATGGCTGTTTGTCTGCCACATTGACAAAGTTAACTTGAGGAGTTAGGACAGAGTGAATGGCCCACAAAGTCTAGGATGAGGCAAGTCGAGGAAGTGCTTAGGTTCTCTATGTGAGTAGCTACAGCTCTGTTCTTAACTGTAGTGGTGATTTTTCTACATTATAAAAAAGATATTTTTTCAGGAGCCAAATGGAGAAACTTTTTAGCACATTTCTCTTGTTTGCTGTAATCTAATTGTATTAAGGGAAAAGTCAAAGAAACAAGATATTAGAGCCAGTTCAGACAGCAGACCATCTAATCTGAAGGTATGAGATTAACCCAAGCACTGATTTAACCTACTCTCTCTTTTTCCAGCTACTGTATTTTGAAGTTCATCTCAACTTTTAGGTAAATTATTCAGACATTTCAGGAATACCAGCAGCATTTTTTAATTTTTTAAAAGAAATAACATATTTACCATCAAAAATAATACATGACCAGCTATCCTTTTTTAGCTAAAAAAGTGGGAATATAGAATTTATTATGAAGATTAAAAATACTAAATTTCTTTAGTGGTCTCCATTAGTGTTTTAACATTTCTTTCCCTCTCTGTAATCCTTGTATATATGCAAAGTTAATGGGAAGGTAAACAACTTCTAGGCTGATTAATTGATAGTTGAAATAAAATTACCTGAGGGTATTTTGCATATGTATTAGAAACTTAAAAATTTGCATATGTTCTGTCTTCACTTCTGCAGATGAGCTAAATAGAATGCTACTTACTGCATTTGTAATTGTCTGCTAGCTCTAACTAAACATTTTGATATGCCTGGGAAGGAGCCTCACACCCAAAATACTGTTATCATTTCCTACAGATACATGTTTATCCTTGCAAACCTCATTTCATTCTTTGCATTGCATGGCCTACTGTCCCCCCACTTTTAGAGTGGGGTCCAGGTTGGCCGAACCACACAGTGTGCGTTGAAGAATGTGGTTCATGGACATAGGGCCCTACAGAGAGTTGTGAGACCCTGAGCCACCAAGAAGAGGGGCACAAATCTATTTTGCAAATGAACGCTTCCTCCCTCCTACCCTTGACATTCAGCTTTAGGACAAGGTCACAGAGCCACTTTAGTCCATATTAAATGTCAATCACAGGGTCAGAAATGGATAAAGGCTGAAAGAGTATATTTTGGATAAAGGCCAGGAAACAAATTATAATCTATGCTCTGTCTTTAATGGAATCATTCCCCCAAGGGTGCTTGGAAGCCTCCGGCTCGTCCTCAGTGGGGCCAGACAGAACCCTCCCGGATGTCTGCCAAGGGCCGCAGTTAGCCTCCCGCACGCTCTGGAGTTGAGGAGAGCAGGGCAGTGCTGTGGAGCCGCGGGGTCCAGCCTGCTGTCCCTGCCCTGAGGCGCTGCCTGGGTCTGCTCAGCTCTGGGAGAGTCGCTGGAGTTACGCAGCCAGAACTGGGGAGGATGCCAGTGGATCTGCCAGAACCCCTGCCCGGGACTCCCCTGGGCTCCTGGCACTGGCAGCAGAGTCGGATGGGCTCAGTCAGTCAAGGCCACTGCCCCACCCCATCCCCACTGTCCACTGTGTGGGCCCCTTGTTTCCCGTGTGCACTCCCCCTCCCTGACTAGACTTGACTGCCCCTCAGCGCTGTGGGGCTCTGCCCTCAGCTCAGTAACTCCTCTGTCGCGTGGACTGCGGAGCAGCGCGGGGAGGCAGGCGTCCTCAGGAGAAGGCGCGCCTTTTTGGCCGGTCTATACTGTGCAATGTTAGTAAGTCCCAACCAGACCTTGCAGGAGGAACGGCAATTTAATTCTCTTGCCATTAGTCAAACAAATAGTAGGCAGGCTGGGTGTTAAGCTTAAATGTCTCCAGTACATTTACCTGTGGGTTAAACCGTACATCCCACCTGTGGGTTGTCTGCAGCCTGCCCTTTGTTGCGAAGGGTCCCCTAATTCTCTTTTCAGTCCCTTTCATCTCGTCATTGTTCTCGAAGGCATAGCTCTGGAAACCACATAAAGGCCCTTCAACTTCCCTTGCATTTTGTTTTATTTAGCGAATTGACCGGTACTGTCAGCTAATTGGAGTGGAAATGTAAAATGAAAGCTGCATTATTCAGCTGCCAAGTCTCCTCACTTGGCGGGGAGTGGGTGATGCCGGTGATTGTACCAGGGGTGTAATTGCCCTGGGTTCTGCCTCTGGATTTGACAGCGAGCCCTGGGAGGGTCTTCCTGGGGGACACCTGATACCTGCTTCTGCGGGGGCTTCCTGACAAACAGCGCGGCTTGAAGCAGATCTAATCGAGCATTCTTGGGTTGTCGGGGCCTACGGCCGCCCTGGGTTTTGCTGACTGCGGGAGTGGATTACTTGGTCTAAGTGCTTAGTCAATATGTCTTTCTCATTAGAACTGGCAGCTAATTTCCTCTGGGTTGGGGATGGGGGTGAAGATGCTTACTTCATAGGCCAATTGTGGTCTGTACCAGGGTGTTCTTGGGAACAGTAGCTGATGCAGAACAGAAGCCCCTTTTGTAAACTGGTTATGAATGAGGAAAGGTTTACACATCTGGAAAGAGTTGAATAGTTTAATGGAAAAATAAGGAACATTGTAATTGATTAGTTCACCATTAAAGTGGATCATCTCAGTGGTTTTGGCCCAGCCGGCTTTCTTTCTTTCTTTCCTCTTTTTTCCCCTCCACTTTAGCTTGTGAATTAAGTGAGAGGGGTGAACAGTCCTTCACCCCTCTCACTTAATTCACATAAAGATTATGTTGGCTCTAGCATGTGGAAATGTATGTCACAGTAACTCCCACTCCTCCCCACAACTTAACCCTGAGCCTGTGGCTGACAATAGTAATCTTTCCCAACCTACTCGGGCAGAGCTTCAGAATCCTTCTCAACAGAGAATTTTAAATAGCTATTTCTACAGCTGGCATATGTGATAAAACCTGTTTACTGTCTCTGACTTAGAAATTTAGGAATATTTCCACTATGAACTCAGGAAATGGAGAGACAGCAGCAGCTAAGTAATTATTAAACTTATCTCATTTACCAAGATTAAGAAAATTGTTTTGAGCAGTGTTGTCTGGTAGAGTTTTGTTACTATATCATTAGTATTTTATTATGCCATGTGGCTTTATAGAAAGCTTCCTCAGACAGGAGAAATAGTTTTTGTTTTCCTAGAAACTTGAGATCTTGAGTAAGATACCGAGAGTAAGATGTTCCAGGCAGGGCTAACTGCCTTTTTTGGTCCCTGATTCCCTCATCCCGGGAAATCGTTGCTGGCTGCAAGGAGTCAGGGTGTAGTTGGCGGCAGCAGCCCAAGTTAATCAGGCCTATTGATCTGTTTGTTTAGAACTATCATTTTTCAGTTGAAAGAGCATGGCTCTTGAAACCCAGCAGTCCTGGCTTCAAGTTCTGGCTTCACCAGTTCTGTGATAACTGAGCAAATACTTTCTTTAACTTTAGTTTCTTTTTTTCTGTAAAACAGGAGTAATAATAATGAATTCATAGGATTTTGGTGAGGATTAAATGTCATGTGAATATATACAAATATACGCACATATGTAGTATATGAAATATAGGTATACATATACACATGCATGTACCTTAATATACACATATACACATATATGTAATATATGTATGGGATAGTAGCTCAGTAAATAGTAGTTACATGTACTGTATGGACATATGACTTGTGTAATGGGGTTTGGGAAGTTGTGTGTTTGGTTTTTTATAAAAAGCAATATCTCTACAGTGTCATATTTTGCAAAGTGAGCTTTCTAACTTGTAATATTAGGAGTGGTTGTATATTGATGAACATGGTCATGAAATACACACATTAGAAAAAAATCCAGCAGATGATGAGCTGCTTTATAAATTGCGCACAGAGGGTGCAGCGATGCTCCCTCCAGGACACAGAGTCAATAGAGGTTTGTCGGGAGTGCAGAGGATGACCGACGACGGAGAGCCGAGGGCCTTTGCTCGAACCTGTAAGTGCTGGGCGCTGGGCTGAGGAATTGCAAAGGTGTTATCCGCCCTAACCTCCTGATATTACTCCAGGGTAGGTTTTATTATCTTTATTCTTTTTACATAAAAGGAAACAGGCTGTCAGGGTAACGACCTTGCTTAAGGTTCTGTAACTATTGAGGCAGGGAGATAGGTTCCAGCCCAGAGTTGTTGGACTCCAAAATGCATCTCTAGATTATGGACAGTGTTGTGTAATCTCTATATTTTATGGAGGAGGAATCTGAGGCCCAGCAAGTGACTTGTCTAGGGTGCTCAGCTTGGTAAAATCAGGTTCTGACTCAGTCTACTCTTTTTTCATACTATGCTCTCTCTCCAATTCTTTTTCTTTATTCTGTTGTTTCAAAAGCTATATTTAAAGTTCAAGGGCAAATATAAGGGACTGGGTTGTATTCTTCTGTACCTGGTTTGGGTTGTATTTTTCTGTGTCTCCCACATTGCTTAGTACTATGATAAATCCTCAATAAATCCTTGGTGAGTTGAATTCTTAGGAGAGTTAGTCTCTGAAATCCTATTTTGAATGAGGCAGAGATATAAATACATACAAATATACATATGTGTTTATCAGGTTGTATCTTTGAGAAATTAAGTTGATACCTTGGCTCTCAAATGTTATGGAGTCCACTCCCTGTTTTTAGGCAGTCTGCCATCTTTATCTTTTAACATTTTCATTCATTGTAATTACTGATATTTTAAGGTTTATGTCTACTGTCTTACTATTCATTTTCTGTTATTCCTACTTTTCTCTCTTCTTTTGGTTCAATCCAATAATTTTTATTTACCCATCTATTAGCTTGTCAGTTATACATGCTTTTAATATTTCTTTTGTGGTTATCCTAGAAATTACAACATGTATTAATCATTTTATTTGTCTTGTTTAACTTTATTTATCTTCCAACTGTCTTATGTTACTGTTTTTATGCATTTTATATTTACATACATTTAAAATCCTACCATATGTTATTTTTATTTTGTACAGTTCTTTATTTAGATTTAGCCACATATTTGTCCTTTCTCTAACTCTAAATTCCTTCCTACATTACTGTGTTTCTATCTAGAATCACTTTCTTTTTGCCTAAATAACTTCGTTTAGTTTTTGGGGTTTTTTTTTTTTTTTAGTTTGGGCTTGCAGGTGACAAATTCTCATAGGTTTTATTAATTTAAAACATCTTTATTTCACTTTCATTTTTGCTGGATATAGAATTCCAAGTTGGTGATTATTTTCATTTACCACTTTAAAGATTTGTTTTCTAACTTCTATAATTTTGTGTGTGTGTAGAATTTAGCTGTCAGGTTTAATGTTCTTCTTTGAAGATAATTCCCTACCCATCTATGGATTTTAAGGTTTTTATTTATGAAAACAACCTAAGTGCCCATTGATGGATGAGTGGATAAAGAAAAAGTGGTATATACAATGGAATATTATTAAGCTTTAAAAAACGAAGGGAATCCTGTAACAACATGGATGAACCTGGAGGGCATTATGCTAAGTGAAATAAGCCAGAAAGAGAAAGACAAATACTGCATAGTATCACTTGTATGTGGAATCTAAATATATATATATATATTAGTGAAACTCATAGAAATAGAGAGTAGAAAAGTAGTTTCCAGAGGCTGCTGGGTGGGGAGCATAGCAAGAGGTTAGGGGAAAAAAAAGACTTTTCTCTTTGCTGCTGGGTTTTAGTAGTCTTACTCTGATGTGCTTTTGTTTTATATTTATTTTGCTTGATATTCATAGCACTTCTGAATCTATAGCTTGATGTTTTCCTTTATTTTATAAAACTCTTAGCTATTATTTCTTCAAAAATTGTTTCCATCATTTTCTGTCATCTGCCTCTCAGAACTCAGTTGCCCATATGTTAAACCTTGCGGCACGTTCCATGTGTTTCCCATGCTCTTTTCTGTTTCTTTTTACTTTTTATTCTTTGTCCTTCAGTTTGTATATTTTCTATTGACCTCTCTTCTCATTTACTAATATTCTTTTGAGCTATGTCCAGTATGCAGTTCAACAAATTAATCTCATTTGTTTTTATTTTTTTGTTCCAGAATTTCAAATTAAGTTTGTAGATACTGCTTATCTGATGAAATATTCATAGTTATTTTAAAATCTCCAATGTATGTTTTTATTTTCTTATGTTATCTTCACAAAGCTCCAAACAAAATAAAGTACAATCTTTCTTTGAGTTACAGGGTAGTTAAGTTCCCTGCAAATATAGTGTACATTGTTACTGCTGAATAAATTCTTTGTGTTAATATGTAAAACAGAATTAGCATATATAGTCAGAAATGATAAACAGATTTTTCACTGACTTGAACGTTTAGTGAGACATTTGAAAGTCATGTGGAAATGGGACAATTTTTCTTTGTGCAGGTGTGTATTGTCTGTTACACGACATCTAGAGTTCATGATCTCTGTTCATTAAATGTCAAAGGGTAAATCCCAACATTTAGTCATCAAAACAAATTTTCAAATGCCTCTTGGGGTGGCATTGCTCCTGTGTAGGAGCCTACTTTACATTAAATAGTGCGACTGGGTCAACAGTGATGAAGCCTTTGACTCAGGGCCTTCGCTAGGCCTGAAAACAGGCATAATAGGATGTGACTTTACCTGGTTGAATGTGTCAGTACAACCCCCAGCCATTTACTAGATGGCCAGTTTTACTAAACCAACTGCGAAGAGGCTACCTAGAGGAAAAATTTAGGGACCCAGGTCATGAAGCAGAGATTCGGATGATATGACACAGCCCTGTCATCAGGCAGATGAGCCCAGCATTTGGTCAGAAATAGAGGGACTCTTTTAGAGCAAAGGTCTTGACTGAGACATAAGTCTGGAAAGCAAGATCTCAAACAGTACGTACTGAAAATGGCCACTGCAGCTGCAAGGCACCTTTTATAGGGCAGCATGGAGAGGAAAGTGCTGTTGTCTGTGTATTTGACTTTCAGCAATTACATCACAAAATAGCTAGCAATTATTTAAATTTGAGAATATCCATTCATCCATCCATTCATCCATTCATCTATTTCTCCACCCACCCTGTCAGAAACATTGTCAGTGCCTGTTATGTTTCAATCACTGTGGGAATACAAAGCACCTATATATAAAGAAATTGTTCTCACTCTTGGGAAGGGAGAGAGACAAGTAAACAACTAATTATAAAGTGAATGATAATGATCTAGTGACGGAGGAAGACAAGGAAATAAATAATTTTAACATAAGGGATAATGGTATAGCTATAATTTAATTTCGTCTGCAAACATTTTGAATGTTTAATTTTTTTCTCCATTTGCCTTAGGAATATGAAATGAAGTCTGAGAGCTGAATTGTTAGAGGGGAAAAAAAAGTTAATTACTAGTTTAAGCTCTATTAGAGTCTCCCTGATATCTGGATTGCTTAAGTAGAAATATGAGGCAGACTTTTTAATCATTATAGAACTTTTTATATGGTTAACATCTCTAGGAATTTATTTTGTCATTGAGGTGCTCTTTGCTGGGCTTTCAGTATAACAAGATTGTGTTTGAACAAATGGAAAAATTAGAAGGGCTACAGAGCTAAGCCTGTGTTTCCATTGCTTCAGAATTTGGAATGTGAAGCACATTGACTGGGTAATTAATTTTATTCTATATTTTGAAGAGATTTCCCCCTCTGTATACCAACTCTAGGAGTATAGTTTCCACAGCCCTCTATAGGCAAATATTTTGTAAGCTTTTAAGCTGTGGGAAAGTTAACTTCCCCTTTTTTGTGGTAGCTGGAGGGATTTTCTAAATCTCTAAATGTTACAACTACTCTTCTGCCACAGAAAATACCTTGATCAACAGGTTAAGATTGTGGCAAGTGACCAGATTCACAGCTACCATTTATTGAGTGTTGCCATGGGTCATCACTGTGCTAATTACATTAGTTTATTTAATCTCTACTGTTACCCAACTGGGTCCTGTTTTCTCCTTAGTTTATATATTAGGAAATGGAGACTCAGAAAAACTAAGCGATTTATCCGAGATCCCAAAGTTAGGAAGTAATTGAATTTATATTTGAATCCAAGTTTACCCACTCTACCATACTGGCATGATTACTTGAGTTAGTGTGGTATATAACCTGTGTTCATAGACCAAGACTGTGGATACAGATGTGGATATGGTGGGAAAAACATAATCTTCAGAATCCAGTGGACACTGGTTCAAATACAGGTGCCATCACTTACAAGCTTTGGAAACATTACTTAACCCCTCTGAACCTTGTGTTTCCCATCTGTAAAATGGGGATGGTAATCATATCTACTTTAACATTTGCGAGAGAGAGAGAGAAACATCGATGTGGGAGAGACACATCTATTGGTTGCCTCCTGCACTTACCCCGACCAGGATCGAACCTGCAACCCAAGTCCGTGCCCTTGACCGGGAATCGAACTCGTGACCCTTCTGTGCTTGGATTGGTGCTTTAACTACTGACCCACAATGACCAGGGCCCCAGAGGGCCCTCTTCTTTTTCTTTTCTACGCAAAACAGAACTAGGAGGAGTAAGTCGGGCTTTGTGGAAGCAGGGGGAGCTTGGCAAGCACAAGGCAGGGAAGTGGTGACTGAGTCCCGGAGGCAGAGAAGGCCTGGAGGAGGGGAAGTGATACTGAGCTGAGGCCCGGAGGACGTGTGAAGCGAGATGCGGAGGCTGGCAGTGCGCTGTTGCAGCACAGGGGGCGTGTCAGGCAGGTAAGGCACTTACCCGCCAGCTCCTTCCTCCGTACGTTTGGCAGCACTGCCCCGGTGTCTCTCACCTTGTTGGCCTATTAAGGTGAGAAAGTGGAAGCGAGGATGGCTTGAAATGGTGAGGCCGCGATACAATATAAGGCGCACACTGTATGATATTATATGATAACAGTATAGCACAGAATACAAAGAATGGGTTTGAATCCCACATCTACCCATCGCTAGATGTGCTCTGGACCATTCACTCAGCCTCTTCAGTCCTGTTCTGTCATCTGTAAAATAAGGGTAGCGATGCCTTGTTCCCAGCGTGCGGGTGGAGCAGTGAGATTGTGCGTGTGGAGGACGTGGAGGAGGATCGGCCCTTGGTGGTAGCTGGGCTCCTTTCCTTTCCCTCCCTGCCCCCCGCCTGTCCCTTAGAATAGCTGCCACACTATTCTAAGAAGACGGGTGTACAAGAACATGACGTTAACTTGCCATGCTATACAGGGTCTCTTGTCAGCAACTGAACAAAGACATTTTCGGTTATATATAGCAGCTATCGTTTCATCTGTGATTCATGCTGTTCCTTCTGTAGCCAAATGATATTCTTATAGCTGATGCCTTCAGATTTATCATTTTAAGACAGCAGCAGGAGGAGATCAGGTACAAGCTAATCTCTCCAGGATGCTGACATGGGAAACTACTTAGGTCCTTGGTATAGGAAACAAGAAACTCTAAAATGGGGTGTTATATGGAGCAAGCCTTTGAAATAGGTTTCAGACAGAAAATGGTTTGCCTTTTTCCCTTTTATTTGGCATTAATTTATGTTTTCTTCTGAAAGGAGAGAATTTTCATGTAAACACAAGGACTCATATCTTTTCTTAACAATAAGTGTCCTCTGCTCCTTTTTATTGGGTCTGGATGAGGAGCTTTACATGAACTTCAAAATGAGACCAAATGAAAAAGGCATTGTTTATCTAAGCTGTCTGAGGAAGGGCACTTGGGGAAAGAATTGAACTCTAAAATAACCTTATGAAAGCTATTGATTCGTTTCTTTATGGTGCCTTTCCAAACAAGGGCCATTATTTCTGTGCCCGAACTGGAGCTGGGTCAAAGAACCCGTTTCTATGGATTATCTTTCCTGAGAACCAGGCATGTCAGGAAAATGAACCTCCAGAAATGAAGACATGAGGCCCAGTTGAATATTATGGCCCTTTTATCACTTTGAAGGACAACTAGGGAACAGTTAATTTTTGAAAATTTCACTGAGTGCAAAAAGTTTGGGAATAACTGGTGAAGTTTAGATAAATGGTTTACTTATGTATTTGGTAGGTGGTTTTAAGTAACTCCATTCCCCCCCAATGCCAGCTCAGCTCCAAAGCTCTGGTTCTAACTATGTTCTTCTACTTTATATTTAAAAATAAGAGATCACATACGTTTCATCTACTATGTGTGAGGACTGTTCTAGGGATTAGGGACACAGCAGTGAGCATAACAAACAAAATTCCTGCTTTCCTAGGGAGCAGCTGTATAACATAATGTCAGGTGGTGAGTGCTAGGAGGAAAACAGAACAAGGGAGTAGACTGACAAGAAAATACTGTCTGTGGAGGTGGTGTTTGAGCAGCTGCTTGAATGAAGTGAAAGAATAAGCCATGATGGTATTTCGGGGAAGAGCAATCCAAGCAGAGAGAATGTCATGTTCTAAGGCCCTGAGCTGGGAATATACTTAGTAGTTCCAGGAATAGCAATAAAACCAATGTCGCTAGAGCCTGGCAAAAAAGGTTGGGAGAGAGGGTGAGAAATAAGTTCAGAGAAAGAAATAAGGGGCCACTAGAACTTTTTAAGCAGTAGAGAAGGTGCCATGAGCTATGACAATCCTGTCCTGAAGCCACCTAACTGCCACCTTGGAGCCTGGCTTGCTCTAGGTACCAAGCTATGCTCCTCAGAAGGTGCTTGGGGAGACGTAGGAGCCACCTCCCCCAAGGTGGTTCCAACAGCTCTCATTTTTCAGCTCCAAACTTGTACCCTCACCACATAGTTTCCAGCTCGGCTCTCCCATTTGACTCAAGGAATTTGGGTCTCCCAAGGGCTTAAATAAGAACAGAGGATTCAGTAATTCCTGATTCCTGGTGTCAAAAGATCCATCAGAGCTAGGGGGGAAAAATTTTAAAAAGAAAAAAAAAGCAGAGCATTGTGTTACATTTCAGGATACAAGTATGTAGGGACCGAAGGCCTGAAGCTGCGCACACCATCCCCCTGCCCTGCTCCTGCCACCCAGGGAAGCCGGGGGTCCTGGTCAAACTCTTCCTCCTTGGGAGGTCCTCAGGAGTCCTGTATCCCAACACGAAGTTACCTGGAGATGACTTTGAGAATCTGAGATTTTTGTGAAAATACTTTACACAATGTTTTATTGAATGAATATGTTTCATTGAATAAATGGGAAGTACATATACCCATTATTACTGGTCACGATTTTCTAGGAAATTTTAGTATGCTAAAAAAATCACGTTAAGTTACATATTTTTGTTACTGAACAAATAGAAAATATGGGTAAGAATAAAGGAAAAACAAAAAATCACCTAGAATCCAGACCCAGGAATGACTACCCTTCACTCACAGGTTTATATAATTCCATAATTTGTTTCCACACAGGTTTTTTTTTTTTTTTTTTTTTTTTACAGAAAGGAATATTTTACATACTATTTTATAACTTGAAAGCACTGCTTTGGGGGAGCTTTGTTCCTTCTTTCTCATTTTTGGTCTAAGAAACAAAGGGAATTTAAAATGAGATGAATTAATTAGTAATTGAAGTGGAATTATTATACCATTTAGATGAAAGAAAATTTATGTCAACAGGCGATACACTGCTCTTATAGAATACTATAAATAATTTCCCCCAGAAATTTGAGTACTGATGAGGAATATAGTCATTGTTTATTTTCAGCACTAAATAAATGTTTAGTAAATACTTAACCAAGTGAAATAAATTTTTTTTAATTGAAACATCTTGTTATTACTTAAAAGTAAATCTTTTCTTTTGTGACAGCATGGATGGACCTGGAGATTATTATGCTAAGTGAAATAAGCCAGTCAGAGAAAAACAAATACCATATGCTCTCATTTATATGTGGAATCTAATGAACAAAATAAACTGATGAACAAAATAGAAGCAGATTAATCTCTTCCCACCCTCCCACCCACCCCCTCCTTCCCTGAGATTCGTTCAGTCTGTTCCATGCTTCTGTGTCTCTGGATCTATTTTGTTCATCAGTTTATTTTGTTCTTTAGATTCTGCATATGAGTGAGATCATGGACACAGATAATAGTGTGATGAAGGCCAGGGGCAGGGGGGTGGGTGCAGGGTAGAAGGGGTCAATGGGGAAAAAAGAGAGAACACCTGTAATACTTTCAATAAAAATAAATTTAAGAAATGGAAGCAGAGGCATGGACGCATGGAACAGACTGACAGCTGTCAGAGGAGAGGGGCGAGGGGAGGACTGGATGTAAGAAGGTGAAGGGATTGGCCAAAGAACATATATGCATAACCCATAGGCACAGACAAGAGTGTGGTGAGGGCCAGGGGGAGGGCAGGGGGGGCTGGGTAGAGGTGGGCAGAGGGGGAAAACGAGGACATCTGAAGTAGTATCAACAATAAAAATAAAGTAAAAATCATATATTTGGGGATGGAGACACTGTATTATTAGCAAGAATATTTTATTCATATATTATTAAAAATATAAAAAGATGTTTAAAAAGATCATATTTCAGTTGCTTTTTAGCTTTGTCAAAATCTAATCCTTTAATCTATAGTCTAGGGAAAAACAATTTTAAGACTATTTCTTCTGCAGAGTGTGTTAGATTGGAAGAGAGGATTCTAAAGAGACAGAATTGTAATAATAACATGGAAAATCTGTACAACTTATTTTACAATGTTATTTCTTTGGTTTTTATGACTTCATCCAAAGTTTCAGCTATTGAGGAACTCTCGTATCCCTACTGTCATAAAGCAGTTTTATGGGACCATAGAAATTGATTCCTAAAGTTTTAGACCTAAAAAATATATGGCCCTCTGTCTAGGTCTTGGTAAAGGGCTTACTTTATTTAAAATCAACCATAGCCCTGGCCAGTGTGGCTCAGTTGGTTGGGCAGGTTGCTGGTTCGATTCCTGGTCAGGGCACGTGCCTGGGTTGCAGGCTCCGTCCCTAGTAGGGGGCGTGCAGGAGGCAGCCAATCGATGTTTCGCTCTCGCGTTAATATTTTTGCCCTCTCTCCCCATCTCCCTTCCTTTCTCTATAAAAATAAAAAAATCTTTAAAAATAAAAAATAAAATTAACCAGAAACTACTTACTCTCTGAGGACATTATTATAAGGACTTTTTTGACAAGTCCGATGCCCAGATGAAGGAAATTTTTCTTCAAACACAGTTTGATCAAGTGAAGAAATAACCTTCAACATTACGGGGATTTTGCGGTGACATCACTAAACATTGCGTTGTCAGGGCCTTGCATCCTAAGTGCGGTATCTCGGTTCACATGGACAGCCATTATCCTGAAGGGTTGTTCATTAGTGAATTCATCCAGTACTGTGCTAGGTGATGGGGACAGATAAAGGGGAATAAAACGAGATCTTCCTTGAAGAGTCATAGTCTGGTGGGAAGATAGATATGTAAACAAATTCAAGAAAGCTTCCTGGGCCCAGATGAATTTAACTTTGAATTAACAGAAAGAAAAATTCTGGCTCTATGAGCAAAAGTGAAAATTAGTCCCTGTTTTTAGATGTCTGCTGGTTAGAGTTCAGTAAGCCACTTCAGTGATTGAGAGCTGCTGAAAAGAGTCACGGACTGTTTTGGAGTCGGGTCACTGAGGAAATGACTGAGGTGCAGAGGACTTGACGCCCGGGGTGGGAATGCTGCATCTGGAGTAAGGGTGATGGCACTTAGAGTCACACCGACCTGCGGGGCACACGTGGAGCTGGCGCAGCTCTCTGCTGTCCGAGTGAAATGAAGACGTGGCTTCATGGCTACGTCAGTGTAGTGGGGCAGAGGCTTTTCCAGTTACCTGAGTAGCCCTGCAGATGCCATCTGTGAATTCATGCCTCCCTTCTACTGCTTTCGCTATGAGAAAAGGAAATGTTTAAAAGATAGTTGCTACATGCTGGTGACATCTTAGAAAGCATTTGGATTCAAAATAAATTACATTCAATGGGCCCTTAGTAACTTCCAGGCACTGTTCTGATCTCTTTTTTAAATACACCATCTCATTTCATCTTTTCAATAACCCTATGACTTAAGTACTTTCTCACCCATACTTTACAGATGAGGAACCTGAGATATAGACACCTTAACTTGGTAAGGGCCTCACTGTTAATAAAGGGTGACACCAGGATTCAAGCCCAGGCAGCCGGGGTTCTTGGAGTTCATAGAGCTTTAGGAACTGGGGTAAATGGCTCAATCTCTTGAACACTCATCTGTAAAATGAGAATAGTTGTAATAAGGATAGTACTGGCTCCTAGGGTTGTCCTGCAGGTAAGTGCTTTGCATGTCCCTCTCTGCTGGGCCCAGCCCTCTGGGATGATGGCAGAGGCTGGGGAAGCAAACCGGCCGCCTTCCTGCAGCACCACCAATGCCCCCCTTCCATCAGTGTTTCCTGCTCCAAGAGTCAGGCATAAGTCAGCATAAGATAGTGATCAATAAATGGTAGCTGCTGGCTTTGTGAAGTTGTCATTTTTATTTAATCTGTATCCTGAAACTCATATCGTTTTCTTGAAATCAGCAGGAAACACATATTACATTGTGCTTGGGCGTGGAATTTGTTTTGCCTCACCTACTTGTCATTGCTGTTTGGGTGAAGAGTAGACGTAGCTGGCACACTATTGCCAATTTCAGAGGAACGTGCAGTAGCAATAAAGAGAAGGAAATTCGGAGGTATTGCAAGTCAGGTTCTAGTGCTCATTTGCTTCGACTCCAATTTTTTGTGAATTGGCTACTGGGAATGTAATCTGACTTCAGATGTATTTTATATTTTTTAAGTGACTTTGGGTTTGAAGCCCATTCTGTAAGAGGTTATGGATGCATTTAACATTTCTCAGCCTGGAAGGTTGACTTCAGCTTTGCTTGGGAATGTTGTGCACATCCATGTAAATCAGTGCACTGTTGGTATGTCAGACGTCGTCCTGCAGAGAAACAAAAGCAAGAGGAGACGTGTGGATCTTGGCTTGTGCAGTAATTGTGGGGGCTGGCAAGTTCCAGGTCTGTAGGGCAGACGGGCAAGTTGGAAATTCAGGCAAGAGTTGAAATTGCAGTCTTGAGTCTGATATTTTGAAATTTGGAGGGCAGGCTGGCAGTATGGAAATTCTAGCAGAATTTCTGTTATAGTTTTGAGGCTGAATTCCTTCCTCTCCAGGAAACCTCAGTTTTCGCTCTTAAAAGCCTTCAACTGATTGGGTGATTACGGGTGATCTTCATGTTATTACGGGTGATCTTCATTTAACTTAATAAACTGATTATGTTAATGAAATCTACAAAATATCTCCACAGCAACATCTAGGCTGGCTTTTGACCTAACAACTGGGCACTGTATCCTAGCCAAGTTGACACATAACATTAACCATTACATTTGCTTCGGCCTTCCGGTGTGGAAGTGTCTGTCGCTAGCGTCTGCCGGCTTCCGAGCTCGCCCAGTCCAGGTCAGATGAGGGCCTTCTGAGGACTCTCAGGGACCCAGGCGCTGCTCTCACTCTGCCCCACGGTATTTTAACAGCGCTTCATCTGGCTGACTGAGGAGAAAGGGACGAGAGTCTTTAGAAAGATGGAAAATGTCTTTACTGAGCAACTTAGGAACTGTGAGCCTTGGTTTCTGAAGGACCTACAGAGGCCAGCCAAGGACAGTCCTCTTCAAAGGGCTTGCATTCTGCTCTAGCAAGCTGGCAGGGCTGTGGTGCATGCGGGGAGCAGCGGGGTCGCAGAGGTCACTGAAGGGCCGCACCTGAGTGGCGGGTTTGCTGTGCAGACTTACGGGTTAGGAAATACTTATCCCTGACATTGAGGCTTAAAAGAAGCATGTTACTTTCCGACTGTCTCTGAGGAAGTGGGGGAGGAGTGGGGATCCCCAGAGGAGGGTAAGGGGTGAGACCAGACGAGGGAGGCTGGGGCTGTCGATGGCTTGACCAACTTGAGTGGAGGGATGAGAGTCTCAGGACTGTGAAGTTTGCCACGGCGCAGGCACTGTACCCCATCAGAGGTAAAGATGAGAGACGTCATAGTTTCATACCAGAGCATGTCATGGACAGTGCTCTTAAAAGAGGCTGAGTGTTCAGAACTCGGCCGAACAGGATGGCTGTTTCAACCCATACCAAATAGGAATGTAGGTTGGGAAATCTCTGGGAACATATATTTCAGCACAGTCTATGGTACCTTTACTGCTTCAATTCGAAGCAGCTTTGCAAAGGACAGAAACTGATCTCTTTGGGGTCTGTGATGTATTTGGGCTCCAAGGTACTTCAGATGGGCACAATTGAAATCTAGATTCAGCGTGATGGAAGGTGGGAAACCAAAAGGAAATTTCTAAGTGCTTTTTGCACTGAGCCCAGTTTGACTTTTCTGTTATGATCGTTACTTTCCCATTTGTTGAGAACTAACATAGTGTCATCAATTTTTGTTTATTTAATACCCTCATGTGCATAATACAAAACAATTTGTGAGACCCTTACGGATGGTGCTTTATTTGTACCCCCGTATGCCTGGCATACAGCTGGACACATAATAGCCACTCAGTGCGTTGGCTGATCTGCCCTAAAAATACTGAACTACTCACTCAGATCCTTTTTGTTTCTGATGAGCATGAAAGTATGTAGTAACAAAGAGCTGGAAAATGCTGGTTAGTGCTAGTCCAAGTGTCATTTTCCTTTAAACAGGCTCTGATGGTTTCTGCTGCTTAACAGCAAAGAGAAACTTCAAGTCAGGGAGCAGCTTGTCCCCCTGACGTTTCAGGTCAATCGATGGTTTTTACTCGGGGTATCGACAGCTTTCTGCTGCGTGCCCTTGTCTTTGGCTACGTGGGCTGACTATGGTGAAATGGATTATACTGCTTTTATTGCCTCTGGAGGTTTAATCAGTGCCCAGCAAGCATGATGTGTGCCTGTGACTTTTCCTTTGCCTTTTAATTGTTCAGGCTGCAGGGCCCTTGAAGGTGCTGCTGTTGTTTGCTCAGACGTTGACTGATCAGTTTTTAACTCAGAGCTTATGCTTCTTTGCAGGACGCCACAATTTGGAAGCCTGATTCATGCCAGAATTGCCGTTGCCATGGCGATATTGTTATCTGCAAACCTGCTGTTTGCAGAAACCCTCAGTGTGCCTTTGAGAAGGTATGATATGCTAACTGTTTTCTAGAGGTATTGGTAAAGTCACTGAACTGGTAGGATATTTGCATATTTTCAGCTATCTAGCTTTTTATCCCAAACTAATTGGAAGCTTTATGAAACGTAGGCGAGAAGTTTTTCATATTATATTTAAGGATATCTTAATTTCTGTTTATTGAGCATTTAGTACGCTGTTAAGTGTTTTACAAATGTTATTCCGTTTACTATTATGTCAGGTGAGATATCTTTATCCCCACTTTACAGATGAGGAAAGTGAAGCCTAGAGATTTTAAGCAACTGAACCATGATTATGCAATTAATAAGCCAACTGCTGCCCAGAGAGTTTTTTCTGGGTTCGACAGTTGCTAAAGCTACTGATACTAACCGCAGCATTTACAAGCTGTTGAATAGATTGAAAGTCAGGATCAACTTAAAGATGATTTTCTAAAAATATTATTTGTTCTGACTGTATTATTGTACTGCCTTTGTGCTCTCTAGGAATGTGAGAGGCTCTGACTCAGAAATCTCCGGCATTTGACCAAGTGTATGAGAGATATTTCATTCTGTCCCTCTGTTTCGTTTTTTCAGGTTTTTTTTTCTAACTACACAGCTATGCTGTTAGAATATTTTTTTCCAGGTGCTGACTCTTTTCTTTTTAAAGTGAGTCTATTAAAATAAAAAGAGCTTAAGCTTCAAATTTGAACATTTGAAACTCCCTGGAGAAGACCAATTATTTTTTCTAAAAATGCATCCTGTCAGTTTCACAAGCAGTTTATTTTTTTAGTTTTCTTGCTTCCCCCACAATAATTAATCTTGAGCTTTCATACCATCTAGTGCTAATAAATTTCTGTTTCTAAATTTGGAGTGAATAAATTTCTGTATACCTTTAAGGTATTACTCAATTTCTACATGGGTATATTTTTAAGAAGCTGGTTATACATCAAGTGTTGGTAAATTTGATAATATTTTGTTGTATATTATGGAGCTTTCTATTTTATGGAGGAAATACTCCTAAAAGATCACTGCTTAGCTTGCTGAGTAATTCATGTCAAAATCTGAGCTGGTTGTGTAACAGCCATGAAAACATACCCTCCTCCATGTCACATGAATAATTGTGGTATCGCAGGAAAAGCCCTGAACTAAATGTTATAAGACATAGACTGTATTGCTGAAAACTAAATGTGTTTTATACCAGGGGCAGCTGACAGAATCTAGCCGCTATGACCTGTGAACAAACAATGGTTTTTGCATTTTGAAATGGTTAGAAAAGATCCATAGAGAATAGTATTTCATAATGCAAAAATTATATGAAATCAAGTTTCAGTGTCATAAATAAAGTTTTATTGAACACAGACAGACTCATTGATTTATGTAATGCCCGTGGCTACATTATAGTGACAAGCAAACCAAAGACTAAAATATTTGCTCTCTGGCCCTTTGCAGAAAAAGGTTCTGACCCTTGTTCTATACCAAATGTGATTTTATCTCTTCTTCATTTGTTCCTCTCCTAATTTTTCTCATCTCAGAAAATGGCAACTCCCTTCTTCCACTTTCTCAGGCCAGAAAACAGCATGACCCTCAGCTCCCCACTTTCTCCCACATCCCGCATCTAGCACATTAGCAAGCCAGCCAGCTCTTCATGAAACAGGACATTCCGTATGTGGCTTCCCTGCTCTTACTCTGCCCTTACTGTTATCATCTTTTGCTTCATTCTTCACAGTAACCTCTTAATTTGTTTCACTGTTTCTGGACTTGCCTTTTTCACTGTAATCTTGAAAAAGTAGCCGGGGTGATCCTATTAACATTGAAGTCAGGGTATGTTGCTTTTCTCCTTCAACCCCTCCAGGGGCTTCCAATGGCTTCTCTTCTCACAGTAGCTCTCCACGGGGTCCCTTGAAAGTGCTGTTGCACCCCTTTAACTAACCAACTGGTCTCTCCCTTGCTCACTCTGCCTGAGACAGCGTGCCCGCTCGCTGTGTACTGGATACGCCAGGCACACTTCCGCCACAGGGCCTTTGCGCTCTGCTGTTCCCACAGAGATTGCTTTTGTCCAGATATATATATATATATATGCCTTGATCTTTTACTTCCTTTAATTTTTGCCCGAATCTCTTTCTATTTAAAATTGCAACCCTCCACCCCCTACCACACATTTCCCACCCCTCTCCCATGCTTTAGTTTTCTTCTTGGCACTAACTAGTATCTGACATACTCTGTATTTTACTTATATTCCTTGTTTACTGTCTCTTTTGATCACTGTATATCCTCAGCACCTACAATAGCACCTGACACATGGCAGGCACTCAGTACTAATATTTTTTGGCTGACTGTGTGAATGAATGAGAGATGGGGCTAGAGAGCTGGTAAGTTCAAGGTTACAGGGAGCCTTGTATGATGTTCTGTGAAGCTTGGAATTTTATTTTTAAGGTGATAGGATACTAAGTACAGTGTGAGGCATATGGGTAGAATGACCAGCTTTTCTTTGAGAAACATCTCTCCAGTTTTTGAGAGATAATACATAATATTAGAAGTGAGGAGATGAGTTCAGAAGCCGTGAGATGAATCCAGCTGCGAGGAAGAGACGAGAATTGGAGCACTGGTAGTGTTGGGAGCAAGAGGAAAGGGCACGCAGACTTTAGGACAGTAGTGCAGACTTTTAGAATTAATGAGCTCATTCAAAGAGGTTGTGTGAAAAAAGAGTCCAAGAGCAAGGATGGAATTTGGGGAACACAACCATTGAGGGGGAGGTGAGCATAAGAGATGGCACCTAAGGAGATTAGAAAGACGTGATCAAGAGGTTAAGAGGTGAGAAATGGTCAGAGCAGAGAGCAGCGTCATGGTAGCCAGGAGAGCAGAGCATTTCCAGGAGGGTTCCGTAGCAACAGTTTTGATCACAGGTGAGACAGTGGGTGGGAGAAGAATTTAATATGCTTCATTGGATTTGGCAGCATGTAGGCCACTGGGGACCACGCTGAAGTTGGTTTCAGTAGAGTGGCAGGAGTGGAAGCTGTATTGCAGTGGTTTGAGGAATGAAAAGTGGAGAAAGGAAGGCCAAATACAGGCTACACTTTTGGGGAGCTTCATTGAGAATGGAAGGAGAGCAATGGGACATTGGGCAGACACCACTACATCTGTGAAATTTCTCTGAGCCTCCCATGCCCAACCAGTGGGCCTCCTCTATGTGCCATGGTGCTTTGTGCATGCCCTTATTACAGCCCTTGACCAGACTGCAAATGCCTGCTTGTCTGCTGCCTCCAGACTCTTAGCTTCTTGAGGACAGAGACTTTGTCTTCACTATTGCAGCCCATCAAACAGCATA
This sequence comes from Miniopterus natalensis, assembly GCF_054644295.1. Taxonomy (NCBI): domain Eukaryota; kingdom Metazoa; phylum Chordata; class Mammalia; order Chiroptera; family Miniopteridae; genus Miniopterus; species Miniopterus natalensis. The sequence goes on along the minus strand of NC_142081.1, from coordinate 157,590,644 downwards.
GTGCATGTCACACAGACGGTGCTCGGTCAGTACTTGGAGAGTGACCAAACAAGGGAAGGGAAGGGTTTTGTTTTTGTTTTCTGTATTGGCATGAGAGAGACATAATCACCTTAGGAAAGTAGGGCAGTAACCTAGAAGAAAGAGAGAAGTTGAAGATATAGGGGGTGGATTGGGAAGAGAGACAGAAGGAATGATTAGAAAGGGTAGTTTTGGAGAAGAGCAGAATGTGTGGGATCCAGCACATGGGGTTGGGAGGACAACCCTAACCTCTAAAAGAAAGAGCCATGGATGGATACAGATATAATTAAACTTCTGGGTAGGTCGAGGGACAGGGTACTGAAGCAGTTCAGACATAGTGAGCTTACTCTGTGAAGAGTTTGAGGTTTGGTTGGGAGCTGAAGGAGAGTAGTGAATGTCAGCTGTAAGTGAGGGGAGAAAGGGACCTACGCATTTGTGGGTGCTATTAAGGGCCCATAAGAGCAGGAGACTGTGAACCTGTGGGAGTACCAAGCTGCGTAGTGGAATGAATTTCTTAGCAATGCTTACCAGCCAGGTATAAGAGAGAATAAGGCAAGCTGTGAAATAGATTCAGGATTGGGATTCTGCCATATCAATGGAGAAAAAGAATGGAGGTGCATAAAGTGTTGGGCATTGAGGATAACATGACAAGGGAAATGAGGCCAGCTGGGGGCTGAATCACTGTAAGGAAAAGACGTGCTCAGAGTTCTCTCTGAAGGATGTGAAATGAGTGAGAGTATGGGTGAGAGAGAGCTAAAGGCTAGGACGCTCAGATTTAGGGAGTTAAAAGTTTCTGGTATGGAATAATTTGGAGTGTGGACAAGACCTAAGGTTGACCATGACCATTGGGGTCTCAAAGTAGAGTTGAAGAGTATTTGAATTGATGTGGTTAAGAATGTATAAGGTCAGAACGTTAGACTCGTCTCTTCCATGGACATTGAAGTTGTCCAGAATTAATTCTAGATATAGGGTAGAAAAGAATTGAGACCCAGGTGCCATGTCTTTACTGAGTGACTGCGAGGGAGTGATTGGCAAATTGGTGAATGACGTAATTACAGAGTACGAACTCTAAAGAGGTTCCTTTATCTGTAATGAGAAGGTTGGGGTTGGACCAGATGACCCAACCATAAGAAACTTTCAACTCCAAGATCGTGTGAGTATATTCCAGAGCATTTGGGTTCTTTATTTTAAGTAATAATATAGATCGTAGAATGATAGAACTACAAGAGGCCTTTAGAATTCACTTAGACTTTCTTATTTTATAGACAAAGAAACAGACTTTTAGTGGTTTAATCACTTGCTCAGTGACACAGAGCTGGTGAGTGGCACAGCCATGACAAAAACCGTAGTCCCTGGCTAATGTCCCGATGTGATTTCTACTGCAACATGTTGCTTTTCAGTTCTCCTTTGTGTTTGTCAGCAGCATGCGTTGTTATTCAGATCTGCTGTGGTATATTTACATTGGTTCATGTCGCAAGTTAATGAATCCCCATTGTACCCTAAACTAAATTATTATTATTAATGAATTCCTATTATGTATGGTTTTTTGCTCATGGATGGACTAGAAATAACCTAGTGTCAGTGTCAATTTTGATAGATGTATGTATGTTTGTATGTATGTATGAATGTATCTGTTCAGCCTATAACTTATATAATAGATTCTATATCCATATCCTATATCCATATAGAATAGCTAGCTAAAAAGGGACAGAAAGGAGATAGACAGAGACAGAGAACAATTGAGAAAAAGAGAAAACAGAGGCATTTAGAACCCAGTCCTGTCAGAAGCAATGACCTCTTAAGGATTTCTGGAGAGTATATAGGTATAGAGAGCAATGCCATGCAAGGAACGCTGTATTAGTACACGGGGTGGGATTTTGTCTGAAAACCTCAAGGCAGATAATAGTACTTACTGAATTAAGTAGTGAGAATTAAATTATACATACACCCATATATACGTACACTCTTATATGTGTACATCTATGGGGGTGGGGAAAAAGTAGGTTTACAGTAGTGAGATTGTGAAACACAGAGTTTATTCTTGTATTATTATTTATTGTATTACATATTTTCCTATATACTTAGAAGAGTATCTGGCTATCCTAAGCACTCAATAAGTGTTGGCTATAATTATCAAAAGATCATCATAATTATTGTTAGTTGGTTCTCCTAGATCCTACACAAGTAATCTCGCCCAGATCCCCCAGCAGTCTTCGCTGATGTCTCTGGCCCACGTGGCCACTTCCCAGTGTTCCCCAGTGCACAGTCTGGAGGTGCAACAGGCTTACGTGTTCCATGTAGCCCACAGTTCACAGGGCTATGCAAGGTTACATGGTTAGGTAGCAAGACTCCCTGCCTCTCCTTCCCTAAGCACCCACTTGCTAAATGTTTTGCTCTTCCTTTAGCTCCAGATCACCTTTCATGTTCAACTGGAAGTTCAATAGGTAGACTCAAGCTGGAGACTCTATCTGCCATCTCATGTAAGGGATGTTATATTTATGAAATGAGTTTTGAGGGCCAAATCTGAAAATCAGTTTTTATGTAAAACAAAGAAAACTTAATTGGGGGCATACAATATTCCTTGGAATCTCTCATTCTACCTGCCTTTCTCCCCTGCTCCTTGTTTCCATGTTAGAATATAAACAATACCTGGTTTGTCACATTTTCTATTTGTATGAAATTCTTAGTGCAAATTAGATTAGTGCAGTTTGTACGTTTTACTGTCTTAATGGAAATTGTACAAGTGTAGTTTTCTCTTGGGGTTCAGAGGAAACTTTTCTGAAAAGTCATCAACATTGTGTAGTATGTAGAATTTTATAAAATTCCATATCTTATGTTTCTCCTTTATCAAGCAAATAGGAAGAATTTGGTGATTACCTTACTGGTGTATTTATCTGTTTTATGGGTAAACAGTTGTAAAATCTTAGTGCCATTTCTCACCCACTCTTGTGAATGTAGTTATATAAAATTACAATTCTCTTGTAGGCACTTTTTTTTTTTTAATAGAAGCAGCCCCAAATAACAAGGAATCATTAACACACACACACTTTGTTCATTCTAGCAGCTGAATTCTTTGTAGACTTTTATTCCGTGAGCAAGTTATGGTTTCCTAGCTAATGCAGGATCTCATACCATTTTCGCCCAAAGTCACTCATTGCCTGATCTGCCACATCTCTAGACTTGAGGAAACGCTAAGATATATATAGCGGAGGAACAAGGTGAAGCAGAGGATTGACTAGGAAAATCACTGGCCCCACAGACAAACATAATCTCTTTGCTCCATAGTTTTAATAACTCTTAGATAAGTGGATTGATGCTTCGCTGGCAAATAGATGGTTAGTTAATGTAACAACTTCCCAATAAACCCTGGGGTGTCACGTGGTAGCACATTCCCTTGATAGTATCACATCTGTTCTTTCTTTTTTTTTTTAATTTTTAAATTTTATTTTTGTTTAAAATATTACAGATGCCCCCAATGACCCGTCCCACCCCCCTCCCCAGTCCCTCTCCCCACCATTGTCCGTGTCCTTGGGTTGTGCATATATGCATATAAATTCTTTGGTTAATCTCTCCCCCTCCACCCGCTCTCCTCCCTCCCTCTGACATTTGTTAGTCTCATCCATGCTTCCATGTCATTGAATCTATTCTGTTCATCAGTTTATTAAGTTCTTTAGATTCCACGTATAAGCGAGATCATGGGACAGTATCACATCTTGTTAGGGAACACAGTTGCCATTATAGAAGCCTTGGAAAACAATGTAGGTCTTTCCTGGAGCCAGTGAATTCTCCCAGCCCTCCACAGGACACAGGACACCTCAACTACTTTGTGTCCCAGGTAAAAGCGAACCTCAGAACCTTAGCTCCCTGCTGCCGACTACATCCGGCCTCTATAGGAGATCTGGAAGACCTGTGGCCCCCAACTCTGTGGCCACCCCTCACCTCTACCCAGGTCAAGCTACAGCTCTCCTCTCCCTGTCGCTGCCTTTCTTATGTGACACTCAGATGAAGCATTTCTAGTGAATAAAATTCTTCACTTCATTACATGTGAAAAGATACAGACAATTTCCAAGGAAATTACTTACACAAGGGCGTTCATTTTATCTTTAAGAGAAGCTTGTCTTGACAGAGAGAATCCCTTTTGTTAGTTTATTCGGTTTATCCTGTCTATTGTTGTCACCCGGGAAAACTCATGAGATTTAGTGAATCTGAGATGGCTCTGGCACAAAGAACCATTGTGACTGTTTGCTGCCGCTGTTTTACACTGAGCTGTTAATGTGCAGGGAGAAGTGCTTCAAATAGCCGCCAACCAGTGCTGCCCTGAGTGTGTGTCCACGGCTCATGGATCTTGCCATCAGGAAAAGAAAATCTATGCGGTAAGTGTTTTCTGACCCCTGGTTGATTCTCTGTCTGTAGATCATTGACAAGGGAAAGCTGAATGCTAACCTTGTGTTGACAAGAGAGGTGTTTTTTTCTTTGTCTGGGCTGTGGAGGACCAGAAGCTCATTTGACTTTCCATGGGCATTTGGGTTTCTTAAATAAGATTAAAACTGCCCTATTTATTCCGTAGGCCCAGTGTAAATATATATAGATTGAATTTGTGTCTGTATAAAGGATAGTCTGAGAATGTTGATGTTAAAGAAGTTGTGATGCTAAATAATAAAAGTGCCAACTCGGCTTTGTATACCACATGCAATTTTTTCATTTGATGGTTACGAACAGCCCTGAGTGGGTGAGTAGAGCAGATATTACTACTCCCATGATACAGATGAAAAAATTGAATTGCAAAGAGCTTGAGGTGCTTGGCCAGTGTCTATTGTTAAAAAATGATATAACCTGGCCTAGAACCCTGGTCTTCTTACTCCTAACTTAGGGCTCTTTCGCTAAGGGTAGAGTTTCTAAACTTGAGGACTATTGACATTTTAAGCTTTGTTGTGGGGGCTGTTCTGTGCATTGTAAGAAATTTAGCAGCATCCCTGGCCTCTACCCACTAGATGCTAGTAGCAGCCCCCCCCAGACCTAGTGACCAGACTGTCTGCAGGCGTGGCCAAATTCCCCCAAAGGGGGAAAATGCTAAGCTACCCCCGTTTAGAATCACGGTACTAGAAATTGGTTCTAAAGTTCCTTTATTATACTTTCTCATTTCAGATCCTTTAGAATTAATTTTGAGAAATTAAATACTGATTTAAAAGTACCATTGCAAGGTTTATAATAGAAGTTATGAAACGGAATGGATACAGTTAGTTTATCTTTACGCATACCTAAATGTTACCCGGAGGCGGCAGGTGAAGTTGAATCCTTGTCTTCCACCTGATACAAAACTTTCTCCAAGTTAGTGTCTCTACCCATTCAGGAGGAGCATAGGTTAGCAGGATTTGATAATGTCCACTCTGCTGCTCTTCAGTGTGAGTACCTAAAACTCAGTGAGTACAATGCACTGTCCCCATGGGACGGGATCATCTCACCTGCGCCACCGTCTCCTAATTACCTGAGAAAGCCTCTCTTTCACTCTGCACAATGTGCTGCCGAAAGGCACCAAGCAGGACCTGTACTGGGAATGTCTTCACAGAACGTGTCACCCTGTGCTGCTTGATTCAGGCTGTGTTATGTTGGGTGATGTAAGGTTTAGACGCCACAGGAGAGGATCCTGTGAAATGGTAGGTGCCGCAGGGCACACCGGTGATGGACATAAAGCCAGTTCATAATGATCGGAATAGGTGGGTGGTTCAGGATCAGAGCACCAAGCTGAAGCATTCAAGTGAAGGAGCACATAGGATCTAAATAAGATCAGGATCTGGGGAAAATCCGATGTCTCGATGGGAAATAGGGGTTCGACAAATCTTTGCATGGAGCACTCCACTGACACTTGCCATTTGCTCTCCCGTGTTATAGTTGTGCACATGTGCAGTCTTCCTATCTTGATTTCAGAGGCCTGAGAACACTGACACTTCTGTATCTTTAGAGTGATCTTTCTTGTCTCCCATCTAACCTAGCACTTAGCACTCAACTTTTCCCAGAGTTGATACTCAATGAACATTGATGACTGGGGGACTCAGACAGTAAGTGAATCCCTTTTCTGGCTTATCCATGTACTTGTCCAGTGCATATTGGTCATGGACCAAGGGCCTGTGTACTTGGGAGGTTCTGGGACCACAAATCTGCTGACGGGTTAGTTGGAAATCCGCTCGGCCTACTTTTCCGGGGAGAGTTCAGAAAGCCTTCCTGCTGCCCGCCTCCCTTGCGGTTCATCCTTTCGCTGTAAACACTGCCCATGGAGAGCTCTAAACTGGGTAAGGACATATCTATGTGCCGTTTTCCCATATGCAACCTTCAAAATACGCTCCCTCAGAAGATGTGATAATTATATTTCTGGTACTGACGTGACGGAGAAAAGGGCTGAATTTAAGGAACTATAGTTTGAAGGGAAAAGATCTCTAGTGGTCTACTTCTTTAAATAGAGGTGGAAGAATGAGTTACTTTTAAGTCAAGACAAAATCTTCTCATTTTAGTCTTAATAAAGTTAAAATGCTCATGTTTTTAGTCTTCCTTAACTTCTTCTCTTTCTTTCTTCACTTCCTCTACCCTCTTGCCAAGGCCTTCTCAATATTATTTATTTTCTTGAGTGGTCGAAATGCTTCTCTGGGTTTGCTCTGAGTCTCACTTTGTCACGTGCATCACAGGTGGCTTTTTTCCTGAATCTTGGAGCCTTTTTTACCCCCCTTTCAGCTTGCTTGGTAAGCAGTTTCCAGAGCACTCTCCTCCCCCAAGAGCAGCAGTAATCCTCTCCAGGCCCTGGCTTGCATCCCGGGGCAGGTTGTGGAGACTCTCTCCCAGCAGCTGTAAAATAGCCTGGTGTTCTAGGAACTTCGGAACTGTGATCTGCAGTGAAAGCTTTCCCCTAAGAGAGATTTACAGGAGCCTTAGGATAGGGGAGGGTGGCAGGAGGGGAGCCAGTGGAAACATCCCCAGAAAATAGGGCTGAAACAAAGGAGAGTGGAGGGCGGTGGAGCTCAGGGCACAGGAGGAGGCCCTGCTCTGAGGAAGCGGCCTCGCCTCCTCCCCAGAGGACCTCCTTCGCCTGCGGGGTGGGCATTCCAGCAAGTCAGGACAGGTCCCAGCACCCCCCCATCCACCCCCCCCCCCCGCCCCCCGAAGTGAGGAAAGCACTGAGCCTTTTGGCTGACTTCAGGTGATGTGACAGTTTTATGTGGGCTTATTACAGCCAGCATTTGGGGGACTGTTTCACCATGACCTCCCCAAAGCTCTCCCTTCAAATCAGCATTGGGATCTCTGCCCAGCCTTGCTGACCAGCAGGGAGACGAGCCTGAAATATGTTTTCCTAGAGTGTTGGAATGCTTTCCCCTAGTCCTGTCCCCCACAAATTGGCCTTTCAAGAGAGGGGAGAGGGCCATTAATCCCCTTTCTTTTCCTCTGCACTAGTTCATACCAGCTCCAGACAATGTCACGTCTGGGAAAGTAATGCCCGGAGAGTCACTAAGAAAGGAAGTGGCAGGTGGCACTGCCTGGCGCCCGCCCTGGACTGAACAGAGGAGCGCGGAGGGAGGGGCGCGCGCCTGTTCTGAGGCTGGGCAGCGGGCCTGTGTGGGGGGAGGAAGGAATATTCAGTTCCGCAGCCTTGTTCTCAACCTAGAGGATTAATTATAATTCGCAGTGAACGTTCCCAGGTATTTAGTATTCTACCTCTATTACTTCATAACCCGAACAAATTATATGGAGAAAAATTATTTTGTTGCTCTGACAGTAAACCAGGCAAATACTTTATGGCCTTATCTTTCCTTTGGACTTATGTCAGCAGCCACGCCGACTTGTTAGTTGGCTGTGCAGAAGAATATATTTAAGAGGTTGTCTACGGAATGGGCTTTTCACCCAGTGTCAAAAACTCATGTTTTCTAAAAGCATTAATGAGGTTAAGATGGCACAGCTAAACCCGGGTCTTATGGGAGTATGGCTTTGATTTTACAAAGGTCTCTTTGCTGTTTACAAATAAGACTTTTGTAAAGAGGTATATAAAGCTATGGAATTTTATATGTATATTAGCATGTGCTGAACCCCATGATCTCTAGTCTCCCTTTGGTGAGGGAAGTGCCACTGTCTGAGGGATAGGAGCAGGAGACGGAAAGGAGGGGGCTTCTGTGACATTTCCCTGAGCTAGAGGTGGGAGTCATTCCTTTACTCTGCACTTTGGGTCACCATCTGGCACTTCTTCTGTGGCTTTGACATCAAGTGGTGCAGTCTTCCTGCCGAATGTTCCATGTTGTTCCCTTAATTCTCCAGCTTATTGTGAAGGGCAAATCCCGTGCTTAATTTTATGTCTCTTGAGTTAGGTAATAGATTTACATAGAGAATTGGAAGGTACTGAGGAGATTAGCGAACACAGCCCTGTCGTTTTACAGGTGAAGCTGTTTCGGTGATTGACAGGTTGTTATTATAATTTATTTTTGTGGTCTATCTGAAAGGTGGTGCAATTGTAAATGCTTAAGAAGTGACAGTGTTCCTGAGTAGTAAAAATCCATGCTCTTGTTTTAATGAAGTGAACGGTCTCGATGTTTAGAAGTAACCTCCTAATTTGTAATAGAATAAAGAAGTTCACCTTGGGTTGTTTTACATGCAGCCTTCAAATTTTACTTCAGGTATATACATGATTCATTAGATGTTTTAAACAGTAATCCACTCTCTGATGACAAAAGTAAAGCTATATTTATTGATGAAAATTTGGAAAATAGAGAAGTATACAAAAGCAGATAAAAAAATCCACTAATAATCCCCAAACTCTAAAAACCACTCTTCCTTGTTCTTTCAGTTTTTTGGGAAGAGGGTGGAAGTGGAGATGGATAGATATCTAGATAGATGGATGGATAGATAGATAGAAACACATGTTTTTATATAGTTGTAATTATACCCTGTATACAGTTTATATCTTGCTTTTTTTTGGTATAAATATTATGTTGTAAATAGTTCTTAGCATACTCTTGGAGAACATGATTTTCTATTATTAGGCATTTGGGTAGCTTCCAGTTTTCACTAAAATATTTCCAATTTTGCTATAAAGAAGAGAGAAATGGAATTTCTTATATTAAAAATTTTTTGTGTATCATCAATCATTTTCTTCATGTATCTTCTTAAAAGTGAAATTAGTATGTCAAAGAATCTAAAGATTTTGAGTATGAAGCTGTGACATCTATGGTCGTTATTAAATCAATTTTAAATGGCCTGTGTCTAATGGTAAACCCGGTGGGAATATCACCAATAGTACAGGCCCCACCTGGCTGGGTCATTCCAGCTGCTACAGTGAGGAATGCTCCGGGCAGGAGCATCTCCCTCCACTGCAGCTTCACCAGCACTAACTACTGTGAATTTTAACTCTTTCCTTACCTGATTTTAAATAATATCCAATTTTATTTTAATTAATATTTCTTTGCATTTAAGAAAGTTGAATATTCTATAAACTTATTACCATTTTTTCCATTGAGATTTTTTTTTTTTGCTGGTCATTGATTTTATATCAGTTTCACTTTAATTAATATAATTTGCAATCTTTGAATCAGTTTGTCATTTGCCTTTTAATTTTGTTTATAATGTATTTTTAAAAAATATGTATATTGATTTCAGAGAGAGGAAGGGAGAGGGAGAGAGATAGAAACATCAATGATGAGAGTCAATTGATCGTTTGCCTCCTGCACGTGACTTGCTGGGGATCAAGTCCACAACTGGGCATGTGTTCTGACTAGGAATCGAACCCGCGATCTCCTGGATCATAGGTCAGTGCTCAACCACTGAGCTACACCAGCCGGGCTGTAATGTATTTTTGACAGACTTTTAAAATTTTAACTCATCAGAACCTGTCAATTTTTCTTTTATAATTTCTTCCTTTGCTTTTATGCTTAGACCTTTCAAAGTATAAGGGTCAGTTGCTCCCTATTAGCAAGTTGTGGGCTTGCCCACTTATATGCTGTACTAAATCTGAAATTTTGTATTTAATTATAGCAGAAGTAAAAATTACTGGGAGAGGACTTGTTCTTAGCATACACGTCTATTTTTGCAATTAGAGTTGGCACACAGGTGTGGAAATGGGGAGGAAGTCCATGAACTCATGCTGTGGAAACTGGAGAGAGAACTGAGCACCTTCTACCTGCCACCCCCTTGCTGACTCTTAAATCAGCTACCTTGATACTGAGAGTTAGAAAGATGAAGTCACTCATCCATAGTCCCCAAAGCAGGCAGGGCTGAGCTGGGACCCGAGAGCACACAAGCATCCAAGGAAACCCTTGGTTCGCCTGACTCAGCACATTACCTGCATTACTGCCCCCTTGGGGTCCCAGTAAGTCCACTTAGAGGACAGTAGTCTTCATGACACTAAGGTGAGGTCTTGGTTCCCAAATAAATGACTGTGACTAACTATTATTATCATTGCTACAATAATAGCACAGCATATTAGTAATTCTTAATGTCAGGTTTGTGGTGCTTGCTCTGTGGCAGCAATTTGCAGAATAAAGAGGTACTAACTGCCTTAGGTAAGACAGAGTTCTTTTGTATTTGAGAGAGATGAATAATTATTTTAGATGCTGTCTTGTGGAGAAGCAAAAGTACTTTATTTTCAATGACACAGTTCTAATCCCCAGATTATATTAGGTGATTGAGCACCTGGAATGTGTGATGTTTTTAATAGAAGTCTATAATGATTTGGCTGAATCAGATATCATCATATACTACATTTAACAGAGGCAAAGGAAAGCAGGATCTGATATCTAAGAAAATGTTTTCTGTAGCATAGAAACCCACGCCTGAAACCTATGTGTTCATATTAACCATTGTCACCCCAGTAAATTTAATAAAGTATTATAAAAAATGTTATAGGAGGAAAACTTCATTCATTAAGCTAAATTTTCCCCTACATCTTGTATAAAAGGCCATTATTATTTCATTCTGCCTTGATAACATGTTTTGACAGCAACTTCCCTAAGTATTTGTAGCTTTTTACATTCAGGCTTCACCCCTTTTACTCTGCATCACATCTGAGAGTGGCTCATTTAGATACTCAGTAAATCATATGATAACTCAAGGCACAGCTCTGTTAGACTACTGATACAGTGCTAGCTTTGGGAATGTTGGATCCCAATCTAAAGTGGATCAGGAACATTCTCTAGGTTTAGGTGGGCATTCTCACAGGGAATGAGTTGGCTCTGCAGTTTGTATGAGAACTGATGGAGCAGGTGCCTCCTGCTGGCTGTCACACTTTCCCCAGAACCATGAGATCATTGGAACAGAGGAAAGAAGGGGGCAGGGAGGGAGGGAGAGAGGGAGGGTGGGTTGAAAGGGAGAAAGAATATGAATAAATGTGGGAACTAATCAGGGTAAAAAGTAAAGGCAAAAAAGAAAGAGAGAAAGAGGGAATTGGAGTGAGAGAGCTATTGAAAACAATATAAGCATTATAAAATATTAAGTAGATGGATGTATAAATGTGTGCATTTTACTTTGAGCTTCATAGAATTTTTTAAGTGATGGGATTGGGGTAATTTTTCTTTACTCTTTGTGCTTTCCTGAAATTTTCAAATCTAAATCTTAGGGATAATACAAAGAAAATAAAAGCCAGATTTTAGACTTGGAACATCACAAACCCTGGTCTTAATCTTGCCAGCCTCGAGCCTTCTTTCATCTTTCCTGAGCTTCATCCTTTGTTTAAGAAGGTGGTTTTGTGTTTGGCCAAATGAAAGTCTAAATTCTGGCAATAACCTTCTTTTTCTCTTTTTCCCTAACACCCAGAATGGGACAGAGTGGGCCTCCTCCCTGTGTAGTGTGTGCTCCTGCACTAATGGGGAAGTCCGATGCAGCCCCCAACCATGCCCACCGCTGCTGTGTGGACACCAGGAGCTGGAATTCATCCCTGAAGGAAGCTGCTGCCCCATCTGTGTGGGCCCTGGGAGTGAGTATGAGCTCATAGAAAGAGACCCTGCTTGCCTTTGAGTTCACCTGGTGACATCCCAACTGTTCTCTTTTATGTTCAACGTGGTTCAAAGATCCCCAACCCCATTCCTTATTGGAACAAGATCGGGCCTTGCACTTGGCAGGAAGGACGTTGCAGAGAGTGAGGTTGGAACAAATCTTTAAGCTCCATTCCAAACTTGGGACTCTGCAAGTCTCTGATTTATCTATTTTGCCTTGGCCAGATGCGGCCCTCTGCATTCATAGCTCCCGAGAAGGAAAGGGAGGAGAGACAAGATCCTCTGATGTGATTCCATAAGGCCAAGGTAGTTCCTCTTTCCTCCTGGCGGAGAGACGAAAGAACAAATCACTTCTGCATGTAGTGTCACTGGTACTATCCTGCTGACTGGTCTTTGAGATGACATAACATCTTTCTCCAAGACCCACAGAGCAGGAAGCAGGTATTTCACTTGTCTTTATTGCATCTTTGATGTGGAGATTATGCCTGCCTGCAAACCAAGGCATGGGCCAGCCAGCCAGGCGCACTTCCAGACCCTCTCCTTGCAATTCACTCTTGGTCCAAGCACCCCTTTTTCATTTATGGATATATGTCCCCTTCCATTTTTATAACTGAGTAGTGTATACTTCACAATAACAGTTATTATCATTGTTGCATTATGTTCTCTCCTGGCATATAATAGCTAAAATTATTTTTTTACTTAATGGCACCTGGAAGCTGTACTTTATTCCTGCCTTTTCCCTTTAAAAAGACCCCTGGTTTCTTTCTGATTCCAAGTTATTCCATTTCTGGCCATCTCTTACCCTGGAGAACCATTCCAGGGATGAAAAGGCACATTAGGAAACGATGCAAGGAGAATGCTTGCCATGTGCATTTCAGATGTCACCAGAAAAGGACTGACAGCTGCTTTAGGTCAGATAACCCTGCAAATAAAAATGCTTGAACAAGAGGGTTTAGAGGGGGAGTGGGGAGTGGGCTGTCTGAGTCTGTGGGATCCCTTCTTAGGTTTTAGGAGGCTTTTTTGCTGGCCGTCCATGAGAAAGACACATAGGCAACATTTTGTCTGGAGGGACAGCCAGGGCCAACTTCATAATTTACTGGGTGGCGTGCAGAATGCAGAAGGGCAGGGTGCCTTGTGCAAGAAGCTAGGGTGGGGGGATGCTTTTCCTTTGCTTCTGTGGACTTTCTCAACCTGTCATGTTTTCAATTTACTATTTAATGTCGTATTGCCTCAAGTATGGAGATACTTGCTGGGTGGGTGGAGACCTCTATGGGCTCCCTGGATCCCACCCTGCTACGTGGTGCTTAGGTCACATGTCCTCCCCTGGCACCACACCCAGGCGCTGCTGTGGTGGGGGTAGCAGCCTTCACTGGGTGTGGGTTTGGGAGCAGAAGGCGGAGAGCCCACCCCAGAAAGACAAGGACACTGTGGGAGGTGGGACCATGCACCAGCTGAGGCCCTAAACCCCCAGTGCATGCTCCCTGGACTTCACTTACAGAACAGTTAGTGACAACTCCATGCAATGACGGCCAAGTATTAACCCCTAAGAATGAGCCCTTCTTTGCGCTGGGTTCTGACCGCGGGACCCCATGTGACTGCACTGGCCACATACCTATGCAGTCAGCCCTGGGATCAGCAAATGCAACCCCCCCAGTAATTTTTATTTCTCTGACCTTCCAGAACCCTGTTCCTACGAAGGCCGTGTGTTTCAGGATGGGGAGGACTGGCCATTGAGTCCTTGTGCCAAATGTGCGTGTAGAAATGGGGTCACCCAGTGCTTCACAGCTCAGTGCCAGCCTCTGTTTTGTGATCAGGTAAGGAAGACAGCCTTGGAATGGATCCTTCACAGGCTGTTAACTTCTCTGTACTGGGCTTGGTGCCCCTTCTGAGATGATGTCAGGCAGGCCTGGAAGTTTAGGAACAGGAAGGCAACGCTGTTTGTTTCCCTTAACCTTTTGGAGACCGCCGCTGAGACACTGCTTTTACTTGAGAAGCTACAGATAGGTCCAACTACCAGCCATGTAGGCCAATTGTTACATTATGAAACTGAATCTGGAGGGCACATGAAAGGAAGTTGCCCTCCCCAGTTGCAGATGTTCCCAAAATGTCAAGCTCAGCATCTGGAAAATTTAGTAATAATCAATCAGGTTGCTTACTGTTTGTCAATGCCGAGGTAAAGGCTGCTTTTTGAAGACATATGCGTGTCTTTAGACATGTTTATTCAGATGTACACGATTTAATTCTTATAATGATTCAGATTAGCAGAAGATTTTCTCTGGGGTGCTTTAAAATAGTGGGATCTTATTGTTCGTTTAAAGCTGATCTGATTTTCAAAACATTCAGCTCATCACACAAATTTAAAACAAAAAATCAATTGCAAATAGATGTAGTACACATGATATTTTATAGTTTTTTACTCTTCCAGAGGCTCCTACAGAGGTTTCTTGGCAGTTGACAGATAACCACGAAAGGAGTTTGCCTCCAGTGAAAAAATAGCTCATTTTTGATGTGAGGAAAAGCTGGAAGCCAACATTCAGTTGATACAGAGCAGTACTTTGTGTCAAATAAAACAAAATCAATAACATGGCATATTGTGACAATTGGGCAATATTTTTAAAGGCAGACAAAGGGCAATTAGACAAGAAATGCTAAATGCCAAATAAAAGGAAAATATATCTAATTGAAGGACTATATTGTATTACCCACACTATACCAACCAAGTTCATGCCACGTCTCCCAATTCACCGCAAAGACTTGTCCTACCTTTAGGATTACAAATGAGCTTCTTGATAGAGTTGCACAATATCTTACATTCAGAGGACACTGTAGTGTTGAGGTATTTTCATTTACACATTACAGGGCTTAGTCCCTTGTGAATGAAGGATAATTAAGCAGTTTTCCCCCATTACAATTAAGGAGGTGGGAGGAGGGATAGAGGAAACACCCCATTGGAACCCTTTTTTGAAAATCTTTAAAAACGTAACCATGGACTGCATAGTAGGGGATTAGATTTTGGAATAATTGAAATTATAATTTCCCATTTTCGGAAACATTAACTAGAAATTCTAGCTTCAAATGGTATCTTCCAACACATAGAGTCTGCATTGTTTCTAAAGATGGAATTTGGTACCGTACTTTAGAGCTGATTGACATGCAAGCATTCTGAAGTCTCGGAAACAGGTTGAATTTAATCACTTATGCATCGTTAAGTCTATATTTTTGTCACGACATAATTTTAAACTCAACTGTCAGATTAATTAGAACTATTTTTATTTAATATCAATATTAAATATTGGATGTCCTGATGATGTAAAGAGGTGCTGTGGAATTTGTGCTTTTGATGGAAACATCACCACCACCATCTGTCATCACTACATTTTGGGCATTTTTTATGTACCAATAATTAGTTTTACAAGCTTTAATTAATCCTCATAACAACCCTATGAAGTAGAAGTTATTATTATCATCCCATTTTACAGTAGATAAGACTGAGGTACAGAGAAGTAAGTAGCTTGCTCAAGGTTCCACAGTCAAGAAGTGTCAGTACTCCTAGCTCAGGTGGCTCTACATCACAAGCTCAACAGACCACACCTGACTTGTAATTTTAACCATTAAGTTATACTGCCTCCCAAAATGATGATTTTCATAGCATTTATAGAATAATAATCACAATAACAATAGTTGCTAACATCATTGAGCATGATTATGTTTATCTTATATATATATTAACTCATTAAAAAGAAAAAATACAAGTCCATCAGAAGAAATGTATTTCCAGGTCTTGAGCTCTAGAAAAATTTGATTTTTAATATAAGGTTTTTTAATTATAAAAAGAACTTGTATTCATTAAGGAAAGTTTGGAAAAGGCAGAAAGGCAGAAAAGAAAATGACCATCCATATTTCCATCATTCAGACTACGATAGATTTTTTTTTTTTTTGTAATTTATTTCAATTTTTTTGGTGGGCAAATGCGGATACATTTGTTTGTTTGCAGAGTTATAATTACATTTTAGAGGTTGGTGATAATCCCTGATGAAAGGAGACATTTCTTCTGTTTAAATAAGGAGTTGTTCCCTTAATGAGGAATGTAAATACTGAAATTGATTGCTCCCCACTGCTGTTCGGGTGCCTTGTGAAAAGAGCTCTCGCCCAGCCACATTTTTGTAGGCTTGTTGAAATGGCCTCTTTAGTTTGATGAGAGTTGTTCCTGATGATGCTGCCACCAGTTTTTAATACTACCTTTTTCTCCCTCCCCAAACGGATTAATCTGAGTAGGCTGAACTTCATCTTCGGATACTTTGTCTTCTGGGCCGCTAGGTATTTGAGAATCATTTTCTTGCTGTCTATATTCATGAAAGATAATTGAAGGAGTCTAAAATTTGGGAGGATTATGTTCTCTTTGCCATCTCAGCCCTATTGTCTTCTTTCCATTGAATTCTGGAATTTAGTTCCATGGAGGTCTGTCTGCTTTCTTTTCCATTACACTCAGCCAGTTTCACTCTGTTGGATTCTTGCAGGATGTTTCTTTATCTTTATAATTCAAACATTTCCCTGGACATTTCTAGGCAAGGTGTCTTTTCACATAGTTTTCCTAGAGTATTGTGAAGCCCTCTCCGTCTGTATTCCAGTTTCTGAAACGATTTCTTTGGTCATGGCTCTGGTTAATCTTCCCCGTTCCAGTTATTCTCACTCCTCCAGAAACAGCTGTGTGCCTTAGGGTGCTCCCTGCCCTGCCCTGCCCTGCCCTGCCCTGCCCTGCCCTGCCCTGCCTGCCCTGCATGCTCCTTCTCTTCATTTCTCACTTTGCTTTCCCCTGCGTTATGGAGAGCACCCCTCGAGTTTGTAGAGTCTACCTCCAGAACCGATTTTAATTTGAAGATTTCACATTAATTTTCTTTTGAGTCTTCCTATTTCTCCTATCGTTGGTTCCTCTATTTTTTATCCCAATGCTTACTCGTGCTTTATTGCCTCCTGCTTCTATTTAATAAAGACTGCATTTTCTTACATCTTACTGAAGCTGAAAAACTGCTTTCAAATCTTCTTTTTTGGTGTGGATCATATAGTATGTAGTGCTCAGAAAGCTGCTCTTTGTCTGAATCTTCAGCATGTTATTCCTTTCATTGTTCTTCGGGGTTGTCCCCCAAGTTCTGCTTGAAAGCTGCAAGGATAAGAGGCCTGCCCTGGGCTAATTCCCCTTCTTGGAGCCTTAGCCAGATGCTAAGAAATGAGCATGTCCTCCGGGTCCGGGGGTCTGCCAGGTTTTATGCAGTGCAGCGCATGGTACTGAGATCAAGTCTCTTCCTAACCCCACGCCCAATCCTCTTACATTCTGAACACATGAAACAAACAGTTTGAACCGCTGCAGAGGGCTCTTTCTACCTCTCTCAGTAACTGTGTGTTTACACTTGGGGAGTCTTCCCCTCGCCCTGCTTTTTATCACTCCTTTTACCTCCCCCAACACACATAATTCCCACTCTTTTTTAGAATTTATGGGCTCAGCCCAGATGGGATCTCACCTCTGAACCACACAATTCTCTCGTATCCTGGCATATTTTCCCCTTAAATGCTTTTTCTTCTTGCCCTCGTTGGTCAGTATTTGTGAAGAAAGCTTCTGTTTCTCTCAACAAATTATATAACTAGGTATTGCCAATAAGAATCGGAAAGCTTGATTTTCCCTGTACCAACCTCTATATCAGGAATTCCTCCCTCCCCCACGCTCTCCTGCTGGCTCTGCTTCTGTACATGGGTCTGTGAAGATAGATCGATACTAACTCTATTTCTTCTCAAGATTTGTGATCATGACATTTGTCCCCTGTTTACTTAACGTTGTATAAGTTCATTTGTTTACTTCAATAAAGGTACCGAAAAGTGTGATATTAGATAAACCTTTATTTCTCACAGAAATTTCATTAAACTATAGTTCTGAGGTGAAGAAATGCTCAGTAATTTCAATCCATGTCCAATTTTCACAGGCTCTATTAAACATCAGTGGTCGATATATTTTGCATATAGAATCAAAAGAAATAAAATAACCTAAAGCATAGAAAACAATTGTCAGTTTAATTACAGGGATTCAGGTGTTTGAAATAAATCCTATTATATAGTAACACATTAATCTAACTCATATAATTGGGGTAAAGGAACTACTGAAGTATGACTGGAACTTTCCAAGAAAAATTAAGGTTATTTGACACCCACCCCCAAGTACACTGGCCTTGTTTTTCTTGCAGAATGAACACTAGAGCAACCATGATAGTAAAGTCTCATTTTCTGCTTCTAATAAGAGAAGGAAGAGACCTGTTATGGAGGTGTTCTCTATGTAAGATCTACCACTTCTTAGTCAGTGAAACTTGGTTTGTTCTAACCCCCCTTCCCCTGCCTTTAATTGCTCTATCTTCCTACCCATCAAGAAGGCTGTAGTAAAAAGTCAAAGTGAGAAGCTGACTTTTGGGCATTAATGAGGAGACTGTTGCTGTGAAAATTCTTATGGCAGCAGAAACAAAGGGTCTAATATTCTACAGTTGGGGATGTTAGAGGTGACTAAGCACTGACTTATTCCTAGATACCTAGAAGTATGTTTTTTGTGGGTTTTTTTTCATGTTAAGGACCTGCCAAATGCATACATGTAAGTGTATAGGTTCACATAAAGATGCAAAAGAATAGTGAAGTTGTGTATGAGGGATACCTTCTCTTTGAATTTAGAAGTAACTCAGCAGGGGTGTAAATATTCTTAGGGGTTGATATGGCTAGTGCTATGAGTTTCCACTACTGACCGTTTACTTCTACCAGGTTAGCTCTGTGACCTTGTATGAGTCATATAACCTCTCTGGTCTTTACTTTTCTTGTTCTTAAAGTGGCAGTAAGAGCATATACTTCATAGGATCCTTGTAAAGTGCCTAAAGCAATGCCTGGCAAACACTAAGTACAATTATTGTTGTTATGGTTATTATTTGTGCTTTTATTTGTTCTTAGGAGAAGATGGGGCATAATGGATGTGCAGACTTCTTAATAGTCACACTGACCTTGGGAGTGCTAATTCTTATCAAAGCACCAGGTGACAAATAGATACTAAATGAGAGTAAATAGCTGTTTCTTCATGCTTGAGGCACATGATTCAGTTGGCTATGAATAAAATGTTCCTACTTTTGTGGATTTTATTAATGTTTCCTTTTGATGGATTGCTCCTTTTCTGGCTATTAAGGATGAGACTGTAGTGCGAGTTCCTGGAAAATGCTGCCCCCGGTGCTCTCCCCAGCCCTGCTCCGCTGCTGGCCGAGTATACCAGGTAACCTTGGACGTACCCCACGCAGGTGTTTCGATGCACGTTTTCACACATCTGCCCTCCGCTCCTCCAGCCACTGTACCCCCTGCCCTCATGCCTGACTCTTTGCCAGGATTAGTAACTCAGTACATAAACGGCTTTTTTCTTCCTACATGGAAAGCCTTTACGAAAAAATTAAACTGGAGGGGATTAGAAATATAAAGGAATGTGCTGAAACGGAGCCTCCGGTTCACAAACCTTGGTGAAAGTACCGTTCATACACCTTGAAGGGAAAAAGGGACGATCATTGGTTACTATCGGTTTACAGTTAGGTTGGAGGCTCTGGGAATGTTTGTCCGCTTTGGCTTGGTTTTATGTACTTACATTTAGAGATCATGTCGCCTTGTCTTACACTGAGGGGAGGGCATGGGGGTAGTAGGTGAGCGGGAAGGGAGGCAGGGTGCTGGTGGTAGTGGACTCTGCAAACCTCGAAGTATTATTGGGGCAGTCTGGATAACTTGCCTGATAGATAGTAGGCACCAAGTAAAAACCAGCTCAACAAAGAGAATAAATCAGTGAATATTCTGTCTTGGGAGTGCCCAGCTGATCCAAAAGAAGGTTACATTATTCAAGAGCACAGAGCATATTAAGAATGAACCCAACTACTTCTCTTGCTTGTCAACCACTCTAAGGAAGACTAAGTAGAAATTGGGATTGGGATTCTCTGTGGAGAATCTGGAACGGAGTATTAGGGGGTGGTGTCACAAGTTATAGATGGATAGCATGAAATCTGAATGAAACTAACTGGGAAAGATTTTTGTATGTACTAGATCCATGCTGTCGAATCCAGTAGTCACATATGTGCTAGATTAACTTCTCATGAGAGATATAGCCTCTGTGTCTGTTCTGATGTTTTTGGATGCAAGGAACAGAAATGCTCCTCTAAAAGTAGCTAAAATGAAAACACTTATTGTCTCATGTCACAGGAAGTACAGAGGCAGGGCAGTTGTAGGGTCGCTTAATTCGGGTCTCGGTGATATCATGGAGGATCTAAGCTCTTTTGATCTTTCCACCCTGCCATGCTCAGCATTTGCCTCTGTCCTCCAGTCCCCACGATGGCCTCCTCAGCTCCAGGCAGCTTATCCTCACACAACTATTACTAAATGCTGGTAGAAGAAGGGAGTGGGCTTTTCTTCACAGGGAGGAGTCTTTTCCTTGACCTCTGCCTCTCTAGTAAACCTCCCCTCAATCCGCTCTGTTAGGATTGGGACAGTGCTGTGCCCTGCTGCAGGGGAAGCTGGGAAAATAAATATGTGGCAGAGAGAGCTGGGTCACCTGGCCAAGAAGAACTAAAGAATGACCAGTGCTTAGCCCACAAACAGGGCCTTCCCATTCATCCTCTGTGCCCGGCATAGGGCAGCCCTCAGCACACCTGTGCGATGAAGGGAATGGAACGACTTCCCTTTGGACATTTACAAACTTTGTTCTGAGAAGCTGTTGCTACCTAAATGATACCATTTTTCAAGAGTACATTCAGTGTGGCTTAATTAAAAATTGTAATAAAAAAGCATGCGTCTTACGTGCCTGTGTTTCTGTTGATATGAGACACTTGATTTCCCACTTTCTTCTTTCCCTCATTTATTCAGCATGGTGAACAGTGGAGTGAAAACGCCTGCACCACGTGTACATGTGACCGGGGCGAGGTCCGGTGCCACACGCAAGCCTGCCCCCCTCTAAGATGTGAAAAGGTACTGAGTGTGTAGCATGATTTTCAAAGTTTTATTCCGGGTCACTTCAGAAATTCATTTCTTAGAGCAGTGTGTTCTTTAAGGAAATCAAAAGCTTTATACTGTTTAGTGTATTAGATAAAGATGTGAAAGGTCTGCTTCCAGGAAGGAGGGCTGCGGGGAGGGACTCGCCTGGCTGGTTGGGTGGGGAGGGGGCAGAGTATGGTGGTGCTTTGTGCCCTCCTGCCCCACTGGCTCGGGTGTGTCCCTGCTCTCCTGAGCCACCCTTCACCCGCCCTTCTCTCTGTCTCCCCAGGGTCAGAGAAGGGCCCAGCGCCCCGGGGAGTGCTGTGAGGAGTGCGTGTCTCCTGCTCGAAGCTGCTCACACGGCGGGATTGTGCGGCACCAGGCCGAGGTGTGGAAGGGCGCGGCCTGTGAGTTCTGCCTGTGCGACCGCGGCCGAGTGACCTGCCACCCCGGAGAGTGTGCCAAGGTGGAGTGCGCCCAGGTAAGAAGCAGGGCATCTCCCCTGGGACTGGATAGCGCTCTCCAAGGGGACAGAGGCCCTCCCTGCTCCTTGCTTCCTGGCAGCAGAGGGACCCGCCAGGGGGACGCTCAGGTTTCAAGGAGCCTTCTAGCACAGAGACTGTGGGGTAAAGTAGATGTCACCCTTTGTTCAGACCCTCGGAACAGGCCCCTGGAGCTTTTGGCTCTCGGTGCATCTGGTCAGATTGGAAGCCCTGAGACAGACACACGAAGGGGAAGGACACGCTGTGGGACCGGAGCCTGTGGCCGGTGCAGCTGGGCCTCGTCGCCGGCCGCCTGCCCAGCTGGCCCTGCTTGTGACACAGGCGGCAGCTGCTCCGCCAGCTTCTGCTGCGGCCCACTGGCAGCGTTTAAGCAGAAGGGACACCAGCACCGGGGCTGCTCCTGTGGCTCAGGAAAGGGAATAAAATGGGTTTTTGTTTTTGTTTTAAATGGGAGAGGCTCATAAGTAATTAACCCCATTGACCTCTTTTGACTTCTGCTGTCTGCTGAATTTCTAGAAGCATCTCACAAAGTAGCCTCTGTTTGCACTACAGTATATCGTAGGGAAGTCGCTTTTTTCCCCCCCTTTGAACTCAGTTTTTGCCCACTGCAAAACAAATTGCTTTTACAGTTGTCCCCCCCCCCCCATCCGCCCCACCAGTCTCCCTCAGGGTTGTGAGCGTGAGGAGAAGAGGGGCACTGGGGAGATCTGAGGCACTGGGTGTCTCTGAAGCCATTTTTCTTTCTAGTTCTTCCTCCCCGAGTCTCAGCTCCTCCCAACACTGAGCCGGAGGAGGCGCAACCTCTCAAACCAGGCTGTCAGTGACAGGGTTGTTTTTCATTTTGACTCCTACTTCTGAGTCCTGGCAGAGCTGAGACATGGTTAAGTAAAAAGGGTCTTGCTTCTTGCAGATTTATTTCCCCCCACACGCCTTTTCATTTCTTTACTTTGATTATGTCAGGGGAGTCAGAATGGTTGGATGGAGATGAGAAAAACCCTAATCAGGGCCCCTTTCTCTGGCTGAGGCTGGGCTTCCTAGCCTCGGCAGTCTGCCCAGAGGATGCTGGGTTGTTTCCCAAGGTTTTAATTTGTCTCAGATCTTGGGGTTTGTGGAAAATTTGGAAGAGATGATCATGGTAGGGTGAGTCCTTCAGCCACCTCTTTTGTTGGGTCTGAACAAAGAGTCACATTAAAGAAAATAATCTGATCCTCTACTCCCAATGTCAGTGACTTTCCAGGTGTTTTCCTGTGCCTTGTGACACCTACCTGTGGCAGTGTAAGCCAGGTCTTCTCTGTTCTTAGGGAAAATGGGGAGCAGCTGCTGATGTAAGTGGAAAGGGCCTCAATGTTCCTCAAGACACCCTGTAGCCCAACCTCATCTCTTTCTACTTCCATATCCCACCCCCACCTCATTTTCTCTTTTATGAATTGAGGAGTTTTAATGCCTTTAGCTTATTTCTTCAGATTTTTAATCAACTAAATTATTTTCTTTCAGAATTCATCCATGCTCCTAAATTTCATTTAAGGCACTGGGTTCTAAATTAGAAACACTATCAGAAGTGAAATTTTAACCAAAATTGAATCTTATAAAGAATATCCCTTAGCCTTCTTTCTGTGCCATACTTATGTGATTAATGGCCTTGGTTAATGACCTTGGGTAAGCCTGGGCACACTAACCTTGCTAGTATGGTTAGTGACCTTGGAAAAGCCTGGGCGTGCTAAGTTCCCAACTTCTTTTTACTTGGAGATACAAATGTGAACAAGACACATTTTGATCTAAGAGTTCCCAACCTTTGGGGAAGTCAGATACATAGACAGAAATTATAATATGTGGCAGCACCAACAATTATGGAAGTATGAATTAAATGCATTAGGATCACCTGAAGAAAATACCTATGTCTGGCAAGGCAGTGAAAATACATTACTGGTATTTTTCAGTTTTCCCCTATTTGCTGCCTTTTCTAGAATATCAAGGTCATTAGATTTCTAAACTTGGATACCAAGGGTGGATTAAGTCTAAGTGTTTGCACATCCACAAAGGTACATAGGAGTAAACACCTAGATGAGGAGGCAAATTGTGCAGCTTCACAGTTGTAGTAATTATCACATTGGTTATCAACAGCAATATTCTGAAGAACACTGAAATTAGCACACAACTTTTGTTTAAAAAGGAGCACATGGTATGACTCTTGTCTTTGACAAATCAAAACCCTAGACATTGGAACATAAATAAATCAACAGTAACATAGCACAATATGATGATTTTCATTTTTTGTATTTTGTGTTTTCTTTGAAGATGAATTCAGATGAAGTCAAATTACCTTTTCTTTTTTAAAGGACCTAGCATTTATAAAGGGTGGGGCAAAAGTAGGCTTATAGTTGTTCATGTGGAAAATAATACAATAATTAATAAATAATAATACAAGAATAAATAAACTCTGTTTCATGCACTCACAACTATAAACCTGCTTTTGCCCCACCCTGTATATGAAGCATAAAATTGTAGGGGGATTGATGGAAGCTTGTAGCAGAATGCAGGGGCGAGGTTAGGCATGCTATAAAAGTGAGGTTCCTTCCCCTCTCCAGTAGAGGAAAAGCCTCTCAGAAGAGTGTTTCCTGTTCCAGTGGGCAGGTGTGTGGAGCCACAGAGACTTTTATCTGGTGGGTGAATATAGGTGTGTTTCACTGGGGAGGGGCAAGCAGGTTTCACATGGCCTCTGCAGCAGAATCCTCTCAAAAATAAAAGAATTAGTCTTGTTTCACAAAGCAGTTTTTTTCAAAGCAAAAGTCAAAAGCTAATTGGAGCAAGATCCCCACCGCAGTGAACTGACACAGTTTGGGGCATCCAGGCTTCTTCTATAAATAACAAATCTATTTAGAAATTCCCACCTCACCAAAACTGGGTCCTTGCTCCTCAGGAGCAGGACCTGCTGTTATTTACAGGAGCATCTGGACTCAGAACAGCCACCGTCTTTGCTTTATTGGGGTGATGCAGACTCCATTTCCAGTGCTGTCTGTATGTATTGTAGTGGGCACTCAAGATTCTCATGCATTTTGTCTTTAATAGAAGTACACATACTCCGTCTTGTTTCAAAACATTGTTTTAAGCACCTTAGATTACATGCCTATAAACCCCTTTATGTGCTTTGAAAGCAAATTTCACTGTGTTTCTGGGTTATGCTTTCACTACTAGCTCATTTGTCACGTTTCTGCAGAACAATTTATATGTAAATACGTCTGCTGTCTACAGCACCCAGTGCTCTCCACTGGCCTCTGATTGGCATTAGATTTTGATGGACAGCGATCTATAGAATGCCCTTCTTTTTGAAATAACTCCTTAGAGACTAAAAAGTTACAATCACTCTTGTATTTTTGTGTGTCTTTTAAAACTTTGTTTTCCTTCATTAAAATGATATATTTTTATTCTAGGAAATTGAAGACTTAAGGAAAGTAGAAGAGCTTTAAAATCCATTCATAATGCTATAATTCAAAGCAATCAATGCTCTTTTCATATTTTTCTTTCATGCAGTGTTTTAAGCATAAAATATCATTGTGATTATTCTGTTTATGCTATCTTACATTATTCAATTTTTACCTAACGTGGTTTTTGCACTTT
This sequence comes from Miniopterus natalensis, assembly GCF_054644295.1. NCBI lineage: Eukaryota > Metazoa > Chordata > Mammalia > Chiroptera > Miniopteridae > Miniopterus > Miniopterus natalensis. The sequence continues at coordinate 157,565,536 of NC_142081.1, read as the reverse complement.
AGATGTAATATAGATTCTAAATTAAATAATGTCTTCATTTAAAGAAATACTGCCATTCTTTAGAAAATAGATATATCTTTACAAGGTAGAAAGTGCTTTAAAATACTCTTTAGCTCATAGACATTAGATGTTAGTGTATCTAACAAAAAATTGCAAACAGAGATTGTACTTTTAACAGGAGATTCCCTGGGAGGTAGAACTGCAGTGGAATTATACTTTCTAAGTTATAAAATTCAGTACTATTTAATGTTTTGTAGTAAGCATTTTTTATTATTTTGTAATGAAAAATAAGAATTTTGAAATTGCTGGTATTTGGAAGTTGAAACGATAAGACTTTGAAGGTTAAACATCTGCCTTCTTGCCCGGCCAGGCGTGGCTCAGCGGCTGAGCATTGACCTAGGATCCAGGTGATCGGGGTTCGATTCCCGGTCAAGGCACATGCCCGGGTTGCGGGCTGCAGCCGATCAATGACCCTCTCATCATTGATATTTCTCTCTCTCTCTCTCTCTCTCTCTCTCTCTCTCTCTCTCTCTCTCTTTCCTCCTCTCCCCCTCTCTCCTTTCCTCTCTGAAATCAATAAAGGTATATTTAAACATCTGCCTCCTAGTGTGGCATTCCTTCCCTTCCTCTTATAATTTTTAAAATAGCGATAACGGAAGTTAGATAACAGCTCGGGCGTATTGAACAGTTTTTGCTCTGCTGTTTCACTTGTGCCTGAGACCACACCTGTGCATACGGGATGTGTCCGGTGTTGTATTCAAGGGAAAACGTTGGTTTGATTTGAGCGCCGTAAATGAAACCGAACCACGAGTTGAAACCTTGTACACCGAGGAAAGCCTGATTCTTTTCTGAAGCTCGCAGCCTCCAAGACCACAGCATTGGCCTTGGCCATTCTCCTTTTTCACACGAACTCCTGGTCGTGGGCACGAAATTGTGGAGGGCTCTGTGCGCAGGTAGCACCAGAACTGGAGGGAAAAGCCTTGGGGGTGCCCAGGGACTGTCCTGACTAGACTCTCACTCAGAGGGGAAATGAGTCCTGGGCCGAGGCAAGGGGAGCGCTCAAGGTTTGCCTTCCAGGCAGGGCATCCAGCTGCTTCGAAAGGTAGCACCTCGACGTGGGGACGTTCATCTGATAGGTCTCTCTGCAACCCTTACTTCTACAGGGTGAAGAATTAATTCACTTAGATGGAAAATGCTGTCCTGAATGCGTTTCGAGGAGTGGCTATTGTGTTTATGAAGAAAATGCAGAATTTGTGAGTATTAGGCTAATAGCTGAAAGCTATTAAGAATTAATAATTCAAAATTTATTTAATGAGGGGGCATGACCTTCTCATTTCTTTCACCTGTTTATTTGTTTAACAAATGTGATGTGGACCTACTATGTGACAGGTACTGGGGATACGGACGTGGACACAGCAGGGAGAGTCCACGCTCTCACAGAGTTAATGTTTTAATGTGGGGACACAGAGGGCCAAGTACTGTCTAGAGAATAAAGTGGCTTAATGGGGCTAGAGAGTACCCAGGTGGAGGCAGGTGCTCTTTTACATAAGGTGATTGGGGAGTCCTCTCAGGCAGAGAAATCTGAGCAAAATTTCTCCGCAAGCATAAAAAGCCTGAAGCAGAAGTGTGCTTGGTGTGTTTAAGAAACAGCAAGAACATGAGTCCGGCTAACACCAGGTGACTGAGGGGAAGGGAGGTGGAGATGAGGTTCAGTAGTAGCCTGGATGCCATGATAAAGGTGTGTTTCACCCCGGTGTAGATGGCAGCTGCTGGTGGGTAGTAAGCGGAGCAGTGCTGTGATCTGGCTTCTTGTGAGAGGATCACCTGGGCTGCTACTTGGGCAAGTGACAGAGGGGGTGAGGCTGGAAGTAAGTGTTCCAGTTAGAAGAGTTTTGCTCTAGTCCAGAGAAAGGGTGATGGTGGCTTGTTCCAGGAAGGAAGTGGTGAAACGTGATCAGGCTCTGGATTTATTTTGCAGAAAGAATTTTGATGGATTAGATGTGTTTTGAAACTCTGTTTGCTAAGGTTTTATTTCTCCCTGTACCTGTACCTTTTTATTGTATACCCAAAGGAAAAACACACACATACTTATCTTAATCTCTTCAAATTCACTCTATTCATGTAGCCCATATTTTCCACATGAGGTTGTGGAATATTAATAAATTCACTTTGTTCTTAAAATATGCCACTTGATCATAAATAGAACTGTTTCGTTGACCAAGATTATAAGAATTACAATTCAACACTTTGATTTGTGAACTGATTCCTGCACACTTTTCCTTTGTGATTCGGGTGGATTGCATCTGTCAGCCTACCGGTGTCCTGCATCTGCTGAGGAGCAGGATTGTGTAGGGTTAATGCACAGGCACTAGGTTGAAATCCCTGCTTTGCCACACACTGTGACCTTGGGCAAGTTACTTATCCTTAACTGTAAAATGGTACTTACCTCATGGCTCTATTGAGATGATATGTACAGAGCACTTAGAACCATACCTGACACACAGAAACAGCTTTAAAATGATATTATTGTTGTTATGTTGTTGGCGTTGTTTGTTTAATAGTGGTGTTTCATAGTCAGTCATTCTCTTTTCTTAAGAATTTGCGAGATTAAAGGTTCCCTATAAATGTTGAATCTGTATTTTCTCAATCAGAGTATTAATTTTCCTGCTCATTTTGGGAGATAAATTAAGCCCAGTGGAACTGAAGTAAAGCAAATTTTTTAAAATAAGTACAAATTCCCATAATGCTTTACCTAGTGCCACACAAGATTCAAGAATGTAACCTTGCAAGCTTAGATCTTCTGACTGTGAAGTCCTTCCTGTCGAGGGGAGTGGAAGTCAAGTGCTCAAACACAAAGCGAGAATGAGAATTTAAAAATATTTCCTGGGCAGTTGTCTTCACCTCATATTGGTATGCTTTTCTTATTTTCGAGAAAGATAGGTTTTATTCCTATTTATAACTGGCGAATGATGTAGCATGTCACTTGGGGGAAAATGGATAGTTCCTAATGAAAAAACAGATCAGCCTAATGGCGTTTTTAGTGGTATAATAAATACATTTCTTTTTGTTCCTAGATGTCCTCAAATGTGAGTGAAGTTAAACGTATTCCAGTAAGTATAGATTTTAACTTTATATAGATATTTATAAAATTATTCTAGGCTGTTCTGGGGAAACCTCACTGCTTTAGTGTTTTTAACAGTCATGTTTGATGGCCGTGGCCTAGGACTAAAAATCTTAGTGATAACTAAGACTTTGATTCATTGAACGTTTCCTCCTTTCTTTAGCTTATTTTTTTTTTTCCATAATTGGTCATTAATACTACAAGGGCCTGCGCAGATCCTTTTTTGTTCTTGTGATGATTTTCTCCTGATTTTTTCTGGCCTAAAAAATCTCAGTTAAGTCTAAAGTACAATTTTATGTACCGCAAAACGTTAAAGAGAGAGCTTTTCGGGTCTTGAGAGTGTCCACGCTCCAGGCAGTGCCAGGTGTTCCTGCCCTCTGTGTTGTTTGCAGGACAGTGCTGTGTAGTTTCTTTCTAAGGGAGAATGTAGCGTGTTTGTTTATTCAAGCAGTCCCGCAGCGGTGGTGGCTGCCGAGTCTGGTCTGCCTTGAGATGGAAGAAAGCACTTTTGCTTTCTCAAGGCAGCATTTCTCATTATTATAATATTATCATTCAGTGTTGCTAAATACTGTCGCATTGTTTGGAATTTTAATATCAGTTGGCTTAATAAATATTATACCAAATCTTTGTTTTAAAATATGCTTTTCTAGTCTCACCTGTTTTACCTCCTTCATCACCCCAAAACATTCTGGTGGGAACCCTTGTCTCTTTCTTATATCCTGGGTGAGTGGGAAGCGATAAATTAATAATAAATAAATAAGCTCTTTATAATTTACATTGGATTCTCTGTCAAAGTACTAGTGTTTATTAACATGGTTTGGTTGGCTGAAGAGAATATTTTAGAGTGAGGCAGCCCATGGCAGGCACATCTACAGCCCACTAAAAGGTCCCTGCCCAAACTTTCACTTTAAGAACGCAGTGACTCCACTGTTACTCTTACGGCAGCAACCATGAGGAAATTCTTGGCTTGAACCAACTTCCCACTGTTATGAAGATTGTATTTAATGTACCTGCTAATCACTAGGTAATGAGTAAGCCCCTGTGGTGTTTTGTCCGTGAGATAGGTTGAGAAACAAGTGTTCTGTGCTGCTTGCTTATCCTGGTAGCCCCAGAAGGCTATCACAATTTATCTCTCTGCTTGGGTTCCACATTAAAATAAACCAATTAAAAACAAAGAAGGAGAAATGCTGCCCTTTTACATTTAGGACACCTCTCCTCCTGACCTGTTTCGGAGCTAGGTTTGACATACTGCTGATCAGGAGCCTGCACTCTGTCCCTCGCGGAGATGACAGATTCTCCATCGGGAACTGCCTCTGAGCCTCTGCCCTCTGCCAACAGCGTCTTTCTTTACTGTTTCTCGTAGGAGGGGGCCAGGTGGGAGGACGGCCCTTGCAAGGTGTGCGAGTGCCGCGCGGCTCAGGTAACTTGCTACGAGCCCTCGTGTCCACCGTGTCCAGTGGGCACGCTAGCCCAGGCGGTGAAGGGACGGTGCTGCCCGGAGTGCACGTCAGGTGGGTCCGTGTCTAATTTATTTTACTGAGATGGTTTTACTATAAAAAAATTCAGAGAGTTCCGATTCCCCAGCCCCTTGCTTTCCCCCCCCGCAACCCACCCACTGGGCCTGTTGGTTTGTTTCTTTCTTTCTTCCAGATTTTTCCAACAAATGGTGTTAATTAATCTTGATCCATGTATTTGCCATATTCAACTGATGATGGGTAGATGACCTCTGGGCAAGTCATTGGCCCTCTCTAAATCTTCATTTTCTTGTTGGTGAATGTGCTTTATCTACCTTACAAAATTACTGTGAAAAAATTAAACAACATAATTTTTGAAAACTTGTAAAGGCAACTATATGTGTTAGGACTGTTTCACTTTTGAAGCTATAAGGACAATTGCTGAAAGTTTGTTATGGATGTCCATTTTTTTTAAGGTGAGCTATTCAACAGATGGCTCCTTTTAGAGTTCTTAAAAGGGTTCTTGAAGTTTAAAGACTCATTAATTTCTTCCAAAAGAAAATTTTATCTACTTGTTCTGCAACTCTGCTTTCAAATCACCTGGGGTTGAATTAGTTCCAGTTAATAATTGTTGGCAAGCACTGGAGTTACTCTGGCTGAGCAATAATTTGCCCATGAGCTTCGTCTCTCAGAGAAGTGACATTTTCTTCCATTCATATTTCATAATTAATTGTTTTCATCTGTGGGTTGCAATTTTTCACATTGGCAGTTGCTCTTGTAGCTCTCAACTTATTTTGGCTAATCACAGTGTTTCTGTGAAGAGTTTATCACAGGAAAAGCAAAGCGACTTTATGGTTTAATTACATTACCTTCACTAAAGTGCCTCTCTGGGCTTTCCAAAACAAACATTTAGCACATTGTAATACACCACACCTTGCAAATCAGGTCCTTGACAACTTCAAAACCTGAAAGTAGTTCTTTGCTGACAATTACTGTTAAATTCAGTGCTAATCCCAATTATTGGCAATGAGATTTGAAATTTTGGAGAAAAAGGAGAAAACTGGCTGAATTTTTATAAAAGAAAATAACGATTTTTTAAAATTGTTTTATGCCTTAACTTTTTATGCACATCAGAGCTTAAGAATATCTGAAAAGTCATAAATGATTGAATCTGTTTAAGTCATATATTGTAGAGCTAGTCATTCCTGTCTAAAGAGGCATTCCTGCAGGTAGAAGCATTAATAGAGCTGGTCTGGTAATGTTTTTAGCATCTTCAATTTGAAGCTACAGGAGACAGTGATATCATTTCAGATAAGGAGAGATTCTTGGCACTCTCACATTAAAATCACTTTTTTTCTATTTGGGAGGCTTTCATACATAAGTTACAGAGTTTTCTGTTCTTCATATTCTACACTGTTCCATATACCCTGAGATTCTTTTTCAGAAGGATTTAAAAGAAATAAATCAGGTGGTCTTTACTGAGTTTTCTTCTTTGTCTTTGATTGTAGTTTATTGCCACCAAGACTGCTTGACCTGCTCTCAATCTCCAGACCACTGTGACCTCTGCCAGGACCCCACGAAGTTGCTGCGGAATGGACGGTGTGTGCACAGCTGTGGCCCAGGATTTTACCAAGCCGGTGCTCTCTGTTTAGGTATGGCTCTAGGCAGAGTCCAGAGGTGGACAGGGGCTGACTGTTGTCAGGAGGGGGTCATGGATGCAGGAAACGCACAACTTCCAAAAACCACTAGTAGGTAGTAAAGCCATCCATAGGTTACTTGGCCTCTTTACCTGCAGGTCTCTTTCTTCTAATATTTTGCAGGTCTCTTTCTTCTAATATTCTAATATTTTGACGCTTACTAGGAGATAGGTGATGGGGAGGGTAGACGCTTGCTAGGTAGTCATGGCTGGATTTTTCATTTTTTAAGACTTTCAAGGATAGTAAGATCAGGATGCTTGGTGTCATTTATTAAGACACGCAGTGAATCCAAGATAGAACTTTAGAATTGATACAGACCTTTGAGATCACTTACTAGAACTTTCTCATTTTGCAAATGTGGAACCTGTGGGACAGAGAATCAACTGGCTTTCTCAGCATCACACTGGTAATTAGTAATACAGCTTCTCTCTCGTGGGTTCTTACCAGAGGATCCAAAACGGGTCCATGTGCATTTTAGAATTCTTACCCATGTGAAAAGGAGAACTTACCTGGGAAAACTTCGTGTAATTGAAGACAAATTATAGTTACTTTTTTTTCTGTCTCTGACTCATAGGGTTAACTATGAATTTAAGAGTGTGTAGGTTCATATACTGGCAGTGAGTATTTAATCTCTTTGTGCCTCAGTGTTCTCATCTGTAAAGTAGGGTAATACTGGTACCTTCCTCAGAGGGTTCTGGTGAAGATAAGTGAGTTAATATGTAAAGTGTTTAGAATAATGTCTGGGATATAGTCACTGCTCAATAAAGTTAACTGCTTTTATTATTTTTGCAATTATTCACTTATTCTTACTTTCTCTCCTGATTCATGATCTTCAGACTGTTTGCAGGTTATTTATATATCTGCTATAGGTTGTGGAGGCCAGGGATAGTTTTGTAAAATGGTTGAGTGAGAAAGATATTGGGGGCTAATGGATAAAAAGAAAGGAACACACCCCTGAACCAAACTGCCTGGCTTCCAATGCCAGCTTCATGTGACCTTGGGCAAGTTCCTTAACCTCTGAGTTTGTTCCTCATCTGTAAAACTGGGATTAATAATATCCACCCCATAGGGTTGTCGTGAAGATGAAATGCATTCATATATGTAGAGCACTTTGTACAGTGCCTGGCATGAAATATGTGCTGTATAAATGAAGGCTAAGTTATTTTCTTGCCTTGTCCTCTGTGACCCCAGAACCTCAGAACTGGGCTCTGCAGGAACTGACTCTGGGGTGATGTCTTTGAGCTAACCAGAGCTTCCCTTTTCTTTCTCCCGACCTTGTCCGGAGCCAGCCTGCCAGCCTCAGTGCTCCACGTGTACCAGTGGGCTGGAGTGCGCCTCCTGCCAGCCTCCCCTGCTGATGCGGCATGGGCAGTGTGTGCCCACCTGTGGCGATGGCTTCTACCAAGATCGCCACTCCTGTGCAGGTAATCACCGGCCAGACCAGCTGCTGGTTGGGCCACTAAGAAAGCCACTCTTACTCCCAAGCCATCTGGGGTCACCAGGAGCTGTAAGCAGCTTTTCAAGTAAGAGAAATTATTCTGAACAGACTCCTGATGGGATGAGAACAGTGAATGAGAGAGATGATACACATTGTTTTTATAACCTCATTAGTGCACTAGTGATGTACATATGTGATGCAATTTTTGTAAGTCCTTCTGCACATATTTGGGGGCACTGGGACAGCATTTAATTGACCCCATACTTTTAGTTCAGAACTGTCATTATGTTATAAGTTGGATTCCTTTGTAGTATAAACACACATGGCTAAAATGAAAATAAAGGGGAAAGTACATCTATATATTTTTAAAACTTCATTTCCACCTAAAGAGAGAGGGATAATCAGAAACAAGAAAGTGACATCATAATATTGAACTTGGACAAAAAAGGAGGCATTTATTTAAAAAAAAAAAGAAAAGAAAAGAAAAAGAAAAAGAAAAAGAAAAGGAAAAAAGCCTGGCCGGGCATGGCTCAACGGTTGAGCGTCAACCTAGGATCCAGGTGATCAGGGTTCAATTCCTGGTCAGGGCACATGCCCGGGTTGTGGGCTCGATCAATGACTCTCTCATCATTGATGTTTCTGTCTCTCTCTCCCTCTCCTTTCCTCTCTCTGAAATCAATAAAGATATATTTAAAAAAAAAAAAGAAAAGAAAAGTAGGCATTTAAATTTGCTCTAACTTTACTATGTATGTTTTTTTGTTTTTTCCCCTCACCCGAAGATATTTTTCCCATTTCTTTTTCCAAGAGAGTGGAAGGGAGAGAGAGAGAGAGAGAGCAATATCGATGTGAGAGAGACACATCCACTGGTCGCCTCCCTCAGGGGCCAGAAATTGAGCCTGCAACTGAGGCACGTGCCCTTGGCCAGAATCGAACCCCGGACCCTTCAGTCCACAGGCTGACACTCTAACCACTGAGCCAAACTAGCTGGGCCACTCCTATGTAGATTATTCACTGTATATTCCTACTTATATTTTAAATTAAGATCTAGGTGAAATTCTAATAGTGTAACAGTCTCTGGAGGTAGGTGTAGTCTTAATAAAATTTAATTTGTTGTTTATACTTGATCTTTTTTTGCAATAGTGATTATAATCATGGGTATAAGTAAAAAAGTAAATAGGTGAAGAATTGTTAAGTGGAGAAATGGAAGCAGGAGGTAATGGTGAAAGGAAAGACAGGCCCAATCCTAAGGCGAAGTCCTCCTGAGGGCGGAGACGGCATCCAATGTGCCCGGAGCTGAGGCAGGTGCGCAGTGGTGGGTAAACCCAGGTGGGCAGACCGGCGGAGGGAGCGGGCGGGGTATCACTCCTGGTGTGGGGGGAGCTGCCCTCTGCAGCTGGGCAGGAAACGGGCAGGTGCTTGATGAGAACGGGAAGGTGGCCAGGCCGACGGTCCACTGCTACACTCCTCTCTTTCCTGCCCTTGGTTAGATTTTCAGGGAAATCATTTGAAGGGAAATAGTGAAAGAGAAGACATGCATAGTATTCTTCAGATGTGCAGGCTGAATGGGCTCTAAGGTTTGTGAAGGTCCCCTGTTTGGAGGCTGCTGGCCCCCTCCTTCCAGACTGTGGTCAGAAGCACCGTCCACGGGATTGTGGTCACCATCTTAAACGGAAACAGTGGCACCGTGTGTGCGCACTGGCCTTGGCGCCTGGCTCCGGGGTTGCTCGAGGGCCCTAGGAATATCTTCTGTATCCTGTAGCCCCAACATCAAGGGCTGCACAAAGCGTTCAGCGTTTGAACAAGTGTTTGGTGAATGAAGGGACGTTGTACCTCATAGTGATCCTTGAAGGACCAGTGTTTCAAAAGAAGTTTCAGCCATAAAAGGGAAAAGAACCTTTAATGTTTATTGATTATCGTGTTCTCTTTACCTGTTATTTTAGAGCAGGTTCAGAGTGGGCACATGCAAACGGCTCTGTAAGTGTCTGATGTTTGCACAATTTAGGTAAACTGCTGAAATTTCAATTTGATGAAATTATTGAATGTATTTTTTACTCCTTTCTTTTATCCCATCAAAGAGACCTCCTACTAGCACTCCTGCGACAGATTTGCCTTTAAGAGGGAATTAATTTCCCTTAGATTTTATTCCTCCCTCCATACCTCCTCCACCCCTTGCCACACATCCCCCGTACATATTTACATTTTTATTTCTTTCTTGTTTCTTTTGGGGGAGCATTTTCCTTCCTCTCGTGCCCAGTGTTTTAATTGGCGATGTTAACGCTGTTGTAGGGCACTTTAGAATAGGTAATGTTTCATTTGATTATTGGTTTACGTCGCTGGCTGCTTCCACATTCCATCCACATACTCATACACAAATGCCTGTAGTAGAGAGTCTGGGAAAATTGAATTCCTTCCAGGGAATTAAACCAATTTGCTTTAGTTCAGCCTGGTTGCATTTTTATGCATAAAATGAGAAGAAAAGAGAGCGGGGGGCAGAGAGAGAAGAGAAGAGACTGGTCTTAAAAATTACAGCTAAACAAACTTGTAATCAATTTCTATATACTGTCTCTATGCTGAGACTACTACCCAAATAATCTTTCTTCTTTTTTTTCACTGAATTTATTGGGGTGACACTGATTCTCAAAACCATATAGGATTCTAGTGTACAGCTCAATAAAACATCATCTGCACACTGTGGTGTGCACCCGTTGCCCCAAGCAAAGTCTCTTTCCATCCCCATTCCCACCCCCTCTGCCCACCTCCACCCACCCCACCCCCCTTCTGGCTATCACCACACTATTGTCTGTCTCTATGTGGTGTGTGTGTGTGTGTATATACATATATATATGTGTGTGTGTGTGTGTGTGTTTTGCTTAATCCCTTCTGATTATTAGAATTTTTTCCCCAATATCTTCTTGTGCCATTTTTGGTGGGTTTTCACCACTGACCTTGGAAGTCTGTCGGTCAACCAGTGCTCTTCCAGTATGTGTTAAACTTTTCCAAAGGAAGCCTGCCAGTCTATGGTCACAGCAGGCTTTTTCTGGATTCATTCCTCTTGGCAGGGTCATTTGTGTTATGACTGGCATAATTCTCCACTCTATTGACCCATCAAAACCAAAAGAAAGTGAACATTGTGCTGAGGAAACTAATTACCAGAAATTTCCTGATTAATATTCATGCTCATTGCGTCAGATCCAGGCAGAGTGAGAGACGTTGGGCAGAGCCCAGCGGCACATCAGAGTGGCTCTTCATCAAGAGAGTTCAAGCAGGTAAACCAGAGGGAGTGAAAGAAGACAGGAGCCCTGCCAGGGGATCGCATCCCTAGGGGCCCTTATCATTTCCCCTTTCCCTGATCCTGCGGCATACACACACAGACACACATGCTGTGTGCGTACAGACCTGGGCGTATGTGTGCGTGTGTTAATATTATTCTTGCACTCTTGTGCTTGACTGAACTGAATATCATGGCACCCGCACCAGTCCTTGCTTCTTTCCTCCTGCTCTCCCTAGCCTTGGAGTAGGATGTTTTATCACTAATGCCCAGCACCACCCAGTTTTTATACCAGTCTCAACCAGAGACAGGTAACATATAAGTTGCCTCTTTCCCACAGCTGGTGGGGCCAAGTCATAATCATCCTCTTAGTACCCACATTTCACATTTTAGGCCTGGCATTCAGGCTTCTGCCTTAACCTTTTGGCTTCCTTTGCTGCCAGCTGGGATCTGGTCCAACATTCCTGTTGCCCACCCTGCTGCACTCTTCTTGACAGTAAGGACATCAGGTCCTAGGAATGGGCTTCCACTTTGATTCCTGCCACCTTATCCTGTTGTGACCATCTTCAGGAATTAATAGCCCATCTCAAACTCATCCCAGCCTGCTGGCCAGGCTTGATACATGTATGGATGCTCCTTACCCCAACTCTCAGCCCCATCACATCACATCACCTTGCAGCCTTCTTGCATGGCTCCTGGGTACCCCTTGTACTGAAAGAATTATATTCTCCTGTCAGAGTGGTGGTTCCATTGCCTCTTCTAAGAAACCCTGGTATTAAATCTAAATCTGGATCCAAACTGAGCTCACCATGTCCTCAGGACATTCTTTTTTTCTTTTGAATTTATCTTTATTGTTGAGAGCATTACTGATGTCCCCCCTTTTTTACCCTCATTGCCCCCCTCCTCCTGGCTCCCACTCCACTACAGGCCTTCACCACACGTCTGTGTCCATGGGCAATGCATGTATGCATATAAGTTCTTTAGTTTCTTCCGGGTCCCCCGGCCCCCCTTCCCTCTGAGATCCCACAGTCTGCTCCATGCTTCCATGCCCCTGGATCTATTTTGTTTGTCAGTTTGTTTTGTTCATTTGGGCATTCTTTCTTGCTTGTCGTGTTCCTCTTTTCAATCAGCCTGTGTTCCACTCTGGTGGGACCATTGACTTGTGCACACAAATCCTAGATATAAGAGCCCATTAAAAAGAAAAGTTAAAACCACCAAACATATGCCATGCGAGATTAGTTTAAAATGAGTAGCTCAGAGGCCTGTGGACTCTGAGTAGAGAAAGAGTAGAATTTAACCCATTTTTGTATGTGTATCAGTGTTTGTTTTGTTTCCTTAAAACTTCCATTATTCACAAAGGCCTAAGGATGGAGCTGTGTGTACCCCATGGCAAGTCCTGCCTTCGTTCTGCAGGCCCGAGAGGGGAGGGAGTGCAACGCTGCGCTTAAGACCGTAGGCTCTGGGGCCAGGTCACCTGGATTCCAGCCTTGGCTCTGTCACTTACAAACAGTGCCTTCTTGAATTCTGTGCCTCAGGTGCCTTATGCGTAAAGTAGAAACAATAACATCTGCCACATAGCGTTGTTGTGAGGACTGAATGAGAAAATTCACACACGTCCTTAAGGATGGTGCCTGGTACCTAGCAAGCCTGCATATGTTCGGAGACAGATTTGTGCTTTCCACTACCCCTCTCCCCTGCCCCCTGCTCCCTTTCTCTCCCCCATTCATCCTCTTTGACCACCACTCTAGGTCCTGAGGATATGAAGATAAATAGGACTCCGTCTTTGCCTGTAGTGAGCTTCAGTGAAGGCAGGGTTAGCTGCTGCTTTCAGAGCAACACACACAAAAATAATAGCACAAGGACCTATGTGGTTTATTCTATATCTGATTGCTGTGTCTTCTTAGATTTTGAAACTTAAAGAATCAGGCAGTTAAACTCTACCTCTCATTGCTGTAGGGTTTGGGGCAAGTCACTTAATCTCTTTGAGCCTCAATTTCCTCAACTAGACAATGGGGAGAATGTTATCTACTGCAAACCATTAATATGAAGTTAGAAAAGATGTTCGAAAATGTAAAGATACTGTGTCTTGCACATAGTGAATGTCTGTCAAAAGGCAGCTGTTGTCATTATCGAATGTTCCTTTATTCTTGAATTTATGGGAATGAAAACCGAACAACCTGCATTAAGAAACAAAGAGCCATGCCTTTAGTGCCTGACCTAAAATAAAATATACCTTTACGTGTTGTGGAGAAATAAATACATTACAGAGGACAGTTTACTGTATTCCTCACAACAAGGAAAAATCCTTTCATTTTCTTTAAATGCTCAGAGCAAATGATGAGAATCTGTAGTTATTTGTTTCTCGGCCAATATTACGGTATATTTAGAGGGAAAACGTAAAAGAAAACCCATAAAATTTACATAGAGGATGCTGACCTAGCTGAGATGGAAAAGCTGTGGTTTGAAGAGAGGAATTCCTAAAGTTAATTATTAGTAGGAGCCACGGTTGACTCGCGCAGCCCGGTCACTGGAAATGAAGCACTGAGGCCCTGGAGCCGGGTGCAAAGCAGCGACGGCCCGAGGGCCTCGCATGATGTTCCAGCGTGGCTGAGCCCAGCCTGGCCGAGCCCGGGGCGGACCCCTTCCCGAAGGCGGCTCTGAAGCTTTTTCTGAAAGCTTCAAGAAGACAGAAGCACTCCTTGTTCCGCTGGATAGTCGTTGTTAAGCAGGTCTTCCCCATGGCCCATCCCCCATGCCCCAGAATTGGAGGGTCAGTCCCAATCACTGCCAGATCACATGTTCACTTTGGGGGCCCAGCACATCCTGCCCCTTGGTCTTCACTCCCTTTGCTCTGCTCTCTAAGCCTCCTGCATTGTTCAAGCTTTCTCTGCCATTCTGGAGAAGCATGGGCTCCCAGTGGCTGAATGCCTTGTAAAGGCGACTTACTGCCTCGAGCGGTGTCTTCTCCATTCTGTTTAACAAATATTTGTTGAGCCTCTTCACTGTACCAGGCACCAGAGATACAGTGAACCGACCGACACACAACTGCCCTGTGGTTAAGGAACTTAACTTTCCCACCAGGAGAAGGGTGTCAATAAACAAGTAAGATAATCAGATAGTTAGCGCTGCCTGAATTCATCACTATCAGTGCTATAGAGGGTGTTTTAAAGGTACGTTCCAAGGACGTGACTGATTACTGAGGCAGGGATAGGTCTCAGACTTTTGAATTCCTCACGTTGCTAAGTGCACCGAAGGCCTCTGGAATCATCTTTGTTTGGGAAAGTGTGATAAACCATTGCATGGAGGAGAAAAGACAGGAATGCACAGGCATGCCTAGGCCTTGGCGTTCAGGTGATCTGTCTCCCATTAGCTTCTGTTATTTACTCCCTGTCAGCAATTCCTGCCTAGGTGTGGCCTGAGGAAAATTGTAGAATCTCTACTTTCCCCATCCCTCTTTTTCTTCCCTTAATTTCCCTCTTAAGCTAGTGGGGTACCTTATCAGTGCTGGAGGGTGACTCTTTAAACCAATTGTCGCTGGAACTTGGAGCATGCCCATGGACTGTTTTAAGCCATTCAGAAGGGAGGATCATAGGATTGCCTTCCTTACAAGCACGTTTCTTTAGTAGACTGGACCCAGGAAGGCAGGTGACAGTGGCATTCCAAGTCCCCTTCCCCTTTGGACATTCACGTCAAGGATACATGGAGAGAGGAAGAAGCAGCTGGTGGAGTTTTGCCGGGGACCTTTCCTGTGGCGGGAGGCTGGCTGAGTTTGGCATTTGTCTGCTCCGCTTATAGACCCCGGCTGTGTACGCCAAAGGACAAATGACAGAACAAGGGGATCACATACCAGCAGAGAAAGCCCGCCACAAATGCGAGGGAGTTTATCTTCCAGACAGATCCCATTCCTCCTGACAAATCTGAACCCCTACATAGTTCAGCTATGGATTACAAACTAGTGACACATCTTCTGGCTTTCTGCCCGGTTCCTAGCGTTCTCAGTTATTTTAGCTAAACTCCATGGCACGCACTCTTTCTCTTCTCCGTTTCCCACCCCAGCCCTCTTGCTATCCCGCCCCCCCTTTCTGTTTTGTGCTCCCCACAGGGCTCGCAGCCCCTCTGCCTATCACTGCGCACGTCTGAGCAGGCTGTGCTAGAGCAGCCAGGAGGTCTGAGAACTCTCTCCATCAAAAGCTTGGTTTTGGTTGGTGGGCCCTCCTTTGGCTCTTCAGTTACTGTAGACAGATACTCAAGGTGTCACTGGAGAAATCAACAGCCATTTAATTAACAGGTACTGAGGAAAAACCCAGGGAGTCCTAGCAGCTGTAGGTGGCCAGTGGTCACAGTGGAGAGTAGAATCTGAGGGTTCCATTTGGTTCATCAAACTAGGCCTAGGTAATCACTGCACTGAAAATCCGTGGGGTGGCCCAGCCAGCGTGGCTCAGTGGTTGAGTGTCAGCCTAGGAACCAGGAAATCACAGTTCGATTCTTAGGGCACATGCCCGGGTTGTAGACTCATCAACAGTAGGGAGCAAGCAGGAGGCAGCCGATCAATGACTCATCATTGATGTTTCTCTCTCTCCCTCTCCCTTCCTATCTCTGAAAAAAAAATCCTTGGGGTGTACTTGTGTTTTAGATTTAGGAGTACAGGTAGAAGGGCAAGAGGTAGGAAGGATAAGAATGTTCCTGGCAAACCGGCCTGTCTGCCTTCATCCCCTGACTTGCATACCCGTGGAAAGCTAGCCAGCTTGTACATCTCTCTCAACATGGACCTGCCAGAGCCTCCCTCAGCTGGGACTTCTTGCCTTCAGTTGAAGCTCTGTGCCTGTAGAAGACCCTGCAAAAAATTCAAATATATTACCTAAGACGAGTAAATTATTCTGCTGTATCACAAATATGGTTACTAGATTAAGTAGCTATTTACCCAGCACATGCCTTAGGGGAAGGACTGCAGGCTTTTTATTTTCTTCCTTTAGTAATTTTCTCCCTAAATACTAAATGGATTCATGTTTGCTCCAAAAAATAATTTGATGAAGTTAGTAAAATTCAAGGCACAATAAAAAAATCAGTGAAGATCCCTGACTCAAGCTCTCCCAAATCATTACTGTTAGTATTTTGGTGAATGTCTTCTTAATTTTTGAGTTTTGCATGTGGTTGTATACACAGATGTACGTACATGCTTTGGTGTGCACGAATTCATTTAGAGGCCCTCTATCGCTTGATGTTTCTTCCTAATTTTCCCATTATCATAAATAACCATGACATGAACACTTTCTCCCCCCCCCCCCCTTTTTTTAACATATCTTTATTGATTTCAGAGAGAGGAAAGGAGGGGGGGGGGAGAGAGATAGAAGCATCAATGATGAGAGAGTCATTTATCGGCTGCCTAGCCTGCAACCCGGGCATGTGCCCTGACCGGGAATCAAACTCTGATCTCCTGGATCCTAGGTGGATGCTCAACTGCTGAGCCACGCCCGGCCGGGCGACATGAACACTTTCAGTGGAAATCGTGGTAAATATATTTGATTGGGGTAAATTCTTAGACATGATTTCTGGGTCCAAGTATATATATATGTACATTTCACATATTAACATATTACTCATTTTTTAGAAGTTGTAGTTTATATTCCTACTAGAAATATATGAGAATGCCTACTTCCCACTACCTTTCTCAAAACTAGGTATGACGATTAAGTTTGCCATTTTGATTGATGTAAAATGGAATCCTGTTTAATTTTTAAAAATATATCTTTATTGATTTCAGAGAGAGAAAGAGAGAGGAAGAGCAAGAAATAGAAATATCAATGATGAGAGGGTCATTGATCGGCTCCCTCCTGCACGCCCCCGACTGGGGATGGAGCCCGCAACCCGGGCATGGGCCCTGACTGGGAATCGAACCTCAGTCTCCTGGATCCTAGGTCGATGCTCAACTGCTGAGCCACGCCCAGCCAGGCATTTTGTTTAATTTTTTTCTTTTACTTATTTTGGGGATTATATGAAGAGAGTTGAGTCAATCATACTTATCAGTTCATGGCTCATTTTCATTGTTGGCCTGCGCCAGACTATTCTCTTACTTATCTGTCTGTCTGTCTACCTGTCTGTCTATTCTTCTTGTTCCCATGACCCATTCCCACTTTACTTCTCCCCAGCTCCCTACTTAAGTAACTATTCTAATGCAATTTAATGTGTATTTCATGCATCTGTGTGCTCTTATTGCTTTGTATGCACATATTTTAAATATTTACATGTATTACTAGATAGAGATTTAATTCTTTTAATTTTATTTCAAAAACTTTGTTTTTGTTGAGCAGTTTTGGTTTCACAGCAAAATTTAATGGAAAATACAGAGATTTCCCACATTTCCCCTGTCCCCCACACATGCAGAGCCTCCCCATTATAAACATCTCCCACCAGAATGGTACATTTGTTATAATCAGTGAACGAACCATGCTTTCACTTTCTTTTCCCCCTCTCATAGTACTATTTCTGAGATACGTATGTGTTGTCATGTGTACCTCTAATCCACGGCATCTAGTTGCTGCTCTCCTGTTTAATTTGCCTTTCTCTGCCTCTTAATGAGGCTGAGGATTTTTTCCATGTGTTTACATTTTTTCTACTATAAACTCCCTTAAGTGCATATGGGTTTTCAGAACATGTGGAGTCTAGATATCCCTGTTGCAGGGTGGGAAGGTGTTAGTTGGTACAGGGAGGCAGGTGGAGGGCAGAGACCCAGCCTGATAGGGGACAGAAGATTGGAGTGAAAGGATAAAAAATGATGACTACTCAGATCAGCTTCTCCTTTTAAATATGTCTGGCATTTGCTCTTCTTAGGCAAGTGGCCTTGGCCTCCTGTGGGGTGTGATGTCCAACATCTGGGCTTCCAGGGAAGCCTCACCAAGCTTTGGTTGATGTTTGTAGAGACTGCAAGGAAAGAGCTTTAGAGTGGGAGGCCTCTGGGAAAGGCTGGAGCCCCTTTTGTAACTGCGGGAATTATTCTTGAGGGCTCTGTCACTTCCCTGACTCCCTTTTGAAGTGAGCCTACCCTCCCTGTAGTCTTTTATGCCCTCCCCTCTTCTGTCTGCATTGCACTTTCATTCGTTCCCTTTACAATTACTTTGCCTTTGATGCCAGTGGAAACAAATATGCTGGATTTCTTGGGACATGCCACTCATATAATCATGTCCAACATTCTCAAGTATGTCATCTCATCATATCCCCATGGATTAGGTACCACAAATACAGTTGACCCTTGAACAACATGGGCTTGAACTGAGCAGGTCCACTATTTGCAGATTTTTTTCAATAAATGTAAGTTGACCTTCCATATCCTTGGGTTTCGCATCCACAGGTTGAACCAACCAGAGCTGAGAACAGTATTTTCTGTGTGCGGTTAGGAATCCAAGGATGCAGAGGGCTGACTCTATGCATTGATCTACACTATTTTATATAGGGGACTTGAGCATCCTCAGAGTTAGATATCTGAGGGGATCCTGGGACCAGTCCCCTGCAGATACCAAAGGACAACTTAACATCTTTCCGACTGGCTATTTCGAGCCAGAACTTGCCCGTGCATCTGGCTACTTTTCTGTCATGACTGGTCAGCAAGGCGTTTAAAATTACTTAGATTAATGTAAGTGCAGACACGAGTTATCTCATGACCAGTCAGCAACGTTCGGACACAGAAACACATGTATACTCGTGACCAGTCAGCAAGGTGTTTAAGTTTTGGGGGAGTCAAAAGTTATACGCAGATTTTTAACTTCATGGAGGTTGGTTCCCCTAAGCCCCGCATTGTTCCAGGGTCAGCTGTAATACCGTTTCCACTTTGCAGATTGGGAAAGCAAGGAACAGTGAAGTTTGAGTTTCAGGTAGAAACATTTTCCATCAACAAGAGCTTCATATTGGAAACAGACCCACTAAAACTTGGCAAGTGCTTCTGGTTATTTACAAGATGAGAAGGAAAGTAAGCAGTTGCCACAAAATGGGTACGGAACAGAATGAAGGGACTCGACCTGCGTCTGCCATACCTGCCTGTGCCTGGACTTGCGGCTGTTTCTGTGGAGTAGAAACTTCTTGGCAGTTTGGAAATCTGAGCAGCAGCCTCACTGATGACTGCAAGGGGCTGCTGACCAAGTGTGCTGGTTCCCTGGTAATGGCAGGGAAGCTTGCCTGGGAGACCCTGGGAGAGGGGGAGCTGGGCCCCTCCTCCTGGGGCAGTCTCAGCTGCCGTGGCTCTCTGTACCCACTGCCCGTGGCTCTCTGTGCCCACTGTCCGTGGCTCTCTGTGCCCACTGCCCGTGGCTCTCTGTGTCCACTGCCTGGGTCTAGGAAGGCTTCCTGGGACATAAGCGGCCTGTAGGAAGTACGAGTTTTAACATTTCCCTGGGAGGGCTGCATTTTATTCTTAGAGGAGCACAGGCTAAAAAAGCTTTTAAAGCAATCTTCTATTACAAAATTATCAAGTACAAAACAAGTTTCTTATTTTGAGAACAGGGTTTTAATATACAGTTGCCAAAAGAAAAGTAATTTGTTCCTTTTCGTTTTGAATGAGTTGCTCAGCAAGCCAGCACATGTCTTGTTAGGCTCCAGAAGAGGCAGGGGCTTTCCCAAATAAATTACCAACTACATGTGAGATAAGAAGATAGCTCTCCCTTAGTCTTCCTCTTTTAAAATTTATTGCCACAATTTTCACAATGTATAATTCAGACCCTGGGTGATCTGAAATGTATCGCAAAGAGAAATTATGGTGAAAAGTCAGGGAGTGACCTTTTATTTTTCGTAATAATCCCAATGTAGTAAAAGCTACATATAAAATAAGGCTGCAAGAAGAGATTATCTGCAGTAGCATATGTTCAGTTAGAAGCTAGAAATCAATTGCAGAACACAGTAGGAGTATGTCATAAGAAATGACAGCTGGGGAAAAAAAGAAAAGAAATGACAGCTCAGCATAGTTCTGGGTAGAAATAAAAATCCCTTCTGCTATTCTATCTGGCCATGGAACATGGCTTTTGTCTGATATGGCAAAAGGAGAAGGCCAGCATCACATTTTTTTTAATGTGTCTTTATTGATTTCAGAGAGAGGAAGGGAGAAGGAGAGAGAGAGAGAAACATCAATAATGAGAGTCATTGATTGGCTGCCTCTTGCACGCCCCTCACTGGGAATGGAGCCCACAACCCAGGCATGTGCCCTGACTGGAAATCGAACCATGATCTCCTGGATCATAGATTGATGCTGGCCAGGCCACATTTGGTTACTCTGTATGAATACAGTATACGTATTTGTCATCATAAGCAGATCTGGACTCTGGCACTTATCAGGTAAATTTTATAGCTTCAAGTTTATCTGTCTTAAGGTATCATATCTTCAGACTATGACCTTATGGTTACAACTCACCGTGTGGATGTTAATGTAGAAGATAATTCATGGGATGAAGTCCCCATAGCCAATTAAAAGAAAGGCCATTAATTAATTCATTTAGCATACGTTTAATGAGTCCTGACTGCATCAGGCATCAGTCTGGACACTGGGGTGAAGATGACTGAAACTTGGCCCCTATTTTGGAGGATATTACATTCCATGTCAGAGAATCAATCTGCAGCTGAAGAGCAAGTACAGTAGGATAAATAGTACCAGAGAGGCATGTGCAACGTGCTGCAGGAGCATAAAGGAAGGAGCGACCGGCTGTGTTTGGAGAAGTTCAGCAAAGCTTCACAGAAGTAGTGACAACTGAGGAGGCGTCTGAAGTGTAAACACGATTCCAGGGGCTGGGTGAATCTCGTGTGGAACACCCAGAACCCACAAAAAGGTGCACAGCATGCTTAGGGTACCCAGATTCATGGAGTTGGCGAGCAGGAGGGAGGCTGCAGAAGGCAGGTATGAAGAGTTAAGTCGGGCTCAGTGTGATGGGCTTGAGTCTGTAGCCTCTATCTTAGACTTAAGCCTAAATCTATAGACTTACACTAAGTTTGTAACCTCTGTTCTGCTCATCCTTTGGCCTCTGTTCTGATTGGCAACACCACGGGTAATATTAAAAATATTTAACAAACAGTATGGCAGAAATCCGATCAGTCCGAAGGAAGGAGAACCCGAGACCCTCAGCTGTGCTGGACCTTTTGGTCACTGAAGCATGGTGCCTGCCAAGTTCCCAGGTATGAAGCCAGAGTGTCATGGAGGGGGCAGGACAGAGGCTGTTTACCAACCAGTTTGGAATTATTTTTACTATTTTAACAGCCAGTGCAGCTGAGTATCTGCACTGCCACTAGCCAGCCATCGAAGAGAGCTAGTGCTTTCTCCTCTCCGCTTCACTCCCTGGACTAAGATGATTTCATCCCTTACAGATGTCTTCATCACCCTCTCCTCTCCCCACTGCAGAGCAAACTGTCTGGAAAGCAAAGCTGCTCCCTTCCACTGCCCTGAGTAAATCGCTTACAGGAGGAAGTTCAAGGTCCTTACCCAGTCCTGCTGGACACTTGTGATCTGGCCCCTATTGGCTTTTTTTTTTTTTTATAAATATATTTTTATTGATTTCAGAGAGAGGGAGGGAGAGAGAGAGAGAGAGAAACATAAACGATGAGTGTCATTGGCTGGCTGCCTTCTGCCTCCAGCCACCCCGGCCTGCCTGGCCCCATTGTCTTGTTGGCCTCAATTCCCATCACCCTCTGGGGCACATGCACCCTGAGCAGTCTGCCCCCTGCCCCAGTACAGCGCGCTCAAGTCGGGTGGTTTAACCGCTTGCTCTGTAGGCGTCGGGTCCTGGGGCTCACCTGTGGCCCTGGGAAGGCCCCACGGGCTGGCTCAGCGCCTTGCGTAGGGCAGGTGCTTCTGAGCACTGGGAGACAGGTGGACCTGCCAGACCTTCTTAGACATGAGATTGGGCTTTTTTTGTTGTTTACTTGTCTAGGTAACAAACTTTATATCAACTCCCTAGTCAGCGAGACAGAGGCGTGAACAGTGTTAGACACTTCAGACGATGACTGTAGTCCATCATTGAAGGGTAGTTGAATAAGTAATGACAGATTTCATGTGCTGAGGGTAGAATTTGTTACTGGAACCTTTGCATCCACATCTTTAGTCATAATGTAGTGTTAGTAGGTTATCCTAATGTGAACAGTATTCTTGTGTACCACTTATAAAATAGAAAAGAAGTGTTAAATATAAATAAACGGAGGCACTCAAGAGATGTTTGTAGAGCACCAAACAGTATACTTGAAAACTAGAATTGGGTTTTGCGCTCATGAAGCCTGTGGTCTCATGACGACGCTAGACAATAAATAAACTTTCCTCCATTTCTGCTTCCCACCCGCCATGGTTATCTCTTACCTGGACCACAGCATAGACTCCACACTGGTCTCCCTACCTGCATGCAAATCCTTAACCCCGCTATACATGGCAGCCAGAGAGAGCGTTTAAAAATCTAAATCAGGGCCTGTGTCTTTCCTGCTTAAGCCTGTTCATGACTTCACAGTGCAATTAGGATAAAATCCTAATTTTTTCCCGTGGTCTCCAAGGTAAAGTTTGATCTGGCTTCTGCCTTGCCTCATCCTTGGATCTACCCAAAGCCGGTCCTTTCCACGCTCACCTCAGTTATTCTTTATCAGAGTCCTCCTAGCACTTACCACAATTTGTAATTTCCCCTAAATTCATTGGTGAGAAAAGTTGTCTGAAATTGGGCTTTCCTGGGCAGTTTAGAATAGAGAGGGGAGGACTGGATCTTGAGATTTGCAATGTAGGTGTCCTTTCTTTTGATTCCAAAGGGATGCTAATTAAATTACTTCAGTGAAATCCCCAAGTCACTTGTAATCAGCTAAGGCATTCTTCCTACCAGTTTCCGTCAGATTGAGGATGTCGCAAAACAGGTTGTGTTCCATTGTGAAGCAAACCTTTGGAAAATTAGGGTGCATTAACAAAAGCAAAGGTGGGCTTAGCCATACAGGGAGTTAAGTCTGAACATACTCCGTCACTCAGAATAGGCCTCTCTAAGGTGAAGAGCAAGCCAGAAGGGTAATAAAAAACTAAATGCCGGAGGAGGTGGGAATTTTGGAGTCAAAGGAACAGCACTGGTCTAGGGACAACATACTGTTAGAGGCCTAAAGTGTAAGGGAAAGGCAGGCTCTGTGGGTCCTCAAGATGCATGTTGAGAGCAGATGTTACTGGGGGTAACCAGAGACTGAGGGAGGTTGAGAGTTGTGAGGGAGGGCAGAGGGGCATATGTACGGTGAGGGAGGGAGAGGAGGGAGATGAAAAGGGAGGGAAAATGCAACACAGTCAAGCAGTACCAGGTCCTTCGAGGTCTAATCAAGGACATGGCTTCCTTCCTTAGCTGATTCTCGATGGTGCTGGAGACAGGAGTGTTACCTTGTTGACACTGCGCTGTGGTTGCAAAGGCGATGTGATGGAGCCCCATCTGACCTCATTAGACATACCATCTTCATAGAGAACGTTATGGTTTCCGTCCCTGTGATTTTCAGTTTTCAAAAGCTCCTGATTTCCTATTCCAATTTTTTTTTTTTTTCCTGCAATAATTACTGAAATTATACTTCTAGCCAACAGAAATAATTTTTTGAGGGGAGAGGGTGTTCTCCTGGGGTGTACATATGTGCATGGTGGTTTAAGGATGAAGGAACCAATATCCTCCTTATAAATTTCATAACTTTTTAGAAAGATCTGACCAGTCCTTTCTGCTGTAGCTTTTTCACTGACTTTGCTGTTTGCCTGCAGCCTGCCACGAGTCCTGCGCGGCCTGCTGGGGTCCCATGGAGAAGCACTGCCTGGCCTGCAGGGACCCCCTCCAAGTGCTGAGAGAGGGCGGCTGTGAGAGCAGCTGCGGCGACGGGTTTTACAACAAGCAGGGGACCTGCAGCGGTAGGTGCCAGACTTTGCATGTCATAGCATCATTTCGTCTTCCAGCACCCCAGGCTTAATTCAGATCAGAGCACCAATAACCAATGTCTCTTTTACTCAACGAGTAGGCAAATGGCTGCTGACATTGCTGGTGTTTTAATAGTTTATAGAACATGTGTTTTTCACTTGGGGTGGACCCCCTTTAATATATTCTTCCACCCCCCCATAACTTGTTCTGCAGATAAAGACAGTGAGGCCTGGGCTGCTTGCTCTATACCCACAGCTATAGGGACAGGAGCAGGCTTCCCTTCTCCAAATCCCAAAACTCTCCATCCACTGCAGACTGCCTCCCAAATACGCATGGAGACACGTTTAGCCCAGCCAAGGGCAGGCCCGCCTTTGTTTTTGGTGCCACTGACTTAAAGCTGAAGCCGTTCTTGTCTATTCTGCCTCTAACACCGACTGCATAGCATTAGGAATTAACCCAGCCCCCCGAGTCCTGTGCCAGGCACTGCTCCAAGTGCGTTATAAACATGCACCCATCGAGAAGCAGGAAAGTACTGTGGGAAAAGCATGACCTTGGGCAAGTTACTCAATCTGTCCACCTGTCAGTTCCCCATTTGTAAGATGGGGATAACACAGCCCCTGTGGGAGACAGAATAATGGCTCCTCAAAGATGCCTGCATCCTAATCGCCGTTACTTGTGATTATGCCGCCTTAAATGGCAAAAGGGGTTTGGGAGTTATAACTAAGTTAAGGGTCTTGAGATGGGCGGTTATCCCGGATGACCCACTGGGCCAGTGTCATCACAAGGGTCCTTGTAGGAGGGAGGCTCGAAGGTGGGAGTCAGAAAAGATCTGAGATGGAAGCAGAGTTCAGAGTGATGCCAGGAGGGGCCCATGAGCTTGCAGGCGGCCTCTAGAACTTGGAAAAAGGCAAGGAAGTGGGTCATCCCCGAGAGCTTCGAGAAGGAATGCAGCTCTGCGAACACCTTGATCTTAGGACTCCTGACCTCTAGAGCGGTAATAGATTTGTGCTGTTTTAAACCACTGAGTTTGTGGTAATTTGTTACAGCAGCAATGGGAAATTAATACACGCCCACCTCAGAAGGCTGCTGAGAGGGATGAGTGAATATGAGCAAGACATTTAGCGCAGTTCCCCTCACAGAGTAAGTGCTCTGTAAGCGTTTGGCGTTTAATCCTCACAACAATTTTATACGATAGTTACTGTCATCACTCTCATTTTCCTGATGAAGAAAATCCTTGCCCAAGATCGCATAGCTAGTAAGGGATAGAGTTGGGCAGAGCCTTGGTCTCGGGCCCTAAATCTTCACCGCCTCTTATCTCCCGCTCACGATAATGTGATCCCCGCGAGCACCTTTGCCTGTTTCTCTCTCTTCTTTTTCCATTTTCCTCTCGCCTCTGTCTTCTCTCCCTCCTGTCCTCGTGTCAGCCTTT
Organism: Miniopterus natalensis; assembly: GCF_054644295.1. Classification (NCBI taxonomy): domain Eukaryota; kingdom Metazoa; phylum Chordata; class Mammalia; order Chiroptera; family Miniopteridae; genus Miniopterus; species Miniopterus natalensis. Next base: position 157,540,263 of record NC_142081.1, on the reverse strand, counting down.
AGATCCTTCCCCTGCCACTGTAGATGTTGTCCGGTCTGTAGGTAGCCCCCTGACAGTGGGTGAGTGACTTCCTGCGGTGGTCGCACCAGTAGAAAGGGCAGTGGCGACAGAGATGATCTTTGGGAGCTGACAACTCCACTTGCCTTAGGGAGGAAAGGTAGCTCTTAGCAGCCGCTTGCTCAAAGCTGTGCAGACGTTCATCAGCGTCGCTGGTGTGAAAAATCTCTCTTGATTTGGAGGGGTCACTGGTGGCTAGTGTGTGGACTTGGGAGAGAACAAGGAAGGAAAGGCCAGGCTGACATTAGTCTGAGCATTTCATCTTTTCTGCCAGCATCACTTTCCTGCTCCGTTAAGCCAGATGTATTCTCTAAAGGTCAGCAGATGTCAAATTTGCACGAATCCAAAGGCCTAGAGGTATTTACTCATTAAATCCCCAAGGAGGCTGTCTACCGTCACTGACAAGGAGGTGACACTAACCTGCTACTGCGAAGGCATTACCTGGGTTGAGGGAGCGACTTTTGCTGGGGAAGCATGCGTTTAAAAGGAGAGACGGTTAGCGTGAGCCTGGAGACAGACAGTGGGGGGTGGGAAAATACCCGGGCTCAGAAGTTGAATGAAAGAAGCTGGAGCTCCTTGGGGACAGACAATAGGGTGGTGAAGACCTAGGGCGGGGTGGGAAATGGGTGGAGGGGGGCAATGGGGGAAATAAAGGAGGGACATCTGTAATGTTCTCCACAATAAAGATGAAAGAAAAAGAGAACACTGCTTCTAGAGAGAGCATACATCTGAAATACTATCTGTATACATTTTGAAACAAAGCATCAGACAGAAAACTTACAAACAGAAGGACAGACTATTGCTGACAGTCAGCCAACCAATCAGTTGACCAACAGGTAATTACTGAATGCCCGCCCTGTTGCTTAGCACAGTGCTAGACGCCATGACCCCACTGGCATTGACCAATGTGCCTTTTGACAGACAAGATTGGAGTTTACACTTTTCATAAAATTGTTAAGAGTTCTCTAAGCTTTTATCAAGTGCCTTCAGAAATGTTCAAATAATATTTCCTAAACAGCGGTGAACCAAGTCCCTGATTGGTATCGGAATGTTAATTAAGACGTCTGATGCTGATAAAGCTGACTCATTTCCAATTCAGATTAGTGCTATTCAAGATAAAGACCGGCTGGTGTTGGTTTAATAATTTATAACCAAGCAGCTCATATCTGTAGAAATCTCAAGGTCAAGTGCTGGGGGAAAAAAATCCAGAATAACCTGTTATAAACGGTGGTATGCCCTGGTTGAAAGAATTTACAGTAACCACACTCATCTGTGGTACATGCTTTGAGTTTTTACAAATATTAGATATAAAGGGTGGGGAAATTGAAAGGACAGAGCTCCTCAGGATTCTTCAGTTCTTTAAGTACTTGTGCCGTTAGGAAGGCTTTCCTGAGTCTAGCTAACAAATCAAAGCAAGTTCATGGGTTTCTGTTAACCATTCTCTCCTTTTCTCTGCCTTTTCCTCCTTCCTTTTACCCTCATGTTCCTTTTTCACCAGATTATTCTTTTTTAATCTTTCTGCTTTTATGAGCTCATATAAACTGGGTATTGTCATTGTGAATACAGCTGACCCTCAAACAACACAGGTTGGAACTGTGTGGGCCCGCTTACATGCGGATTTTTTCAGTACACACCCGTACTGATTTCAGTCGTGGGCGAGGTGTGGAGGACCCACTGTGCGCACTGATCTACACCACAGTGCACAGGGAAAGTGAGCATCTGCGGACTTCGGCGTCTGTGGAGGTGCTGGGACCAGCTCCTCGCAGATACTTAGGATAGTTAAGGGTGGTTACGTTTTGGGGAGTCAAAAGTTACGTGCAGATTTTTGACTGCATGGGGGGGATTGACCCCCAGCAAGGGTAACTGTGTGTGTGTGTGTGCTTAACGATATCATGTTATGGAGGCCATGCTCTCTTCTTTTTTTCTCAGCATTGTGTTTTAAGGTTCACCCATGTTGCTAATCATGTAGTCCTCATGCATCCACTCTCCCAGCGGCAGGTCCCCGAGTTCCTCCCGCCCATGTGCCGTCACCATCACTAGAGAGCACGAATAAAGAGCTGTGACCATGGCCTTTTATGAGCCCCGTGGGAGGTTCCCTGGGAGGAATAATCTGGGAACAGAATTGTTGTTTTTTCTTGTTTTTTGTTTTAATATACTTTATTTTTATTGTTAACACTATTACTTATTAACTCTGCATATCTGTTTGACTAAGTAGCTCACCAAGGTCTCCTCTCCAAACCCCGAGGGCTCTCCCATTCCCACATCCTTGCTACCATTTAGCCTTATCAAGTTTTAGATTTTCCTCTGGTCAATAAGTATGCAGGGTCATCCCATCTGATTATTAATGAATCCTCCTGATTATTAATGAATTTGAAAATATCTTCAACTCCTTTTGGACTTTTGTATCAGCTCTTCTCTAAATTGCTTTTTAATGTGTTTTCCCCCATTGTTTTATTGGCCTTGCTGCCTTTTGATTGTTGATTTTATGGAGTTCTTTGTATGTTATACGTATTAACCCTTGTTAGTCTCAAATATGCAAATATTTCCCAATTTTGTTACCTTTTAACTTTTATTGTGGTGCCCATTGTTGAACAGAACATTTTAATTCATCATTTTTTACTTTAACGTTTTGATTTTGAATTTTTAAAAAGAATTCTGCTCATTTTGAACTTGAATTCTTTTTTTCTGCTCAAGTTCACAAAGAAATTATTCTACATTTTCTTCTATTAACCTGACAGTTTTATCTTAAGTTAGGCTGTTGAACCATCTGGTGCCCACTTACGGATGTGGGTTTAAGTAGGGATTCAGTTTTATTTTTCTTCACTTCATGATCCAGTTTTCCCAAGATCATCTGGTAATTCAATCTAAGCTTCCCCAATGATCTTTATTGTATATTAAGTTTCTGTGTGCACATAGGTCTGTCTCTGAGCTATTCCAGTAGCCTAAATTTCTGCCCTTATACCCTATCTCACTTTTTTGTTTTATGTTTTCATTAATTTCTATTGCTTTGCAGTATGTCTCAGTATCTGATGGGGTAAATTTTCCCTTTCTTTCCTCTTCCTTTTCAAAGTTGACTTAGTTATTCATGGACTTTAGAATATGTTTATTAAATTCCTAATAAAATACAACTGGAATTTTTGTTAATACTATATTGAAATTATAGACTAGTTGGGAAAGAAATGACCTCTTCCTAATAATCTTATTTAAATTTACAAATTATGCTCTAAGTATTACGTCAGGTGTGTCTTAAAAATGTTTTGTTTATAATGTTTTTTATTGTTGGTCAATTCTAAATTAAAAAAATTTTTCTGTTACTCTTTGTTTCTGGGGAATCCACTTAGCTTAAAGATTGTTCGGTTCTGTTGAGATGCCAGTTCTAGAATTAGAAACTTTGGAAGTTTTTATGGAGGGTGAGAGGAAAGATGCTTTTCAGATTTATTTTTGCTTTTTTGTTCCAGTTATGAGTTGAGGGAATGATTTTCCTTTTCTCTGCTGTAGAGATCATAGCCTTTGACCTTTTCCTGATATTGCCTTGCCTTAAATGTTTGCTTCTAGAGAGATGCTGAATCTTCCGGGCTGCAGGATGGAACATTTGGCCCTGTCACTTGCATCTTTTTTCCCAAGTTCTTAAGATGTTTTTCAGGAGGTTAGCATGGTGTAGGTGGATAAAGAGAACAGAGAGTAGATCTCAGCATCGATTCTCTGACAGCCAGAAGGTTTGTTTTGTTTGTTTTTAAAGCATTTAGCCAACGGGCAATAGAGTAGATGGAGTCGCAGACTTACCTGCAGCTGCCTTCGCCTTCGCCGCCCCTCTCAGGGCAGGAGGCCCCCTCTGCTCTGTCCAAGGCTAATCTCTCCTTCTGTACTTTTGAAAGTACGTTCCCTTGTTCTCCTAAGTATTCTTTGAACAATTATTTAAGTTCTTCTCTTTTTAAAAACCTTTCCTTGGGTCTGTACTAGCCTTGAGCTTTTACAATTTGGGAGAGACAAAACAGCCTCTTCCCCTTTTAATCATTCCTCTCTGTCCCTGTCCGTTCTCAGCCAGGGCCTCCAGGGGACAGTTAACAACCCTGGCCTCACGCTCATCCCAGGGCTCCGCGCCGACCGCTGCGGTGCAGGTCCCCCCTACCTCAGTCTAGGTGCAGTGAGCCATGTCCAGGCTTTGTTCGTCCTTTCTGCGCTCTTGCTCACTCCCTTCTTGAAACTTTTCCCCCCTCAGCTGCTCAGCCTCCACTCTCCTGTTTTCTCTTCTACCTTTGTATCATTTCTTCTTGGTCACCTTTGCTAGTTTTTTCATTTTTCATTAAATGTTGGTGCTCTCGGATCCTTGAGTACTTCTGCCTTACCTTTCATGCTTTTTTCTGAAAAAATCAACTAATTTCTGATCTCAACAACCACTTACGTGTGATGATCCCCAGGCCTCCCTCCTGAGCTCGAGAACTGTCAATCGGGCTGTTTACTGGACCACGCCTGTCAAAACTGAGCCCATTAGAATCCCCCACACCTCCTCTCCTTGCATTCTGTGGGTGGCATGTCCCACCCCCCAAGCTATATGCCTGGAATCCATCTGAGACACTTTCTCCTACACAGGCCTTAAATCTGTCATCTTCTCCACAGCCTTGATTCAGCCCCCCATCGTCTTGTTCTGTGGGCACTGCCATGGTCTTCCAGCTAGACCCCCAACTCTCCGTCTTCGCCTCTCCAAATTGCACTCCAAACTGAAGCCAAGTAGCCTTTCTTGTACCCAACATGGCGATGTTTCTGTTGTGATTGAGACTTGGCAGGGGCTCCCGCTGCCTTCCTTTCACAGGCCGAGAATCTAGACCTCAGAGTCTGGCGTACGGGCTTATATAATCTGGCCCTGTCCACTTTTCCAGCTGATTGGAGCTGTACTTTCCCTGGGCAGCCCAAGCTTTTGCCAGACCCTGGACCTTTCCTTGCCTCGCTGCTTATGCTGGGAATGCTTCCCAAGACAGTGTTCAAGGGTTGCTCGTATATGAATCCTTTCTTACTTGACCTTTCGTATCTTCTATATCACACACATTGTTTTTGGAATTTTCCTTGTTCTTATGTAAACTGATCTGAGTGACAGCTATAGTATTTCTCATGTTGCATGTCTGTCTCTCTCTATTAGACTCATAAGCCCCTTAAAGCAAAGACCAAGTTGATTTGATTTTTGTGTGTCTACCACCTGAAGCAGTACCTGACACAGAGCATAAGAAATGTTTTGGGGGCTAAATGGGTGAATAAGTAACCCTGCTTAACATTTGTGTATCATGACCTTGCTTAGAAGAACTCTGAGTTTCTGAATTCTCTCTCCAACTAGGGTTGCCAGATGAAGGATGAAATATTTGGGACAAAGCTAAACTAAATAATAATTCATTATTTATCTGAAATTCAAATTTAACTGGGCATCTCATATTTTTATTTGCTAAATCTGGCAACTCTACCTCCAAGGCCATTTTAACTTTAAATCTTATATTAAATTTGATACACTAGGGGTGGGGGAGCGGAATGCTTCAGAGTATTTGTTATGCTTCGTGCAATGAATAATTCTTTGGTTCTTCAACTGTGAAAACAGAAAGTGCAGAGTCCTTTGAAATATTGGCATCAAGGAAACAGAACTCAGTTGAGCAGCCAGAGAACGAGATTACTTTGTCGATACCAACTGTGGACGTTGTAATGAATAGACTTCCCCGCTCCCTTGGCTCACTATTGACTTTCTCTGATGGGTTTTCCTCTCTCTTAGCTTGTGACCAATCCTGTAAAAGTTGTGGCCCCAATAGTCCCCGATGTCTTACCTGTACTGAGAAGGCAGTGTTGCATGAGGGCAGATGCATTTCTGAATGCCCTGGTGGATACTACGCTGATGCCACAGGCAGATGCAGAGGTAAGACATGGTCCATCATCATCGTCATCATCATCACCAACTACACTGGGCCCTATAGGCTGCTCATGTGGGAATTTGTGTGCCTGATGGGAAAATGTCAAAAGGAATAGCTTTTTCATTAGAGTACCTACGTGTATTTGGATGGGAGTGGGAGACATGGGTAGATGCTGGGGGACTAGAGTGATTAAATAAAGAACTTGTACATATTAATCATCATGAGAGATCATTTGGTCCTTTTGAAATGCAAAGAACATCTTTAAGATCTTCATAGAATTCTTGTATACTTGTAAACCATCACCAACTTAGGTCATAGGTATGACAGAATCATTCCTTAGATGGCATTTATAAACACTACAGGGGTGGGCAAAAGTAGGTTAATAATAATAAATAATACAATAATTAACAATTAAATAATAATACAAGAATAAATGCTGTTTCACATACAATTGTAAGTCTATGTTTGCCCACCCCTGTATATTGACAACTACAATACTCCACAAAAATAAAATAAAAAATAAACTAAGTTTGATCATGTGTAAAACTGAAGTCTGTACCTAGTGAAAATTTGGTTTTATGTTCTATTTATATATTGCTTTTTTCAGACTTATACAACCTAAATGATGAAACATTCCCATTTGAGACTTCATAAGTTTCGGTGTATATATGCTTGTCTTGTCTTTCCAAATGAGCACCTCTGGGAACTTATTGCTGCCGTGATTGGCCCCCCTCCCTTAGGCATGAACACATGCTCACGTCTCCTTGGTGTCTGTTAATGGCAGACTATTTAGACCTGTCCCTCAGTCTCTTCTTATCAGCATCTCTTTTGTCTTTGAACCTGTTTACTTACCCCTTTTCCTCAGCACCCTGCCCCCAAAGGTCTTATCCTATCTCTACTCTCCCTTCTCCCAGCTCCTGACTATTGTCCTCTGGAGGCCTCTTTCACTATCTCACTCCTGTCCTTTAGGACAAGCCATGGTACCATCTGTCTCTTTAGAGTCAGGGATGCCCACTGTTACCACCCAGGACCAAAGGAGGGGATGTGTGTGTCTGACATTGTCCTATATAGTGGTCAGATTCTTAAATGTAATTCTTACTTAGAGTCTCAGAACATCCAAGCTGGAAGCACCTTAGATGACCATTTAGTCCAACCTCTCTCTGTGCATATGCCAAGGAAACTAGGCCTGCAGATACCCAGACTTGGTGAAGGGCATAGATAAACTACTAGGCACGATAGTCAAAATTCAACTGCTCCCAACACTCAGACCTATGAACGTCCCACTCATCCCTGTTCAGGTGGGGGATTTTAGGTTCAGACAGACCTACGGCTACATTCCAGACCTGCTACTAATTAGCTCTGTGGTCTTAGGGAAATTTTTTAACTTCCCAAGACCTCAGTTTCTTCATCTGTAATGAGGTTAATAATCCCTACCTCATAATGTTACTTATCTATGAAGATTAAAAGTGGTAATGTGTATAAAACACTTAATACAGACATTAAGTAAAGGATAGCTAGTCAGTAATAGATAGAACGTGGGTAGAAGATGGGTCATGGGGCAATGTGGGCAGCTCTGGTGATAGAACCACCTCCTAACACATCTTTTCTTGTATTTGGTGTGAGAGCTGAGGCGGGACTGAGGGTGACGGAGGAGAGGGCTTCCTGGCACATAGGGAGCCAGCCAAGACGTGTGCTCTTCAGTCACCTCGGCTCCACTGTGGTCATCTCTCACTCTCTTCCTCAGTTTGCCACCACTCGTGTGCCAGCTGCTCTGGACCCGCGGCCTCTCACTGTGCAGCCTGCGCCCACCCCCAGGCTCTGCGCCAAGGCCACTGCCTGTCCAGCTGTGGAGAGGGCTTCTACCCTGACCTCGGCGTCTGCAAAGGTATCGTTGGTGTCATTCTTATTCTTAGGAGACTTTCCCGTCATTGAGACATAGATTTAAGTTACAATTTTTTAACAGATTGATTTTAGAGAGAGGGAGGGAGAGAGAAGCGCTGACTTGTTTTTCCACTTGTTTATACATTCATTGGTTGATTCTTTTTTTTTTTAAATTATTTTTTTAATCCTACCTGGAGGATATTTTTTCTATTGACTGTTAGAGAGACTGGAAGGGAGGAAGGGAGGGGGAGAGGAAGAGAGAGAGGGAGAGAAAGAGAAACATCAATGTGAGAGAGACATCAATTGCCTCCTGCGCACGCACCGCAGCTGGGGCCTGGGATCAAACCTGCAGCCCAGGTAAGTGCCCTTGATCAGGAATCTAACCAGTGACCCTTCAGTACGTGGGCCAGAGCTCAAACCACTGAGCAGCACCGGCCAAGGTCATTGATTGATTTTTGTATGTGCCCTGATCGGGCATCAACCCCCCAACCTTGACTTATCAAGACAACACTCTAACCAACTGAACTACCCAGCCAGGGCCTAAATTTCTTTTTAGTTCAACTTTTCCTCTAGTGTATCTCATATGACTATGCATACATTATATGCTTTTTTTCATTGCCAAGAGATAAGCTGAAAAATCATGTGAAGATACCCATAAATTCATGATTTTTCTGGCCGTCCTTGAGAGGAATGTCATTTCCTCTACTGTACATTAAAACCACTCTGTTTCCTTCCTTTTCTATTTTTCCAGCATTGCTAATGTCTTTCTTAGTCTTCGTTTTGTTTTTCCCTGAAGAACCTCTCTTTGTTAATGATACTGCTAAACACACTGAGAGTCACTAGCGATGCCTCTGGGCTGAGTAAAATGGAAAATCTTAAACAGCTGTTTGCCAGAAAAGGCCCTGGGCTCCTTGGGGGGGGGAAGTATCTTTCAGCCTTTTGGAACTAGAACATTGGGAGCAAACACTGCAAGTGAAATTAACTTGTATTTATTTATGCACACGGCACCTTAGAAAAGAGCTTCTGAATAGTTATAAGCAAAACATTTTTAAAACAGGTAGCTGCAATAAATATTATGAAAAGGAAAGTGTAGTGAGTCTTTTAAAGAACAGGAAAGCTAATTGTATCAAAATGTGGGCCTGAGATAACCCATGTAGTCCATTTGGCTTTGATTCTCGCCAGTAGCCAGGGAAAACAAGAAAATGTGATGGACTATGAAATTCTGGTGGCTGCTCAAAGAGGCCTCTTTCTTGTTTAGAAAAGCAGTCTTTCCTCACATAAGCCCTAAAAGGAATTTGTTGCCTGGACCCCTGTATAGTGGGTGATGAATAACACAGCGACCATGTTTGCAGAAAATACAGTAATGGCCTTTATGTGAATGTGTCTTAAAATCTTCAATAAAAACTGAGGATATAATATTAAATCGCCATTCAATGACTGTGTTTCTCTGGAAAACCGAGCCAGTATTGCCCAGCTTGCTGTTATTTTTGTTTTGTTTTGTTTTATTTTTTTAATCTAGCTAGGCAGTTCCTATAGGACCTGAGAGATATGACTAGTTAACCTCACCCTCACTTTGTCCCTCACAAATATTATTATTATCACCCTGCTCTTTATACAGCGCACTAGAAAAACAATATTCTGAAAGGATGTATCTGGTGAACTTCTCTAAGTGGTTTTGATTTAATGATGGGCTCCCATTATTGCAACGTATATATAATCCTTGGATTGTCCTCTGCATTCTGTTTCTGTTGGCAGCCTGTCATTCCTCTTGTCTGACTTGTGTGGGCCCTGAGCGCTCTCACTGTACCCAGTGTAAGCAGCCAGTGGAAGGACTGCAAGCTGAGCAGCTGTCCGGTGCAAACGTCACCTCAGGCGAGTGTCTGCCCCAGTGCAGAGCCCAGTTTTACTTGGAGAACACGGGGCTGTGTGAAGGTGAGTGAGTGTGATTTGAGAAAATGTTAGGTGCCTCTGGGCTTCTTGAGAGATCCTGTGAGGTGGAACCACACCCAGGAAGATCTGTGTTTTCACATAAAAGTGGTTCCAGGATGCTCATGGATGGAGCAGAAGATTGACATATGCCAAAGAGGGGCCCCACTGATGTCCTCCTTCCCTTTGTGAGTGATAGATGATCTGAAAGAGATGGTTCCTTTTACCCCACTGTCCCCACAGTTATACTCAGAAGTTCCAGAGAGGAATTCTTTCAGAAGCCCGTATGAGTAGCTAGGAAGGACTCAGTGCTCATGTAGAATTCTATTTATTATTTCTTCTAATTTGCTATTCTGAATATGAAATGGTTCCTTCAGGGCAAAACCTGGACTTCTGTCAAAATTTAGAAGTGATTCCTGTGATTACCTTGTCATATCATCTATAGAAAACTGATGCCATCCTAAATAATGTGATTTAATGGCCAGGTCATCTATGAGTGGCTGAGGAGAGGAAGGGGGAATTATATATATAATTTCTTGGGAGGTAAAGGTGGCCTCTATCTCTGCTCCTACAAGGAGCTGCCTTGCTGTTGGACAAATTATTTGACTCTCAAGCTACCTGAAAAAAATTATTCATATTTCCCACTTGTAAACATAATGTGTGCCATTAAACAAAATTTTGAATGTAAAAAAAAAAAGTAGACAATTAATCTGCCTACCACCTACCACCTAAACCCACTTGCCTTTAACATTTTGCTGTAATATATCTGAGGACTTTTTCTCTGCATAGCTTTGAATTTTTATTTTTGCAACATAACTCTAAACATGCTGCAGATGCAATTTTGTATTCTACAGGCCCACTTATAAAAGTGGCTTCCCTTTCACATTGGACTGTACCCTCACATGGAAATGCTGGATTTCAAGGTCAGGCTAAAAGATCTTGGATGCAGTGAGTCATATGGCAGAATAGGAACTGTGCAGAATTGGAATACAGAGACCCCAGGCAGGACACTTAAGCTCTCTGAGCCTTGGCGTTCACTGCATTAGAAGAGGGATAATTTTCTTTCACACTGGCTTTTTACCAGGGCCTAAGGAGGTTAGGAGTGTGAAGGGCGTGGTAAATTGTGAAACCCCATGCTCAATTGCTATAAACCTCAGCCAAAAACTCAGGTGTTCAGGAACACTGTAGGGCTAACTTCCTGCTCCCTGGGAAGCACCAGGGCTTCAGGGGGGTTTACAGTGGTACCTAAAAATTGGGGGTCACTACTCTCCAGACATCCTGGTTGCTGCCCATGGATGCATTGCCCCAATTCTCTGTGGTCCCTTGCTCTGTTTCCATAGCCACTTGTGAAATTTGGAAATCTCTGTTGCTGCCGAGAGTGCCAGTGTCTCCCCAGGGCATATCACACAGCCTCCCCTCTGATCCCAGGAAAAATCGAGAAGAAATCTTCCCAGGCTGCTCCACATACTTAGCTTCTTTCTACAGTTTTGAGCACTATTATAAAAATGAAATGATTAACATTTTAATAAGTTATGTTGTAAATAAAAATTATAGCGTCCAGAGTTATTCATCCAGGAAATCATGTTACTGGTATTTGGTACACAAATCATGAGCCAGGCAACGTGGAAAATGCTGTACTCGTTTGCTCACTCGGTCCTGATGCCAACCGTAGGGGGCCAGTGACACCACTAGAGGAGAAGAAACGGAGGGTTGAGGAAGGTAAGGCTGTAACTTGCTCACAGTCAAGTCGCCAGCACATAGTGGAGCCCAGGGGGACATAAGCCGGCCTGACCCCAGTACCCGTGCTCTAGACCAGGATGCCGTTGCACGTGGCTGCCGAAGGGCAGAGGCGCGTGTGCTAGGGCTGCCGGATTACGTCATCACTAACTGACAAAGGGGTGTTGGGAATTTCTTTATACATAAATTTAAAAAAGATTAGAGTCTAATCCCTCTGGAATGGCTTAATTGTGGTCCCGGGTGAGAGGACTAGATCGACCTATTGAGTCCTTGTAGCCCCGTGATTTCGTGCTAGTTAATATAATATGATTAGGTATCACACACACAGCTGTCTGCTCTCATTTATCACCAAATCCCCGTGCAGTCTCCGCTAGATGGATAGATTGTTGTACCCAATTTATAAGTGATGAGAATGTGGCAGAAAGAGGTTAATGGAGGTGCCCAAGATTTCATTGGGAGACTGAGTGCAACCAGCAGTTGTTTCGAACCCTACCTGAGTTTCGCGTGTGCTGATTGATGGATTTCCTGTCACTCGTCCTGTATCTCTGGAAACCTTCCTGCCTTCCCACAGTCTGTTCCCTTTTCCATTCAGCCGGAGTGTTGCCTGTGAAGTCAGGCCTGGGAGTGCTGTGAGACGGCATCGGGCTCTCCCCACACAGCCCCAGGAATGTCCTTGCCTCTTTGCAGAACATTTAGAAAGGCTGGGGGGTGTGTGTGTGTGTGTGTGTGTGTGTGTGTGTGTGTGTGCACACGCGTGTGTGCTCCATTCTTTGATCGCAAGTTCTTTTCTGTAAAGAAGAGAAAAACAACTGTTTTCCAGAACTCTCCCTCTGCCTTTCTTCGAGACTGCAGCACAGGGAGGTCAGAATATCCCTGCAGCTGATGAAAGCGAGAAGCAGATGCATCATAGGAAGAAGCAATTTACTTAGAGCCTGAAATGGTGTCAGGGTTATTATTAGAAAAGTTGCTCCTTTGAGCTACAGAACAAAACCAGCCGTAATCTAAGTGGAATATATTCAAGATATTTGACTAAAATTCAAGCCTGTGATTGACAGATGGAAAAATATAAAATTAATAAACATGACTGGAGAGAACACTGTGTATTATTAACTGCAGGATGATCTATCTTTATTCATTTTCCTACAGATTTTACATAGCGCCTCTCGGGCGCCAGGCTTTGTCTAGGCACTGGGAGCACACTCACGAACGAGTCCTGTGAAAGGCCTGCTCTCACGGAATTTATATTCTAGTGAGAGAAACGGATAATAAAGGAATAAATGAATAGTAGCAGCAGCTGCAAAACCCATGGCACACACTTGGCTAGTGGTCTGTGCTCTGATGCCCATACAGGGTAATGGGGGGAAGAAGGGATGGGATGGAGGTGGCCCTCAAAGAAGAAGTGCTCCGGCGAGAGGGGGACAGCCACCAGCATGTTTGTCCTGCGTTTTTGGCTCGTTCTCTGAAACAAATTTGGGTATTGCAGAAGATCGAGCTGTGACTTCATGCTTCTTTTTCGCACGGCCCCTGGGTTTCCAAAGTGCGGCTGGAATGCTGGTACAAAGGGGGGTCTGCTGCTGATTGTGAGATGACTTGAGGCATTTGGTAGCTGACCAAATTTGTTCGTGTTTATTAAATATGAACATTTAGGGTTCATTAAAAGGGGGATTTGAATAATCTAGAGTAGATCTTACCTGTTTAACTGATTGTTCACCAGCACTGACAGATTCAAGTTGAAAAAAAAACCAACGAAACCCAAAAACACCCATCAGTCCCCTTGCCCAAATAAAACAAAACAAATTATGAATCAGTAAAAACCCATGCCCTCCAAAACACCACCAAAAACCCCATCCTTTCATCTGCCTTCTGCACTAGTGTCCTCTGCCTGTCGGAGCTGGATCAGGGCCGCTCTGCTGCGCAGCCCCAGGGGCACCATGCTCACAGTCCCCGCCTGCCTGGTCTCCCAGAGGCTTTAGTGACTGCGCGGCTCTGTGCAGGGCCCCGGGGGCATGGCCAGACCGATGGCCTGGGGCTCCTGTCCCGGAGGCCTCTCCTCTCACTGATGTTCCTGGCTTCAGGTCAGTCTCACATTCTCCTTCCACTCTTTTGGTTGTTTTAAACCCTCACCCGAGGAATATCCATTGCTTTTCAGAGAGAGTGGAAGAGAGAGAAAGAGAAACATCAGGTGAGAGACACATCGATTGGTTGCCTCCCGCGCGCACCCTGACTGGGTCCAGGGATTGGGCCTGCAACCGAGGCACCAGAATCAAAGCTGAGGCCCTTCAGCCCGCAGGCCTACGCTCTAACCACTGAGCCAAACGGGCCAGGGCTCTCCTTCCACTCCTGGTGAGGATTTTTTCTCTCTCTTAAGGGACTCAGCTGCTTTGAAGACAGGTTTTTGTTGAGTTCCCTAGAGCAAGCTTCTCACTGAAGTCTCCTGGAATTGTGTTAAGATTTGACTCCGATTTAGTGTGTTGGGGTGGGGTTTGAGTGCCTGCATTTCTGACATGCTCCCAGATGAGGCTGCTGCTCCTGGCCCATTACCAGAGTTTGAGTAAGGAAAGCCTGTAATGAAAGAAGGGCAAGCACATCACTTATTCACTGGTATGCTTCTTCCTAACTAGAGCAGTTTAAAAAAACTCCATTTTTATTTCTTCTCATTGCCAGCATTTTACATATCACAGAAACTTAAAAAAAATACAGATAAGAAAAAAAATCTATTACAAGGCTACCCAGATATAGCCAATAAAAGTATAGAATTAGGAACTAAAAATACAGGGGAAGGCAAAAGTAGGTTTATAGTTCTTATGAAAAATAATACAAAAATGAATAAAGGATAATATAGGAATAAACTCTGTGTTTTGTGTACTCACAATTGTAAACCTACTTTTGCCCCACCCTATATTTTGCAAGTGTAAAAAAATGAATTTTTTAGTACAAGTGTTTCCCAAATATTGCCTGAGATATTCTAAAATACTATTATTCATTGTTTACCTGAAATTCAAATTTAAGTAGGTATTTTTTATTTTATCTGTAAACCCTACCTATGACCCTTCTATCTGGGGATAACCTCTTTTAATCTTCTGGCATAGAGTCTTACAGTTGTATACACACACACATATCACTTCATGGTTTATAAATTCCTTCCAACCAAGAAGCTTACTGGAGATCCTGTGAATTTACATTTACTTCCATTTTATAGATGAAGAAAGTGAGGCTTAGAAGGAATCAACTAAAGGATAATTTAGCAATAGGGGACCCTGGGATCTAACAGAGGGCATAGTTGCTTGGGAAATATTTGCTTCTTTCCAAGCCCGGAAGCTTGTTCTTCATCTCACACTAGAGCTTTACAATTCCATTTTAGGCCAGGCCATCTCAATTAATGAGGCAGTTCAATCATCGCGTCCACGATTTGGCAGTGGCGACCAGGAAGGGACATGAACATGAGCAGGATGATTAGTGTAGCCATGTAATTGCCTCGATTCTGTAGCAAATTAATGATGGATTCTTTCAATTCCCACACAGTTCAGCAAGAGGTTTGAAATGATATAATTTTGAGGAAATTACAAGCTTTATGTTAAAAATGAACCGTGTACTACGATAATGAATTCTACTTACACATTTTCTAATGTATTATGTCAGGAGAAGCTGCTTGCAGGAAGAATGCAGAGGTAATAAACACCCCAGCGGGCTCGATCCCGCGCATCAGCAGCCTTGTCATTATAGTTCGAAGAATCATGGCACTTTGGTCAGGGAAACATGAGGGAAATTTTAGCAACTAAATTTTTCCAAGCCTCCTTTTTTGGTGTCCAAGGTAGTATCGCCGCCTTAGGCTAGATCTTAGTGCATCGGGCAGAATTGCACAAAATTAATACAGATTTGATATCAATTTTAAAGTTTTTTCAACTTTATTGAGATATAATTGATGTATAACATTGTATTAGTTTAAGGTGTACAAAGTAATAATTTGATATATGTATATATTGGGAAATGAGCACCATCATAAGTCTAGTTACCACACGCAGTTACACACTTCCTTTGGTGTGTGATGAGAACTTTTAAGTATACAATGTGGTATTGTTAACTTTAATTACCATGGTGTACATTCCATTCCAAGAACTTACTTATCTTATGACTGGGAGTTTATACCTTTGGCCTTCCTCACTTTCCCTGCCTCCCTGCTCCCCCACCCCCAACCACCGGTCTATCTTCTGAACCTTATCATTCAGCCGCCATAGCTCTTGGTTGTCCCTCAAACCTTTGTGATTGTCCAAGCTACTTTCTTTGTTCTTAGTGGCTCGCAGTAGTTGAGGCTGTGCCAAGACCTGTCGGTGTCCCAAAGGGTAGGATCTCAGTCAGCCCCTAGATGCAGGCTGATTGGAAGCCGGACCTTCAGACAGCGGCTTTTAAAGTACTTACAAATACCTCTTTTGGGGCAGCACTGAGAGATGGGTGCTTATGTTTGCTCTCTCTGAGCCCAGGAGGGTTAGCTGGTTTGCCACAGTCCCGTTGAATCCAGGAACTCAAGCCCCACGGGCCACCAGAGCCAGGCTTTCAAGGGATGTGTCCTTCGGGTGGCAGCTGCAGAAGGCAGGCATCAGACAGGTGCACAAGCTCTTTCAGGGAGTCACCAGTGAGGAGGAGCGGCATAGAGGGAGAGGGTGAATAGAGTGTCCGCCAGCCTCCCAGGTCCCGAAGAGGATCTCAGACAGTCTTGGTAAATTAGAAGCCTGACCTTCAGGCGCCGCTCGCAAGATACGCGAATATGTCTCTTCTGGGGGAGGCCTGGGAGCTGGGCATTTCTGACTCCTGCCTCTGCTCAGAGCCTTGGGGAGCAACCTCCACAAGTCCTTGCGAGTCATTGAGAACTTGGTTTGCTACAGTCTGATGGGTCTCTTGGGTAGAAGCCCCTGTTGGCTTTCAGCCCTACAGTTTTGGGGACCCATGCCTCAAGTGGAAACCCTAAAAGATGGGGCACTAGATGTTGGGTCCTAACCCTTCACTCTTCAGGGAGGAGCTGGGAGCTCCCTCAGATTGCTGCTGTTCTCGGGGTAGGGCATATGGCAACAGCGCCTCAGTCTTTCCTACCCATGTTGACAAGGTTTTTTCTCCTTTGCCTCTTACATACTAGCTGTTGCTCAGGTAGTTTCTAGGTTCCTTTAGAGGGAATAGTTCCATGTGTGTTTGGGGAGAAATGAGTTCAGGAGCCTGCTATGTCACTATCTTGGATGGGAACCCAATTTTTTTTTTAAATAAGATATTCAATTAGTTTGGTCAATTAATTAAATTGCTTTAGGAGAATGGGAAGAAATAAAGTATACTGTGAGTATTTTGATCTGTTTTGTTGTTGCTAAGATTCACCAAGGGCCTTAAGGCAAAGAGTTTTAATTAAAGAAAGAAATGGGCAGGAGTCTGCCTGCTCAGCTTAAGAGTATGTTACTACTTATGAAGATGGGGTTCCCTTGAATTAACTGAATAAAAGATGAGGCTTCTATATTAAGGTAGCCCCCAGAGAGCTGACATGAGCTATCCAAGTGCATGCCTTCTGGTAGCATCCAGTCCCCCCCCCCCCCCCCCCCGCTTCTGTAGCAGGGATGTGCTGTGCTTTAGGGATGGAAGATGAGAGGGATACAGACCGTGCTTCAAGAAGGCGTGGTCAAGTCGGGGAGATTGACATCTGAACAAGGAATGAAAAGAACGGGGCACATGCTGGAGTGGCAGCAGGCGCAAGGTCCAGAAAGAGAGACTGACTGGGCGACAGTGTAGCATCAGGCTGTCGAAGGATTGATGGGAGTTGACCAGGGAAAAGGAGGGACGGGGCGTTCTAGGCCAAGGAAAGGCGCATTTGGGGAGTGCAGCGTATTTGGTATTCCTGCAGCACAAGGCCATAGCGATGAATTGTGGGGGCTGACACTGGAGACATGGGGTGAGTCATGTCATGAAGTGCTTTATGTGCTGGGCTAAGGGGCTTAGAGTTGACACTATTGGCATTGGAGAACCATTAAAAGATCTTAAGTAGGGGAATAATTTAGTCAATTGGCGTTTTGTAAAGATCTATCTGATGGTTGTATGGCAGGTAATTGGGGAGAAACAGAGTGGGGCTGGTTAGGAAGATTTTGCATTAATCCAGATCACAAGAAAGGGGCCAGGGGGATGGTGAAGTAGGGACAGATGTGACAGAGATTTAAGAAGTAAAAATCAATCTATCTTGGATGTGTTGTGCTGATAGAAAAGTAGAAGACTAAAGTTTTCAGCATGAGTATCTTGGTGAGTAGTGGGGCTACCAAGCGAGACGGGGCATATAAAAGAAAGGTCAGGTAGGGGAGAGGAGGTGGGGTTGGGGTGGCTTAAGTACAGTTTGGGACAGAAGGCATGTGATGTCATAATTTACACTAAGTAGACACGGACTGAGCTTGGAAGTGGTAATGAGAAGTGTTTTAGAGATTTGGAGTGAGGTACTGATGAAAATGCCATGTAAAAATATCCCTTCGGCAGTTAGATTTATGTGATTGGAGTTTGGGGTAAAATTTAGAGCTGTTCTCATAAATTTTGGACTCTCTAGTATGTAGGTCAGCATTAAAGCTGTGGGTAAGCTTACCCTGGAGTGAGAAGTAAAAGGGCAGAGGGTGCAATTTGGGGAATATTCGTGCTGTAAATAGAGAAAGGCTAAAAAGAAATGATCAAAGAGGAGAATGAGAAGAGTTTGCTGCCAACATTTCCATGGGAGAGAGGTGATTTTTACTCCTAAAGCACTCCCGATATATTTAGGTTAAATCATGTTCATTAAAAAGAGAAAAAAGAAAGAGAATATGGAATAGGAGGGTTGGGAAAGAGGGAGATCGATTTTATTTGGCTTCACTCATTTCCATTTTCATTTCTCATGACAGTACTCCTACTGTATATCCTGGAGGGTTTTCATATTTACGTCGTAACTGGGGAGAGACCTACCTCAAGAGCTGTTTGGACATGAAAAGCCAGGAAATTTTATATGATGAAAAACTAGGGATGCTGGACTACTCTTTATATCATTAAAAGGGGAAAAAAATAAGTAGTAGTGTTTGCCATCTGAAACTTAAATAGAAAACAGAATGAACAAAAATTGATAATGTTTTAATTGTTTCAGGTAAATTTTTTTGTACTGGAATCAGGTCCACTGGACTTTACAACCATCTAAGGACACTGTTAGAGCTTAAGCAGCTCAGTTCTGCTTCTTGGGAAATATACTTAGCCATCAACTGGAAAGCCACTCTCTAAAATTGTAGTACTATGTGGAGAAATAATTCATAGAACTTCTCTCAGATGTCTTCCATATATACGTTGTAATGAAGTTACTCTTCCTTGAAGGACCTTAGACTTCAAACCAGAACTCTGGCTATGAAATCAGCTTCCATGGAATGATCAAGCCTCATAAAAGTCATTGAGATAGTATAGACATTTCCAGAAACAGCATAGAATCCAAGTTTTATAAGAGTGTGTTTAAAGATGCAGAAGGCAGTGCCTGTACTTACAGAACGAGAGGGTGACAGAGGAAAAGGCACTTCGAGGGGATGGCCACCCTTCCCCTCTGTGCCACGTGGCAGCTTAACTAGCTCATCTACTTGGTTCTTGACTGTTTCCAATTCTGAAGTCGGCCATGGCCATGTTCATTGGGGCGCATTTCTAAAATCTAGTGGGTGGCAAAGGGACGCTTTCCTGGAATTCTTGGTCCATCAGCCTTTCAACTCCCCTGTCTCCTTTGCTTTCCTTATATAGTTCAGTAATATTTTTACTCACATCGAGTCCGGTTATCACATTGACTTTGTGACCAAACGGAATGAAATAAATTATGCTGTGTGCTCATAATGCATTGATTCCTATTTCCCTAGTTTTCAGTTCTACAATGAGGTGCTTTGATTTCCTATTTATTACGGGGGGATAACAGGAAGAACTAGGGATTTTAGCAATCTTGTAAAGTCTAATACAAACATGTTGGCATTATCGAAGGTACATTTAAATAGAAAATATTGTATTGCTTCTAATTGCTTCGTCCTGGAAAGCTTGGTGTTGACAATATAATTTAGTTGTTACTGAAATATTGCCACCTGACTTTCCACTGCATCCCGTTTCATTTTGTGTTAAACGTGTCTTAAATAACAGGCCAATGTGTACCCTTCTTTTATAATATTTGCTTAAATGTCAGTTTATCTGTTTGTTTTTTAAAGATGAAATAGCTTTATAGTGATTCTGAAAATACTTGGGAAGAAAATTTCTAACTGTGACTTGTGCTAATAGAGCTATTAACAAAGCCATCTAGAAAAAAAAATATTTTAAAATTGTGCTTCTAGCCCGGTTTTTCATAGAATAACAAATACTGCTGAATAGATATAAAACTCTACAGCATATTCAGGGATAACAAAAGTATTTATCAAGCAGGAAGGCAAGGGCACTGCCCGGTGGGAATGGGTCAGGACCAAGGGCCTGAGGGCTCCTGGTACAGGTGTTAACCCTTTAGGGCTGGGGTATAGATGAGTCAGGGTCCCAGGGTGGGACCACGGCTGCAGGGGAGCACTGGAAGGCTTAGGAGAGCAGCCATATACCAGCCATATAACCATAGTTTAATACTGTAACAGCCAGCACCGCTGGACCAGGACAGCCTGCTTTATTTCAGTCCCCTGTATATCCAAGGATGTAGGTGACATTTTTATTGGGAGTTGATAGAAATGAAGACCACAGTGGTGTAAAATCATGCTTAGATCTTCCAAGCTGTTGGTCTCTAAGACTCCTGGGTGTTTGTTAGAGGTGGCAGAGGAGGCAAAGAGGGGACTCGGAGTGGTGTCCCTGAGTCAGTGGATCTCGTCCATTGAACAGAACATGCCCTGGAATGAACAGGGTCATCTCCATGGGTAAGAACCAGGGCTTGTATTACTTTTGTATCCCCAGCACCTAGACTTCTTTGACAGATAATGATGAATGAATGAATGATTGGAGCTGAATATCAGGCTGTTTCAAGATGTAAGTTTTATTATCATTCAGGTATAGTATGGCTAACAGATTAGTGGACAGCTGCTATTGGAAATATAGTTTGTTAGTCACAGTTCCCCAGAGGAACTGTGACATCATTCTATGGAGGAGCCATGCAAGGAAGCACCAGGGTCAGTCAGGAGGCAGAGGGAGTAAGGGGGAAATGTAGACAAGGGCCTTTATTTTAGTTTCCTGGGAAAGAAGAAGTAAGGCAGGGCAACAGGCTTAGGACTGGCTAGTCTGAGTAAGGCCAGTGGGCTCCAGGGTGTAGGGGCTGTTCCTAGTTGTCTGGTACCTGGCATTGGAGTGACTAGAGCAGGAGGATAGTGGTCCTGAGTGTGAGATCCAGCAAAGGAGTTGATGGGTATAAGGACTTTGGACTGATTAGTAGGCAAATGAAAGGCATGCTCACAGGCTAGTCACTTACCGTCTCTAGAAACTGGCTAACCCTGAGAGGGGGAGCCTCCAGGATCACCAGGGCCCCTAATGTCAGAGCGTCCGAAATACAGAAAATAAAAAAGCGTCATGAATACAATGGCCGCACTTGGGAAATGATGCAAATATTCCTTTTATCCTTAAAGGTCTGATGTAGGCAAGCAGAGATGTTTTCTTTCTCTTTGCTTTCCACGTTTCTTTTTACACCTATGAGTACTTGTAACATGGCATTTAATGGTAATAATTATAGCTAAGATTTACTAAACCCTTACTATGTGTTTAGCACTATTAAGAACTTTACATGCGTCAACCCAGTTAGTGTCCACAACATCTCATGCAGTATGCATAGTTTATATTATCATTTTATACATGAAGACGTAGGAGCCTTGAGAAATTACATGACTTAGTCAAGGTCTCATAGAGTGGCTATTAGATGCTCTTATTGTCTGTGCTATACTCCATCTCCCATTCATTTTAGTCTAGTTGCTTACTTGCTTGTGAGTCTGTTGAGGCAGCTGGCTTAAGCAGCGCAAAATGTTGGCCAGTTCTTCTCACCTGGGTGTGTCCAGTCTCCAGCAGAGAGCAGGCACCATATAAACTTCTGTAGGATCCACGAGTAAAACTCCCATCACCTTTCTCTTTAATTTGAGCAGCCTCATAAGCAGCCCATTGCCTAGCGATGGTGGAGGAGCTGTCCTGGGGGAGGAAGACCCGTTTTTACAGCTTCTTGCTCTCCATTTGACATTCTCTGAGAATGGGAACTTGGGAAGAAAGAAATGGGTGACTCTGCAAATGGTTATTTCTGTTTTGTGGCATTTGTGTCTTATCTAATCTGAGTGCCACAGATGCTTGCTTTGTGGGACAGGGCCTTTATAAAGAAGTGTGTGAGATGTGTCCTTGGGAAAATGAAATGAGTGTGCAGAATGTGTTTCAGCTCAGGAATGCTAACGGGAGAGTCAGAGCTCCCGCACTTGTCCTGTGGTGACTCCTGATCGTCTCTCTGCTCTGTCTTCCCAGCCTGCCACCACTCCTGTTTCGCGTGCGCAGGGAGGAGCCCGCACAACTGCACCGCCTGCTGGCCTCCGCATGTGCTGGTGGAGGGGCAGTGCCTCTCCCAGTGCCCAGATGGGCACTTTAACCAGGAAGGCAGTTGCACAGGTGAGTGTGTAACGCTGAGGCATATTCCCAATACCCCTGTTCTGTCTTCGTAATGCAGCCAGGCCCTGTAATTAGAAGCATCGTCTTGCCACGGGAGTAAGGGTTGGGTTGTAAATCCCCATCTTAAACTTGTAAGAGTAAAGGGAACAGGAGAAAGTCAGTTCTTCCAATAGGGAAGCAGGGAGGAAGTGAAGAATTAGGCTCAGCTGTGCCTGTGCGTACAGTTAGGGGTGGGGGGACGGCAGTCATTGGAGACAGTGCTGCAGGCACTAACGCGTCTATGTAGGATCTGGAGTTTGGCGTGACCTCTGCAGTTCTCAGCCCCACTTTCCCTGGCTACAGCCTAATAAAGCAAAAGGAGAGAGGGGGATTTATTTATTTCTGCGACAGGTCCATCCCATATATTTTTAAGAGCACTTTTATGTCTCAGTGACAGAGATTCTAGAAATTACTAGTTGGGATTAGTGCAGGGTTTTATTGGAATTGACAAAATACTAAAATTTAAGCACCTCATGGTAGCACTGTGTTTTCTTGTATCTATGGGGGGCAAAAAAGATGAAACGCATTCTATCATGATGACTATTTTATTTCTAATAATAGACTTGTTGACACTGGCTTATAGGAAAAAGCCCAATGTTATGAAATTGTATTACATATTTTTTTAGAGTTGGAAAACAAGTAGTAAATTTGTAAAATATTTTAAAAATAACTTAACACTTGTTAGCTTCATCTAGCCTCCAACTCTAAAGAGGAAATTTAATGTGGACACAGATTTAGATGATTGAAGATCAATACGACATTTCTTCTGACATTTTCTTTTTCCAAGTACCTTTTTAATCTCTCTAGATGGGTTGCTTTCCTTTCAACTCCCTATCAGGAGCAGAGGGCTTGTCGTCAGGGTTGTCCTTGAAAACCGTTGTCTGTCCTTCTGTGCTTCACACTAGCCCATTGGGGGGTGTGTGTGTGTGTGTGTGTGTGTGTGTGTGTGTGTGTGTGTGTGAGAGAGAGAGAGAGAGAGAGAGAGAGAGACAGAGAGAGAGAGAGAGAGAGAGAGAAGTTGTCTGGGGGAGTTGAGTCCGAGTAGCTCTGTGTCCTCTCTGCCTCCGCCTCCTGGAAGCCAGCAGATGGATGGTGCCACTGGCGCCAGGGCCACCAGGTTGCTGGACATACTCTGGCAGGGAGGAAACACGGCAGGCGGAAAGCACCTTGAGATGCTAGTATCTTTGGGACGGGCATTTTCAAAGTTAAGAGCCTCGGGAATGTGGCTGGGGATACTAAAGCTAGCCTTCTAATCAGCACTGAATTTTCTTGCTTCTCTTTTTTAAAAAAAATAATTCCTTATCTTCTTTTGGCCTCTTGCCAGAAGAAGTGAGAAGCAGTTGACTTTATCCACAATCTGGGCCTTCGCTTCTCACCAGCCCTGTGCCAAAGGGCATGCTCCATCGTCAGTCCCAGCAAGCTCGCCCCAGCCGGTCCTCTTGGAATCGGCCGAGCTCAGGCTCCGCGCCCAGCAGAGAAGCCCCTGCGCCCCGCTTTTATCCCTCGCCACCCTTATCTTTATTGCCCACACCTACTGTGATTCACTTGGTTTTCTTCCAGTGTAGCGCCTCTTGTTAATTTGGTGGTTTTTCTGGGGAAAACATAGCTCTGACATAATTTTGCCTAAGGAATTGAACTTCAAACAGAGCTCGTGATAACCCCCAGGAAGAAGACTTTTTCTGTTCTCTGTACTTGAATGAAATGTTGCTACTAAAACAGGCATCCGGGTTGCGCCATCTGACCCTAGCGAGAAGGTTTATATCCATTGCTGTGGAAGGTTTCCCCCTTCGCTTGTCAGGGATTTCTGAGAAGCAAAATGTGTCCCTCCTTTCCCCACCCTGCTGCCTTTGGATCATGGTATTTGGGGGCGGAGGAGTCTTACCCTCGCTCTTCCACTTTGTCACTTTGATCTGCATCTCCTTATTTACGTAGATGGGGATGGTCATGCTGGCCCCTCCGGAATGTGTGAAAAATGTATGGCTCTGGATTCCATGTTCTATTCATGGATGGCATTTCCATTGACTCCAAAAATGCATCCTCTCGGTCGGGCCTAAGGGTATGCCAGGCTTGCGCAGGAATCTTCAAAAGATGAGTAGTGTTTGAGTCCTGCTCTTAGTGTGATTTGAGGACTGCATCAAATGCTTCATGTATTGACATGCCGGCTGCTCATTCCTGTCCTGGTTCCTGTTTTCCCCCTAGAATGCCACCCCACCTGCAGGCAGTGTCACGGCCCGTCCGAATCCAACTGCACGTCCTGTCACCCTCATGTCACTATTACCGGTGGAAACTGCAGGACCAGCTGCAAAGAAGAGCAGTTCCTCAACCTCGTGGGGTACTGTACTGGTGAGTGATACCCCCTCAGAGTCCCAAAGAATAGCTGGGATTAAGCTAGAGGGAGGTCAGGCAGAGTCTCTGGCTGTGACTCCACCAGGAGACAGGCACAGAGGAAGCACATGTGAGCCATTCACGGCCAGTGAGTGATCCAGCCTGGCTGAGGAACGTGCTTTGTATTAAGGCGTAGTAGATGAAATGGTTGGAAAACTTAAGTGGGAACCAAGGTATAGAAAACCCACAATTTCAGGCCAAAATATTTGGGTGGAATTTTGTGGGCAATACAGCCGTGAGTTTTGGAGAAGACTGTGACTTGACAAGGGTGTGTTATGGGCAGGACGTGTGCAAACTGTGTAGGAGGTAGACTGGAGCAAGGAAAGATGAGAGTCAGAGACAGGAGTTAGAAGGCAGGATCCTCATTATGGCTTTTCTGTTTCCAACCTATTCAGCATGTGGACCTTAAAATTTTTATGCTGGGGAAATTTTTAAAATAAGTATTTATATAGAGAGATTGGAAAATTTTAATTTTTAATGAGCTTTGTTCTCTCCGATGTCCAGAACCCTCTTTGAGAGTAAGTTAGGTGGTTAGAAGTACATTAATTTTTTAAGGCTAATAAGGGGACCATTAGAATAAAGAATCATGGGACTAGGCTAAATGATTCTGGAAATCCCTAGCCCTAGAAGAACAGGTCCCACTAGAATGGCTAGGGATGAACCTTGGCTGTCCTGGGCACTAGGTATATTAAGTATACATTGTAAATAAGATAACCATTGTCTGGTGCTTGGATATCCTTTGTTGAATAGAGACTGGTGTGTGGGTGTGTAGTATAAAAAAAGTGACCAGTAATTTCAATTGGTGATCTTTCAGAGAAGTGTAGTGACCACGAAGCTTACTTTTCCAATAAATATGTCATTTCCAAACACCTCCCACTTCTCTCTGTAGCATTGCAATGCATTTATTCATTTACTGCTTCATCAAACATTTATTAAGCACATGCTGCATGCCAGGCACGGTGCTGGGCTCAGGGGATGCAAAGATGAGTAAGAGCTAATGCTTGCATTCAAGAAGCATACAGTGTAAGAAGGAAGGGGATGTGTGTTGAATATTATATTGATGTGAATATGAGATGAGCCTGTGGGACAGGACTCCAACCCAGATCAGACAGGGGGTTTGTTTAGAGTGGGTATGGAAAGCTTTCTGGAACATTTCATAACGGAGATGATTTTGAAATATTGAGAGGAGTTTGGAGATTTGGAAGGAAGAGCATTCCAGAAAATGGGCCAAAGAATATTATCTGTTCAGGCACCAACAAAGAGTTAAGTAGAATGCCAGCCCCTAGTATGGGAGTGATGGGGCTTGAAGCAGAAGGCGGGGGGGCCAGGTCATGGAGGCCTTTGTATTTTCTGTTTAAGGAGAACATACTTTGTTATCAAGGCTGTGGGGATCTCTTCAAGGTTTTTAAGGAGAGGAGTGTGATGGTCATGTTTCTGTCAAGAGAGAGATCTGCAGAAGATTGCTTGCAGGAAGACAAGACAGGAGCAGAAAGGCCTTTTAGAAGGTAGTTGTAGGAATGCAGATGGTTGATGAAGGCCTTTCATGAGAAAATTGCTGAGAGAATGAAGAGAAGGGGGCATGGCTTCACTAAGTATTAATTATGTGTTACGTTGCCCATGTGAGGTTGCTGTTTTGTGGGCACAAATGGTCAGATAGTGGCAATTTCATTGGGTTCAACCTAACACAATAGTCTTCCCACACCTGTGGAAGAAGCATTCCAAGACCCCTAGTGGATTACCAAACTATGGGTGGTACCAAACCATATATATATATATATACTATATATATATATACTATATATATATACTATGTTCTTTCTTATAAGTACATGCCTTTGCATTTAAAGAAAGCACTTTAAGGCTTCTCTTCGGCATATCTGAATGGCCAGTATCACTACTCTCATGCTCCGGGACCATTATTAAGTAAAACTAGGGTTACTTGAACACCAGGCTCTGCAGCAGTAAATCTGATCACCCAGACGGCTACTAAGTGACTACGGGCAGGTGACACACAGAGCACGTCTGCACTGGACAAAAGGATGGTTCACATTCCTGGCGGGCAGGTGTGGAGTGGCGCAGATTTCATCATGCTACTCAGAATGACACACAATTTAAAACTGATAAGCTGTTTATTTCTGGGATTTTTCATTTAATATTTTTGAACAGGGCTTGACCGAGGGTAACTGAAACTGCGGAAGGCAGAATTGTGGATAAGGGGAGATACAACAGAAGTTGCTGATCTCTAACCCTGGGGGCGAAGGGAGAGGGAGTTTGGGGCTGATTTCCAGGTTTCTGGTCAAGTAGACTTGCGGAATGAGAGTACCATTTACCAGTTGCCAGGACAGGAAGATAAGGGGTTTGGATGTGGACACGTTGAATTGGGGTGGCACTGGACACCCCCAGGGAGCTGTCCAGGTGGAGGTTGAAGACCTAAGTGAACACAGGTTTTCACTGTAACCACCAGGAACTCATCTGCTATCTTCCTTTTACCCTGCACTTAACGTCATAGAATGTTTTTTTCTTTCAACTGAAGTGTTGCTTTAGTCGGGTCAGAGTTAGCCTCATGGAACATTTCAGTGACTTTTATCTAAACTCAGAAGGTGTTAGGAAGAATCCTGTGATGATTAACAAAGCAGAAGATCATCGGCCCCAGGCAGTGCCACCCGCGGCTGTTTTCATCACCTCGGGAAGTTTGGCGCAGTGGAGCCCTGGGGAAGGGCCCTGTCTGCTCCGTCTGTCACGCGCGAGCTTTGCAGGGTGGTGGGATTTACGCATAGGATTTACACACTATCTGAGCTGTACCTACAATCATCATCACAGACCTCTTAATTGCACTTGGCTGTTTAAGAAAGAAAATTAATCTAATCTATCACACAGACAAGAATAAACATATCCTGGGAACAGGTCCAATAACCTTAATGTGTTATCACATACGGAGATGTCATATGTGTGGGGATTTTTTTCCCCTTTAAGTCTGTCAAAGCAAATATACAGGTTAGGAGATTTAGACCAGGGCTGAAGGTTTTCAACAGAGATAAATGCACTGGGGTGAGTGGCAGGAGTGGATAAGATTACAGCCGACATGGTTAAGTGTTATGGAAAGCCAGGGGTTTTTTTCATAGATTTTTTTTCTTAGTATTTTGCACACATCTCATCAACATTATCCAAAAATTCCAAAGCCTGGAGTGCTTTCTCCTGTTTTGTTTTGTTTTTTCAGCTAACTCCTTTCTCCTATTTATAGAAAATGATAGAAATTAAAAAGAAAACATGAGTGAGAAATATGCAAATGCAGATGCAAAAAAAAAAAGTGCCTTGGGCTTTGTGGCATGGCCTAATGGAATAGATATACTTTGAGTTCTTATGTAGAAAAGGCAATAATACTGAGAGTAATACTGGAGAGGGGAAGCCTGGAAAGTTTTAAACAGCTGATATGTTAGAATGGTAGAATTCTGGGGGATTAAACATTTGTTTGCTTATGCAGTAATTTTTTAAATGCTGATTTATTTTCTTCATAAATCTGAGCCAGAATGTAAGCAAAAGAAGACATATCAGTAACGAAATACTACTCTGGGCGTTTTCATATTGTAATCCATGGTTCTCAAGTTCTAGGCAATTGTTAACAAGTGTTACATGCAAAAAAGATTCCTGGCTAAATAAACTTGGGAATCTCTGAGTTAAATAAGCAACTTTCTTTATTCAGGGTATCTCAGAACCTTAAATAAACAGACGTGCATTGTGAATGTCTAGGATGAAGGAGGCCGGACATCATTTCCCAAACATTTAATTGCATACCCCTCCATTTATTATAGCCTCTCACAGAGCTAGCCAGGGGTTTGCAGAAAAATCTTTGGAAAGCCCTGGACTGTGATGTTAATATGTTGAGCAATTTGTTGGCACTCCCTAAGGGTAAAATGAAATAATGAACCAGTCCTCAGATTGTGGACTCCCTCCCTCCCTCCCTCCCTCCCTTCCTTCCTTCCTTCCTTCCCTCTCTGTGGGCAAGCAGAGGGGTTACGAGGAGCCTCAGGTTTGCCACCCTTGCCTACTGAAGAGCACCAAAGAGCACCTCCAGCGTTGGGTCTGAGAAGTGCTTGCTCTCTGAACCTATGTGAAGCCGTTTGTTAACTAATTAGAAAACCTGTTAACATTTTTCCCCCCAAATCATAAAAAAAACACCTTTTGAGCCCTTTCCATGATTTTTCCATTTATTATCATAATTTCTGAAAGAGGACCCTAAGAAAAGTGATGCAAAAGTTGAAATGCAGATTAAAAGAGCAACAAATCCTTATTTTGGAATAAGCTGATACAACAACACTAAGTAATGAGAAAAAACCAGTTCAAATTGAGCACAATTAAGGACCTGGGAAGGAGCCCCGTGTGAGCCAGCGTGCCAGCTCTCTGCTTCCAGACACAGGGACCCGAAGCCAGAGAGGTGAGAGCCAATTCTGTTTTACAGCAGCTTCTACATGCAGAGGAGGTGGGTTGGCACTGCCTGCATCTTGCTGTAGCTGCTCCTGCTGGAACTGGAAGACCGCAAATGTGTAGCAGTAACTGCCTCATTCTGTTTAAAAATCCTACCCATCCATCTCTCTTGGCCTGGCTCGGGTTCCTTCCCCGAGAGGACCAGCTTCTTCTTGGCCTCTCCCACATCGGAATTCCTGGTGTGCTGATCGTCGCTCCCGCTTACCTCGCACTCGGCATTGAAGAGCTCCTGCTCTCTGCCGGGGGTTGTTTCCTGGTGATAGGGCACTGTTCTGAGGGCTCGCTGTGTAACAAGCACTGTGCTCATTGCTTTGAGTGCATTTTCCCATTTAGTATTAGCAGCAATCCTCCAGGATAGGTACTAATTTGATCTCCACTGTACACATGAAGAGACTGAAACACAGAAAGGTTAAGTGACTTGCTCAAAATGACAGAAGTTGGAAGATAGAACCAAGATTTGACCCCAGAGAGTGTAATTGCAGAATACAACTACTCAACCATTTTGTTTTACTTATGATGCCAAATATGGTTGATCACACACAATAGAGACTTAAGAACGATTTTTTGTTTGGTGGATTAAAAGGTGGATTGGCAGGGACTGGTATGAAGGTGGCTTGGAGAGGCACTGCTGGGGAAAGTTGCAAGAACTCTTAGTCTGTTTTCAGTGCTGAGAAGCCTGATTTAGAGCGCCGTGTGTACAGGTGGTCCTACTGTGTACTGTCCTTATTGAATCAGTAAATTTTAAAGAAACCTTAATGCATACTGTATTTTAATAATTTATGTCTACATTTTAATTTTTTCAACATATACGTGTATCTATTTTTCATAGTTGTAGTCAAAACTACATATTTGTTTTTCTTAGATATCACTTTAATTTATGTGTTTCCATATGTTGGCAAATATTCAAAGAATCCATATAATTGCCTTTTTTAATGCTAAGTAGCATTGCATTGTGTTTGTGTAACTTAATTTCATTTGCCATTTTCCTTTGGTGGACCTGGGAGATGACTACCAGGAGGTAGGTTTACTGCTTGGTCCTTGGTGCGTTAAGTATGGCCTTCAAGGTTTCAGTTGGACTAGGTCTGTATTTCATGTTATTGTTAATACAAACAATAGGGTGTTTGTGGAATTTTCTAATTTTCAAAGCAGTGTCTCACCTATTTTCTCATTTGACCATTCTAGGAAACCTCCTGCAGCAGTGGGAGTAAGAGCTCAGTGTAGTTAGTGCCCAGCTAACACACAGATGCTCATAAGCAATGGGGGGTGAATGAGTGACAGACCTGGGCCCTCATGTCTAGTACGATCACCTCCTCATGCATCGTATGGTAATTACAGCAAGGATCCTTCTTCTTAGCGTGACTCATTTATATGGTTCTAGTCTCTTCTTTTCCACCTCCCACTTTATTCCCTCTGGTCCTAGTCTTCTATCTTTATATTTTTTCAATTTTCTTGTCTTGTCTATTTTTTTTAATACTTGCCTGTTTATTTTCCTTATCTTTATTTTTAGCCTGCACTTTCTTTCTTATGTCTCACGTTGTCACCCTATCTCCTGTTGCTTGAACTGTGAATTGCCTATCTGGTCTCTCTCCGGGACTTTCAATGATTGTCTCTTTTTTGTTCTCCGATTTGTGTTTTATTTAAGAGGCCACCCTATCTGCTGAAGGATGATCGACTATTTCAAGGCTTTTTTTTTCTTTTCAGAATAAAAGAACATGGCATGCTTAAATTGGACCTTCCTAAATTAAGAAGAAGACTTTACACTTTCTTCTTCATGTGATTTTTACTAAACACTATCTTGCCTAGCTCTGGTAGTGACAGAAACATCTTACTTACAAACTTTCAACTTGGCAGGGCTCCCAGTGAAGTCAGGATTGCTGCAGGTCAGGGCGTGAATCGCAGAGAAGGTCTTTGAGGGTCTGTGCTTAAGAACACAGCTGAATTCAGGCTCCTAAGTTACCCTTTCAATACTGAAGGGGGCAAAACTGCTAAGGCTACACTTACCTACTTTTCTAACACACATGTTAATCTCTGTGGTTTACATGTAATAGGAAAAACTGTGACTTAGATGCAAGCATGCTCATCACTATCGATGTCACTTCTGGTTGGACCTACTGCAGGTAATGTTTATTGAGCACTTGCTATGTCCCAGCCCCTCACATGCATTATCTCATTTAATCCTGACCTCAACCTTGGGAGGTTGGTCCTGTGATTAGTAGCATCTCCATTTTATGGCCCAGGAGACTGAGATTGGTGGCATTAATCAATTTACCCAACGTTTCACAGCTAGTGAGCAGTAGAGCTAGGCTTTGGATGACCACTGTACCAGCCTTCATCACCTGCTCTAGTTCCGATAAGACCTTCTCTGCTTCTCCGCGGTCATACTCTTTTTAACTCTTTCTGATGCTCTGCCGTCTTGCCCACCGCGGCCTTTCCATATGCACTTTCCATACTTTCTCAACTCACATTTTATTCAGATCAGTTTGCATCTTAGCTTTCTTTTTTGTTTAGAATATTAATGTAGTCTGATTAAAACAATACAACAAACTCCCTCACCTTTTCTGCTCAAATTTCCTGTATTTTCTTCTTGATGCCTTTTTTCCTTATTTCTCCCCTTTTTTTTGTTTAGGTATTTTTTGTTGTTGTTGATTCTTAGAGAGAGAGAGAGAAACATGGATGTGAGAGAGAAACATTGATCAGTTGCCGCCTGTACACGCCCTGACTGGGGATGGAACCCACAACTTAGGTAAATGCCCTGACCAGGGATCGAACCCGCAACATTTTGGTGCACAGGCTGACACTCCAACTAACTGAGCCACCTGGCTAGGGCTCCTCATTTCTTCCTTTGAGAAAGGAGGTCCCTCACCCTGGCCCAGGGAGCCCCTCCCTCTGTGACCCAGAGCCTGTCTGCCCAATCACCTTCATGAGCTGGTCTTTCTAGAATATTATTTCCCCTTCTGGTTACTCATTTCACCTCCCTCTGTCTCTCTTTATCTTTCTCTGTCTTCTTCCCCCCCATCCTCTTTCTTCTGGAACGTTAGTGTCTTTCACAGCCTTAATGTGACCCTCATTTCGGTTTCCTCCTTAGATGCCGTCTCGGGTGCACACGCGATGATTGTCTCCAGGCCCTCATTTTTATCTACCTGCTGGACAACTGCCCCACGGGAATATCATACTCAAAAAACTTCAAAGACAACTCACCCCATCTTCCCCTCCCGACCCACCCACCCATCGGGTGCTCTTCTTCCTTCCCCTGTCTTTCTTGTGTGCCTCCTGCTGATTTTTCAATGAGCACAATTTATAACAGTTGAGTTACGCCGAATCCCCCCCACCCTGTGCAACATTCTAATTACTGCACATCTTGCAAACTCCACTTTTGCAATGATCCTTAAATGTATTCTCCTTTCTCTTCTAATAGAAAACCAAAACTCATCTTTCTCAGGTAGCCTTAGTTTTTTCCTGAAGGCTCTGCCCCACTAAACCTCCCCCCCACTCCTTCCTAAGAGGGTAACCCTTCTGGAAAATCAGCTTTGACTTATGAAACACACTTTGGTGGGTAGAACTTACTGATTGTTTCCCATTGCCTAGCACATCGAGTGTAAATTTTTCCCCCTGATTTTCAAGCCCCCCGGTCTCCCTTGGCTCCTGACTGTCTGAATGAAGCTCTGGCCATGCTGGATGCTTGTCCCACTCTCTACTGCCCCTCCTGTGCGCCAGCTCCCGCTCTTCTTGCCTCCTAACTAGGATGCCCTCAGCACCATTTGCAAACATCAAATAAGCATACAAATCATGAACACATGATTCACAAGAGCTCAGGGATGGGCTAGGACCAAAGTCCTAATCGAAAGGGGAAGAGAGGATGTGTCTTTCTCTTCCGTCCTACTCCTTTTAGATAAATATTCTCTGGTCCTCCTTGAAACCTATTGCAGTTTAGGCGTGGCTTTCTTCTAACCTTCCACTTTGCCATGAGCATCTCAAAGGAATGCTCTGTGCCCGACTTAATGCTCTGTCTCCCACAGTAACTTCCATACTGCCTCACACCCAATTGATGTTCTAAGAATGTTAACAGAAGTGGACATTTTTCTATCATGGAAGTGAACCAAGAGGAAAACATAAACTGGTGGCACGCTAGGTACACGGGCAGGGGTGGTGCTCATGTCTCCTTGTTGGCAGGAAGAACTGGCACCAAAAATGAGGAAAGAGCTTTGCTCGTCTGTCTACCTGACAGTGCCTCTCGACTCCTCACGTCCTACCACAGCTTTCTCAGCACATTTGTGAGCTTGTCCACACTAGGTAGAAATAAAACCTAAGGTCAGCCTACTGTAGTGGGCTGTGTTTTTTAGCGGGGGTGGGGGGGTTGATTTTTTCAGGATAAGACATTAGCCGCAGACGCTGAAAAAAAGGGGAAGTTTTGTTTGTTTTATGGTTTTTGTACCTCTAACAAAAAGAACACGTGATTCACAAGAGCTCAGGGATGGGCTAGGACCAAAGTCCTAATCGGAAGGGGAAGAGAGGATGATGTGTCTTTCTCTCCTGCCGTCTGTACGTTATTTTCTGGATTCCATCTGTACTTATCTCACAAGTAGCACCCTATCGGTTTTAACAGTGGCATCAGAATTCAAATTCCATGCACTCTTTGAGGGCCCTGAGTTTTGGTTTGAGATTATTTCTTTTTCTCCTGATGAGGAATAGCTCCGAATGCTGATTATTTTAACCGCTTCCAAACACATTTAATGTGGTTGCATTAAGAACCTAATCGACTGACAGGTCATTATTAAAAATCTCACTGTGTGTCCAAATTTATCTGTGTAGGTCATTATTTACTAGCTAAGGAGTCACTGCCCCATAAAACCAACAACCAAAGCCATTGCTTCAACAGTACACATTTACTTTAATATCTTCAAGCTTTTCTGACTTTGCTCCAAAGATGGGAAATAAGCCATTTCACCGCCGTGTGCTTCCATCCATCATGATTGTGGGTAATCCTCACTGATCCTCGAAGCAGAGCCTTTGTGATTTGAAGAAAGAATCACATAGCAGTGACCATATGTAATTTCCTCCTAGCTGCAGGAAGGCATACTAGAGGATTTTGCAGCTGCTGAGTCAAAATATTAATTTTTTTATCTATTTCAATTTTTAGCATATCTATACATTGTGCATATTTAGAAAACAAATGGAATCCTCTGCTTGCTCAAAAACAGGAAATGTATTTATTTCAGCTGAAGCTAATACTCCATTTTCAGGCTCCCTTGTAATGTGTTCATTAATTTGTTTGTTTAAAGTGCTAATTCCCTGGGTTTGTTAGCAAGCAGGCACATAGACAAACAACTGGAATTCCATCTGCCCTCCCCCCACCACATGCCTATTTTACACCAGTCATCTGAAACAGGCCATCCATAAATGTATCCTGGGTCTCTTGTCTTCCCTTGTCACCCTTAATGAGTTTTATATTTAAAGACTTTTCACTGTAATTGAAATAGTGACAAATAAGGATTTACTTACTGAGTAGCAATGGGAGAGCCAGCCTCCGGAATGGCGCTGTTTTTAAGCATTTAATGGATGCGCACTCACCGTTTGGACACATCAGAGGTTCGTCTCCTCGTTTGATTATAGGCAGGAAGGTCAGAGGCAAATGCCTTACTGCACAGATGGGGCTTTTAGGATGGGACGTTAATCCTGCAGAGGCTGCTGGATTGGTGGCTTGGAAACTGAGCTCCCCTATTTTAGTAACTGTGGTCCTGGTACAAATTAAGCTGTGAGAGCATAAACTTCCTCTGGTGTATCCTGTGAAATTGTTCCAAATACCACCTGTGGGGAGGAGTGGGAGTGGAAGGTGGGGCAAGGAGGGTTATGGGGAAGTTCACTCTGTGGCTTGTTGGCCTCTCTGGGGATACTGCCAATTTCAGGACACACTTTCTGACAGCTGCGCTCCTCCAGTGCGGGTCCAGCAAGAAGATGAATTAGACTTTGTCAGATGGTCTCCGCCTACCAAGAAGAGTTCTAGAGTTGCCTCTAAATCAGCTTAGTTTTTAGAAACTGTGCCCACAGATTTTACTGTGCAGGAAGTGACTGGTGCCTTAGCAGTTCCCCGGGACAGCCGCCTCCTGCAGTGCCTGGAGATGGCTCCTACCACCTCTTAATTATGGTTAGCTTGTGTAGTTAGTGCGTTTGGCTGACCACGGGGATCTTTCTCTCTTCATTATCTCCAGTCGTAATGGCGAAGCAGTTGTACTTTGTCACATGCACAGCTGAGTAGTGACTTTCCCCTCTTAGCCTGAAGTAGATTTTGAAAACCACGTGGTACAACCCACATTCACCCTTTTCATGGGCCTCCAAGTTCCCAATTTCCTAGTGTTATTACTCCAATAATTTTTTTACTTCATTCAACAAATGGGTAGGGCTACCTACTAGGTACAACTAATTTGGCCAGATTTTACTCTTTCCGTTTGTAAAGGTGTTTTAGAAACTGACAATTTGTGAAAAGATCTTCCTCAGTCACTGTCTGGAAGATAAGCCACTGGTATGTTTATGTTATTTTTTCTTTCTTAAGGGACACCCAAGATTTCCATCCCTGGTCACGATAGCGTTCACGTACCTGTGTTACCGTATTCTTAATATTGTTGATACGCCTAGTCTACATGAGCCCCTTGAGAACGATGCAGCCATGTGATGTTATTACCAGGGAATTGTCTTCTTTAGTCGTAACGGAGGGGACGAGGGGAGAGAACAGCAGAGGCCCCCTGCCAGCGGAGGTTTCCTGTAGAGAGCCGCTGCGTGTGTTCTCAGGCTGTTGGTTTCTGCTGTGGTTCTCACCCTTCCCCATCACTAGGACTTCTCATTCACATCTGTAATCAAGACAGACTCCTCAGTAGGTCGACTGGTAAAAGTCAAATCCACACACGTGACCCGACCCCCAGTTGCCTGCGGGGTAAGATCCATGGGCCTTTCCTACCTTAGAGGTCACTCCTGAACTGGCCGCCCAGGTCCTGCGTGGCTCCCGCAGCCGGCCGCCCGCAGCGTTCCTGTCTCAGCCCCTCTAGAAAGTTCGCTGCCTTCTGGAGCGACACCCTTCAGAGACTCCCAGGGCCCGGCAGCATTCTGTGGAGCGTCTGTAACGTCTCCTGGCAGTCCCGTGTCCTGGCGTCTGCCATACACTCTCTTCTTGCTCATCCTGCTGTGCCACTGTCTCTATTGCCCTGTGACCCAAGGAGCACAGCCCAAGTCCACTCTACTACCGAATTCTCGAATATTCCAATGGACTGCCAACAACCTATTCTGTGAGCGGGGAGGGCAGGGGCAAAGCAGCTGGTGTCTCTGCTCCTTCCTCTCCAGCTTGAAGGGCTTTTCTAGGCTGCGGAACAAAGGTGGAGAGTGTAGGGTTGTGTTGGTGGGGAGAGGCCTGGGCCTGTTAGCTCCAGGGCACAGTCAAGTTTGTTTTTCTTCTGTTGCCTGCGCTGGGCTCTTTGAATGTGGTGCCTTTGCGGGTCTGAGTCTGACACCTTTCTCTGGGGCCGCGTGATGGCCCATGTTTCCCGGCCCGGTGGGGCATGGTTACCGTGGGTGAGAGCTCACGGGTTGGTTCTCCACATTGCCGTTGGTTGCACCTGTTTTTTACCTGCCTGTAATTATACATCCACCGTTGCTTTTCTCCACCATACTGAAAGCTCTGTGAGTACAGTAGATTTTGAACATTTTCATTGTTTGAAAGAAAACCTTTTAAAAATGTTTAATCTTACGATGCAATACCAGTTTTCACCAGCCAAATTAGCCAAGATTGTTTTACTATTTTTAAAATCTCAGTGCAGGCAAAGTTATAATGAGATAGTCTAATGAATGGCTCTTAGAGATGTAAATTGATACAAGCTTTCTGAAAAGAAAATTTCAATACCTATTAAGTATTTTACATTTTTTCATGCCTTTAGTGATTAAAAGTGTATGCTCTGGAGTCAGTGTGGATATGGCGTGTGCGAGCAAATGGCCTCCCTTCTAAGTCTCAGTTTCCTCATCTTTCAAATGGGGTAATAACAATGCCTACTGCATCTTTCCAAATAAGATTATGTACTTATAATAATTAGTATAGTGTTTGATCTATATTCAGAGCTCAACAAATGTAAGCTATAATAATAATATGATTTGTAACCTTTTGACACTGTCTTTTAGGAAATACAATTGACTCTCAAACAACATGATTTTAGAACTGTACGAGTCCACTTATACACGCATTTTTTTCAATAACTTCTTAGTCAGCCCTCCTTGTCCCGAGGTTTTGCAGATTCAACCACTGCATATCAAAAACAGTATATTTGGTCCATGGTTGGGAATTTAAGGATTAGAGGGCCAACTATATACATTGTTCTATACCATTTTATATAAGGGACTTGAGCATCCTTAGATTTTGGTATCCTCAGGAGGTCCTGGACCCAATCCTCCACAGATACCAAGGGACGACTGTAATTATGTTTTATGGGAGTCAAAATTACATACAGATTTTTTATTGCACAGGGTGTCGGTACCTCTACCCCCGTGTGTTGTGCAAGGGTCAACTGTAATTTAAAATATACAAAGTTTTTATCATGGCTTTAATTATAAAAGTGGACAAATGCTTATTTATACTTTGTAAAAATATTCTTCATATTTTCTTTCATGGCTCACTTTGCAGTGAGAAAAATAAAACCCCAAGATCCACGTTCGAGCCCCACTCAGCCCCTCTCCTGTGCAGAAAGTCACAGTGGCGCCCTGGGCTTGAGCCTGAAGCTTGCTGCTGCTGGTGCCCAGCGGGACTGGCCACTTGTAGCCTGTCATGCCTGAGTTCTGGAGTCTGCCCTCGGGAACTATACTTCTCTGATTATAAATCAGAGCACTGGTATTAATCCTCAAGCCCTTGTTGCTCTGAGTTTTGGCTTCTTTCCCTGCACATCATTACTCATTTTGAGCTCTCCCAAGGAACGCTCTCCTATAAAGTGATTTTAACTTCAAGCCTCTCAAGACAAAGGTGTTTCTTAGGTTTTAGGAATTTATTTTTCTTTTCTGATTGGTTTAATAAAAGTCAACTTTCAGATTGAGTTCGGAGCATATTTATTTAAGTGGTCTTCTGTTGGGGACTTGTGTATGATAGAGCTGGGACTGGAGGTTTGCATGAGTGTATTACCAGGGGACCCACACAGATTGTTGTTTTGGACGGAAGCTATTCATGGGATTGGGTGGTTAGCATGACTTTTTAAACCATGGATGGGTGAATAAGGAATGAATACAAGTAGTGAATGAAAAGAGAGTGTTCAGCTTTCCAGACTCGGGTAGTTACGTGCATGAGGTAGAACTATAAACTAACTTGGATTGATGTGATGCTTTGGGCAGCTTGTAGTTGATTGTTTTATATTTTCAGGTGCCATTTATTGATTTCTCCTTGCCTCTGGGCACTCACTCCATCATGTAGTGTGATATGTTTTAAGACTTAACATGAAACAACGGAGGGAAGCCAAGGCCTTGAGATTTAGGTGTCTCCACCACCCTCGAGCCCTTTCCACTGGCTTCTGGTAGCTGCACACAGCCGTGTCCAGTTGAAGACCTCCAGAGCATGAGACAGAGTTAGGTGGATAGAAGAAGGTGAGGTTGTGGGGAGACTCTGCATTTCTCAGGCGGCCAGAGGCAGGGAACGAAGACCAGCCCAGAGGAGCCCCTGGGTAAAGCATGCTAACGGGACAGGGCTTAAGAGGAAGGTGGCCCAAGTGTCATGTGTTGCAGAGATTTTCATGTAGGTTAGGAATCAGAGGAGGCCATTAAATTTGGTCCTTAAGAGGTGGTCAGAGACCTTTTCAAGGGCATTATCGTAGGAGAGCTGAGGAGGTTGAAGGCAGATTACAGGGAGGGGAAGAGTTAGGGAGGCGAGGAAGTTGGGTGATGAAGGGATGGCCAGAGATGGAGTGGTCGCAGAGAAAAAGGTTTTGTGGGGTAGGGGATGTGGAACATATTTGGAAGTTGAGGTCCAGGAAAGTAAATAGAGATGAGAGAAAGTATGCAATAACACTGTAAGAATGTTCAAACAATGTTGAAAATTGGTCGAGAATGTGGGTGGAAGAATTAGCCGTTTCATCCTGTGAGAGAAGAAATGAGATGGAAGTGGGTAAAGATAGCTGTTCTGAGGTTGACAGGGAGGAACTGAAGGTGCTCATGCTTGAAGGGCTGAGCGAAGTAGAAGAGAAAATAACCTGGGGAGGGAGACGGGAGGGTGGGCGGGGGGGCACTGACTGCAGAAGAGTAGTAGGGTTTAAAGGCAGCCGCCGAGGGGGAAGGAACACCCACAACCCAGCTCTGCCTTCCCTTAGAAATAGTGCTACACGCTACACTCCTCCTTTTAACAGCTTCTACAGGTCCTTCAGATAAGGCAAACCCACAAATGTTTATTTATCGTACCCCCCAATTCTCCCATGCTCTGCTGACCTTCTCTTCAAAGCACGCCCTGGTGATGACGCCTCGTTTCTAATTGCCCCAGGGGAAGCTTGGGCTGGGCGCGGGTGGTCGTTAGCTCCCGCACACCTGCGGATCTTGTTGCTGCGCGCCTGAGCCCGCCCGCGAGCGCTGGCTTTAGAGAGGAGGGGCCGTGAGCTCTCCAGTACGGCGCCTGGAAGCAGCCGTGTTCCCCGGGCGCCCGGTCCTAACGTACCCGCTCATTAAGGTAATCACAAAGCAGTCTCCTCCATCTGCCCCAGCAACTTTTGCAGCATTTTGAGTCTTCCCTTTGCACACGTAGGACTGTGCTCCGGGCACTGTGAGGAGGGCACAGGAAAAGAGAACAGAAAGGTTGGCATTGTATGGAAACCATACACTAAGTCAGGGAAAATTGCCTCCTTATCATATTTCTCTCAATGCAGCCATAATTTCCTTTATGATTCTCTGAAGGGCTATCCTGAGGCTTAATTCAGCACTTAGGATATCCAGATTTGTTCCTAATACTGGCAGAAGGCTGCCTGTAACTTGAAACTCCCTAAGTTCAGAGAAAGGTCAGAGGCTGTTAGTTTGCTTGCTTCGAAAAGAGTCAGCATTTTTGAGGACACTTTGGTTCAGCTGCTGGAGTGGCTATAAAGGTCCTAGACCAGCTTCTCATGCAGATGAGTGACTGCTGGGTATGGGACTGATGTCTGCCTTTTGTGCAGAGAACACATCTCAGAGGATCAGCAGTTAAGAAAGTGTATCACTGAGGGTATAGAGAGAAAGACCTGTCTTAACAGATTTCATGGGGCAGCAATCTGTTCGATGACAGGATTTTTTTAGTCGAAACACCGGTAGAACTCTCAGTCTCTATCCGCAAGACTTTGGGATGAAAGAAGGCGTATCTGGTCCCTGCGTGGGCCATTAGCAAGTTCAAACAGTGCTTGGAATCCTAAGGGGGAGATGGAAAGGCCCTATAACCAGAGCGCTTGCTCCCCTTTTCCTAGGCCTTTTACTCCTCTTTCACACTGGTGGGTATTTCAGGGTTTGTGTATTTTCTTCCAACTTTAGGATGGAGGATGGTAAATGGGACTTAAAGGGTAATTATCACTGAAAACAGGACAGAGGATGTGTTTACCTGAGAGCTGAACACAATCAAGTTCTTTTTTTTCTTTTCTGTTTTTTAATATATCTTTATTGATTTCAGAGAGAAGAAGGGAGAGGGAGAGATAGAAACATCAATGATGAGAGAGTCGTCATTGACCGGCTGCCTCCTGCACGCCCTCCACTGGGGATTGAGCCCACTACCCGAGCATAAGCCCTGACCGGGAATCGAACCGTCATCTCCTGGATCTTAGGTTGATGCTCAACCACTGAGCCCTGGCCAGCTGGGCCCAATCAAGTTCTTTAATTAAAGGATGACTGTTACATGGGCTGGAACAAGAGACAGTGCTAGCCACACCAGATAGTCTGTCTTATAGCTTCAATCATAGCTGGTACAACAGAGCGCCTGCGAGCTATAGATCACATCATGAAAATGAATCTTCAACTCATAACTCTTCTTCATAAAATTAAAGGTTTCCTCCTACTCAACACAATGAGTTACTAATTCCAATCCTTCTGTACCAATGCCTGGGACGGGTATACTGACTCTGAGGACAGAATTTGTGAGGAGCCATGTGAGGGCATTGAGCACAGCTCAGGAGCACTGGGAATGGGGAGCATGCTGTCCTCCAGTTCTCAGAGCTCTTGGGGAAATGGTGATAGTATTGATGGTACTGTTTCTGTGAGTCTGACCGTTTTCTGTATACCCCTAGCAAGTATCTATCATGTGCTGCCCTAGAACTTGAAGGTCGTTCAGTTGGAAAGGGGTGAAAACTCAATTGCTGTGCTGGGCCTGGCCATTTGCTAAAAACCTCAAACATACAATTTGTACAGGTCCCACACTTCTGCTTTACTGCCATATGCTGCCTTTGGGCTGCTCTGGCTGTCTGTGCTGCAATGGTGGTAATTGCAATTCCATCTGCCCTTTGGTATAGTGATGAGTCTTGGTGTTTATATCATCTGTGCCTTCTCTGTGCCCCCCTGCCCTCTCCAGACTGCCATCCTCTGTGCCAGCAATGTGCAGCTGATCTCCACAACACCGGGAGCATCTGCCTGAGGTGCCAGAACACCCGGTACCTGCTGCTGGGGGACCACTGTGTTCCTGATTGCCCTTCTGGATATTATGCAGAGAAAGGAGCTTGTAAAAGTGAGTTAAGTGCTGGACACAGGACCTGACAGTGTTTCATGAGCTTCTCTTTGGGGTAATAGCTGAGAAGGCTTGAAGAGAGAGAGAAAGAGAAAGAAAGGAGCACACTGTGGGACAATAAATCAGATCAGCTAATTCTCTCAGCATTGGGACCTTTATGAACACCTCTTGGGATGGTACTTTGGAAGGGAGTTTGGCTTCATAGGTTCTCTTTGTGTCTCTTTTCCCTCTGCAGAATGTCACTCCTCCTGTAGAACCTGCCAGGGCAGAGGACCCTTCTCCTGCTCCTCATGTGACACTAACCTCGTTCTGTCCCACCTTGGCACCTGCAGCACCACCTGCTTCCCAGGGCACTATCTCGATGATAACCATGCTTGTCAATGTAGGTTTTTAAAAATGAACTTTCTCTCCTTTCCTGCTCTTCTGTGGTCATCGATGGAAATACTAGGTTTTGCTTTCATATTCTTACCTGTAGCCTTTGTTTTTATAAAAGGAAGAAAATTAATCTAAAAAGGCATATGGATGCCATTAGCAGATTT